>NC_138552.1:29573130-30080630 GCF_964273705.1 Natrix helvetica | reverse complement strand
GTTCCGTTTAGCCGGCCTGGCCCATTTATAGTTTTGTTCTGCCTCCTGGCAGATATTTTAATTGGGTATTTTTAGGGTATTTAAATATTGCTTTTAACTACTTTGCTTCAGATACGTACAGTTTCTTATTGCCTCCTCTTTTGTGTTTGTATTTTCTATTTATTGATGTGTTTTTATTTGACTGTACACCGCCCCGAGTCCCTTTGGGGAGAGGGGGCGGTATAAAAATCTAAATAAAAGTAAAGTAAAGTAAATAAGGAATCTTTATAATGTAATCTTAAAGAGGGAAGAGGGATAATAAGCTTGTTTGTAGCTGCTGCAAATATTAGAAGTTGCTTCTTTATCTTTTCTTTTTCTAACCAAAAAAGACCATTTCTTTTATCTTCTTTTTCTAACTAACCTTAACATAAATAAAAATTCATGATTTTACATAGATAAATATTAACATGTAAACTACTTGTTATACATAAATATACATGAACTTTTGGTAAAGAATGAAATATAATTCCCGATTCCTAAAATGTCTTGAGATACATAGTTTTTTGGAAAGTTTGAAATTAAGGAAGTTGTATTCTCTTAACAACTACAATATTATAACCATAATGATGCCTAATGCCTAATTACATTTTCCCTTTTCCTCTATAGGAACAGAGTTTGTAAATGCTCCATTTAATATTTCAAAGCATGAATAAATCTATACAATGTTTTAATTTACTAATTGCTTTATTAGTATTAGAACATCAAAGTAATCTCCTTTTTTGTTTACAGGTTTTAAATAAGCTTTTCCCCTGCTTCCCTGAAAACCAATTTCAGAGCTGAAAGGGAAAGAAAAGGCAGATGATGGAGGGGCGCTGGGGTGGGGGGAGAGAAGGGTTCCTATGAAGATGGCCTACTTTTGTGTGAGTATAACATTCATCTTCAAACACAGGACATTACTATAAAATAAGATTATCTGTATGACAAATTCTCTCTAATTACCTGCAAATGCTTCCTTTTTTTTCCTAAGGTGAGAACATTTCTGATTTGTGGCTGCATTTAGCATATCCAGCAGATGACTAAACATATATTTAGATATCAGCTCTAGATGGTTTTAGTTCAAATCAATTGGGGGGGGGGAGAAATAATTCTCTTCTGGCTGCCTATATTTTTCGTTTAATCCTGGTCAGTGTAAGACCTTATTACAAGTAATTTGTCATTATAACTCTGAAGAAAAATGCTAGCCTCACATTTTTTGTCATTTCCCCCCCAACTCTTCCCTTCAGGCTGTTACTGTTGATGGGCTTTATGGAAATATAAATTCAATCAGCAGCTGCAAATTTCATGAGACGTCCATCTTCATGCTGAATTTGTAACTGGGTGTCAAAACAATCTGCGAATTCCTCCCTGATGAAACACACATTGAATTGTAAATTTCTGCAATTTTCTCATGTTTGAATTTAAAGGGCACTAAAATAGAAGTAGCTCATAGAAAGCATCTATCAGTTTAGGACAGATAATTTCTTTCATTACTTCTTCATAGCTTTCAAGGAGTTAAATCATAACCACCGGTGAACGTGACAAAATTGAACTATATAGTATTTTTAATGTATGCAGAAATAAAATAATACATTAAAAAGCTTTCAGATAAGCTTTTTAATCTATCCTAGTTTCTTTCATTTTACACAATCCTGCAACAGTAGTAGTTGAAGAATTAAAAGATTCAGTAATGCCAACACGATCCAATATTTGAGTTTAAATTGCTACGAGAAAAGGACAATTGGCTCAATGTTATAATTCAGACAGTTTTCTATTCATCTGCAGTTTTCTATACATTTTCTTACACTAGCTTATAAAAATGTGCAAGAGACACAGAATACTACATTAAGTGAAATATTTTATTTTATAAATGAATTTTCCTTTATAAAAATTCATGCCAAAATATTGTCCCATCTTTCTTCTCATTATTCTCTACTCCAACCACAGTGCATTCCTCTAAATGTAGTTTCAATGACGCTACTTGATTCTCTCCTGCACCCGGGCCGATTTTTCTTCACCCAAACCACTCATCTCTTGGTTTTTAACGCAGGGTGGAATGCCGTTCTGATAGCTCCCAAATGGCACACCCACACATCCCTCTGTCAGAAAATCTCTGCAAATACTACTGTGTTATTTCATAGCATCAACAATTCAAATGTAGAACGAGGCACATAAACTTTTCAAATTCTTTTGCTGTTTTCCATTCAGCACAAGATTTCTTTTTAAGTTATCTTTATTTTTCAACTTTACCCTATTTTTCACATTTTCTTCCTATGTGATAGCTCACTGTCCCTTTCTGTACCTTATCCCTAAAATTTCTTCCATGAAAATTGTATTGCTTTTTTCTTATTACTTCAAATTCCTCATTCAAACGTACCATTCTAACAGCTGTTGCAAGGAATGTCCACCTGGGTTCAGTTCCAAGTGGGGAGAAATACACTGGAAACATGGAAACTGCTTGGAAAGATGGTTTAATGGTGGACAGGACCACATGGTTTGAGATCCTGAGCAAAAAATAAAGCACATGGGTGAGAGAGAGATTTATACCCTCTCTTGGGCCCGGCCTTGGAGCTTCCTGTTTCTGTGTAAGAAATGTATTCTGATTGGTTGTCAGACTCCCAGGGGGCCATGTAGGGGTAACTTTGTAGTGTCTTGAGTCCAGGGGTGAAATACTCTGAAGTCTGCTACTGGTTCGCTTCGCACACGCATGCGCACCACAGGAGCTAAGAAGCCTTTTCTGAATCTGCAAAGGTACGTAGAACAGTGGGGGGTGGGGGGAACAGCTGTGCCTCGAGTCCAGTGGTGGGTTTCAAATTTTTTTAGAACCTCTTCTATAGGTGTGGCCTGCTTTGTGGGAGTGGCTTGCTGGCCATGTGACTGGGTGGGCGAGGCCAACTTGTAAAATGTGGTGAAATTCACTTAACAATGCTCTTGCTTAGCAACCAAAATGTTGGCTCAGAAACTCTGGCATTTAAAGCACGGAAGTCTTAAAGCTGTCAAGTTACAAGACCCTTGCACCCCTAACCCTTTAGAGAAAAAAAACCCAGGGGTGTTCAAACTTGACAGCTTTAAGACTTTAAGGTTTAAATAGGACTTTTAGAGGTGGGCGATTGGTGAGCCAGCTAACAGTGAGCAACGGGCGGGGCAAGCGTGGTGCGGACGGGTGGGGGGAGGGAGCTGGAACCGGTTCTAAATGGCAGGATAGATTTGTGGAACTTCTATAGAAGAGGTTAGAACTGGCAGGAACCCACCCCTGCTCGAGTCTACGGGAAAATTTACTGCTTTTTCTTTTCTTTCAGCATCCAGCCATGGTAGATCCTATGTCAAATGTTAAATTTAATTGATCACTTTTCCTCTTTTTGCACACTATTTTTTTTGTCACTGAATGTATGCTTTTGTTTTGTTTCATTTTGTTTTACTGTTTTGTATTTTATTTTTTTTATGATAAAGTAATATTAAAAATGAATAAATCCTCAAAATATTAAAAATCAAATCATATACATCCCACTGTCATACACTATAATTGTTGTATCTCAACAACATAAAAGGGATGGCCTTGATATGAATTTATTAACATCTGTTGCATTACAATCTTGGGTTACAGACTGCATTAACACAAGAAGCCAAATATTTGACATTTTTTCTGTTGAATTATCCAGTAATCGGCATATATATAAAACGTGTACACAATGATCTCTCTCCCTCCTTTCACCTCTTGATCAGAAAACATCTAATTTGGCAAAGATCATTTTTCAAACTTAACTGACACAGGGGCAGGGAGGATAGCTTTTGTATAGCTGTATGCAGAAACATTTTGAGATAAGATGAAAACTATTTCCCTGTTTCCCTGAAAATAAGACCTCCCCAGATAATAAGCCCAATCAGGGTTTTGAGCCATGCACTAAAATAAGCCTTTCCCAAAAATATTGCAACACAGCAGCAGCCATGAGCTGACCACGCTTGCTGTTTCCTGCACCTCGACAATAGTAAGACCTCCCTGAAAATAAGACCAAGTGCTTATTTTGGGGGTCAAAAGAAAATAAGACCCTCTCTTATTTTCGGGGAAACACGGTAGTGATCATTGTAATCCAAGTATGGTTTAGTGAAGAGAATGCCGATATAAGGCAAAACACATATTATATTTATTAGGTGCCTTTCATCTAATCATTATGTAAAGTTCTCTACATGGTTACTATCATAGAAGAACATGAAAGAGGAACAAGTTGAAATTAAATGCAGTATTTTTTAAACAAGACACTGAAATCTTTCTTGACTAATAAATTCAAGTGCTTTTTTCATTAAAATCTTTTTGGCCTTGCATGCCTCTTTATGGCACGATTTACATACCCTTAGCCATCAATTCTGGTAAAAGAATGAAGTAGGTCGGTGGCTACAAAACACCTTTAATTTCTCTTCAGCTGCATTCTAATGTATTAAGAATCACGTAATAGAGAAAGATTCTCTAATAGTAAAAAGTGCTTTTTGGTCACGTCCTGTGTTAGAGCTGAATGATGATGTTAGAACAAAACTAACTTATCCACAGAACCTACTACCTGTATCACAATTCATCAAGTCCCTGCACTTGGTCACACATGCTCTGGTCATCTCATGTTTGGACTACCCCAATGCATTGTACATGGGACTGTCCTGAACAGTATTCAGAATGCAGCCAGGAGGACAGTTCTAGAGGCTCCTAGGATAGGCCATATAAGACTGCTGTTGCATAAGCTGCACTTGTTGCTGGTCTGCTTTCAGGCCCAATTCAAAGATGTTATACATTTTACAGCCATTTATATATGGGCCCAAGCTACCCAAGGAACCATATCACCCCAATGGAATTGGCCCATCCCACCCATTCCAGCAAAAGGACACGCTATGGACCCTGTTGCTCAAGGAATTCCAGTTGGGAGGGTCCAGGACAAGAGCCTTTTCTGCTGTGGCTCCCACTCTTAGGAACATCATGCCCCCGGAGGGAGAGATCCAACCTTCTTGGCCTTCCATAAGAACCTCAAACCCAGCTCTGCTGACTTGCCTGCGGCCCCATTGGGAGGCTTCCACGTTAGAGGCATTTATTGGACTGGGAAGAAGATCCCATTCCACCCCATATACTATCTGCTTTTTTAACTTGAATAAGTTCTGTGAATTTAATAATGCTTTTTAATGTTTTGTACCTTTGTTTTTTATGTTTGTATGCTGACCAGAGTCACTCGACAGTAAAATGGGTAGCAGATAAATGTAATGAAATAATTAAATAAAGTCCAACAGATGATCAGCGCAGTCAATGAATCGCATTAAATGAAACAAAGATAGTTTCAGAAAATGGGGTACTTTACCAAATCAGGAGAACAAAAGCATAACAAATTAACAAGATTAGATCTCTGTTTGTCTGTCTGTCTCTTTGTCTGTCCCTCTCTGTATGGGTGCCTACATACATACATACATACATACATACATACATACGTGTGTGTGTGTGTTGTATTTGTACTGATAAATAAATAAAGGGAGACTAGTATAGATCTATTTCGAGCTAATTAGCTCTCATCAGCTAGCCATACCCTTACTGGGATTTGAACCTGGGCTGTATTATATCTTAGGCAGGAGTCTTAGCCACTAAGCCACAGGCTCGCCTCCTTATCAGTTGAGCAAGGGAAATAGGTATAAAGGTTTCAGAATAAATAT
Organism: Natrix helvetica; assembly: GCF_964273705.1. NCBI lineage: Eukaryota > Metazoa > Chordata > Lepidosauria > Squamata > Natricidae > Natrix > Natrix helvetica. The sequence goes on along the minus strand of NC_138552.1, from coordinate 30,074,936 downwards.
AAAGGTTTCGTTGTCCAGTCGTGTCCAACTCGAGGGTCATCTGTTTCTTGGCTGAGGGTTCATTCATTCATCATAGATTCATTCATTTTAAATGCATTTAAGGATACTATTTATGCACTTTCTGCAAATGCTCACTTGCAAAATAGAAACAAATAAATCATAATGCAAAAAATAAAATAGATCACACAGGGAGGAACTTGACAGTTCATTATTTCTTTCCCAACTCAAATCAATATTGACACTTTCTTCACGCTAAGCACACAGCTTTTTTCTCCTCTTGAAACTGATGCAAGCCAGCCTTGTCTTATTTTATTTCTTTTTTTTCTATCCAAGCCTTTGCCAATGCATTTTAATTTTGTTTTATAAGTCACTTTAATTAAAAAAACCTACTTGCTCATATCCTACAATTCAAGCTAATTTCCATATATATGAGTACCTTATACTCAGTTTACATGTAGACTTTATATAGAGAGTGTAAGTTTATACTCAGGAATGCAGCTTTGTCACTTTCATTGGGCTCCTCTGGCCAAATTCAGGGTAAATTGGCTTACCTGAAGGGTCGTTCTCGGTGCACTGCAGGAGTGTCCAAGCAAGGGTTAATTTCTGTCCCACTGCCCAAGGACTGGATTGAAAATCTTTGGCCATGCCCTCTGTCTCCTTCCATCCTCAGTTTTTCAATGAAGGATTGGTCCATCTGAGACGGATGTCCGCCAGGCAAAGTATCTTCACACGGAAAACCAGGACATCCTGGAAATAATACCCCAGGGTGGGGTTGGACACTCCTGCAGTGCACTGAGAACGACCCTTCAGGTAAGCCAATGGTCATTCTCCGGTGCACTGCTTGGAGTGTCCAAGCAAGGGACATGCCCAAGGAAAATATCACTAGGGCGGGTGCCTCCAATGAGGTCCACAATCCACATCAAGATTCGGCAGAAACCACGTCTAACAAATAAGGATGGCATGTCGATCACCGCTCCCAAATGTAACACTCTCGTGGAGGGAGATGACTCTTCTTGTGGTTGATGGGAAACCCGTGGTACTGCAGGGAGTCCATGGTGACTTTCAGGTCCCGCAGCGCTTGTGTGTGGGACGACGACTGGATCAAAATGTTGTCCAGATAACATTGCAGACGAATGGGGCGCTTTTGGAGGTCTGCCGCCACTGCAGCCAGTATCTTTGTGAAGACCCTTGGGGCTGATGACAGGCTGAAGGGAAGGGCCCAATACTGGTAATGCCAGCCGGCATAATAAAACCACAGGAATCGCCTGTGGGCAGGTCTTATAAGAACGTGGAGGTAGGCCTCCTGTAAGTTGATGGAAGTCATCAGATCTTCTGGTCGAAGGCTGCCCAGGATTGACTGGAGGGACTGCATCTTGAACTTCTTGTAGGCAAGATGATAGTTGAGCTTCTTCAAGTCCAACATGGTGCTCCACCCTCCTGAGTCTTTTGGGACCAGGAAGAGGATGGAGTAGAACCCCCTCCTCTCCTGCCCCAGGGGAACCAGTTCTATGGCCCTTATTTCTGTCAGATGACGGATCACTGTCTCCATGAGCCCCCTCTTGATGGCATACCTGGGGGTGAGACAACAAATGAAATGACGGGGGAAGGGAAATTAACTCTATGGTGAGGCTGAGCCTCACTGTTTGCAGTACCCATGCATCTGACGTGGTCGTTTCCCAATGTTCTGCAAACAGTTGAAGCTGACCCCCCTATAGAAGTGTGTGACTGGTGGTCATTTGTTACAGCAGAACACCTTGTTAGCCGATCCACCTCGAAATGGGCGTCTAGAGAAGGACTGGTGACGGGTCCTGTCCCTAAAGGACTGCCTGTCCTGGTTTCGTTCGGAGCCCTGGGCATAAGGGCATTGGAAGGAGGTGGAAGTGTAGGAGGAATTAGGTTCCAAGTCAGTGGCCTGAAAGGACTGCTTCCGAAAGGAAGAGTTTCTGCAGTCCGGTTTACACGAAACGGAAGGCATAACCTTCTGCTTGTCCTTATTCTCAATAAGGACAGAGTCTAAGGCATCCCCAAACAACTTGCCACCCTTGAAGGGAGCAGACGCGAGCTTCCATTTAGATCTCATGTCCGCGTTTCAATGGCGGAGACATAAGAGCCGGCGGGAGGTGATGTTAGCGACCATGGTTCTGGAAGCAAACTTTGCTGCGTTAAGAGATGCGTCTGCAGTGTATTCAGCTGCAGCCATTATTTTGTTAACATCTTGGCAGAGCCTGGTATCCCCCTGGGGAATATAGGTGAGCAGTTGGCGTAACCAGGAAATGGAAGCCCTGCTAAAGAAAGAGGCCGAGGTGGAAGCCCTAATGGCCCATGCCACAGCCTGGTGGGTCTTATGACAGGCCCTTTCCGTTCTCTTATCTTCCGCTTTGAGCCCTTCCAAGAGATCTGGGGGGAAAATAGAATTAAAAGTCAGGGCCGCCACTGGAGCATCGACCTCAGGCAATTTGAATAACTTAGGCATAGGCACCAGGTCCTGAGCTTGGATGGTCTCATCAAACAACCCTCCACTGGGGTCAGCAGGTTCTGTAGACTCCTGAGTAACGGTGGGGGTCGCCTTCTGGTGAGTAATGACTTTTGCCTTATATAATATAGACTTAAATAAAGAAGGCTTGATCAGGCTGGTAAAGGCGGGCTTATCAGTTACCAAACCCTCATCCTCAGATAGATCTGGTTCAGCCAGATCCTCCCCCTCTGAGACTGATTCAGCACTAACCATGGAGGGTGGAGGCGAGGAACGTCTGGGAATCCTAGACTTGCTCTTGTGACCCTGGCCCGATTTTTCAGCACGTTCCTTAAGGCCCTTGGAAATGCTCTGGGATATCGCAGAAGCAAACCACCTCCCTCATTTCGGCTGAGAGAGATGGTCCCTGATCCTCCACTGGCGGGGTCCCCATCCTGGAAGTAGAACTTGGGGCTGGCCTACACGGCACAGAAGGAGCGGGAGGGGGAGAATCCTCTTCTTCCCCTACCCCACAGTCAAACAGATCTGCACCCCCGCTAATAGAAGGGGAAGGGGACCTGGACCCTCCATAAGATTGGTATGAGGAGTACTCTTCTGGTTCTCCCCCACAGGGGGATGGGGGAGGGGCAGGTTGGGAAAGCCCCTGGCTCCCCAAAGACTCAGGTGAATCCGCACGATGGACTTGAGCCACCATGATGGTTTGCCTCTGCACCCTCTCAAATGGCCTCTCTAGGGCTTTTTGGCCCCTGGCATCCACTTTATCCTGTCCAGTCAACTCCTTCCTGGAGTAAGGACGCCTGCCAATCCCCCTTATAGCTTCCCTGGCCGCCCTGCCTGCCATTATAGGGCCTGTCTACCCCGGTGGAAGGCCATTGTTCAGGAGCTTCAACAATGGAATCCATGTCCACGCTGCCTGAGATACCAACAGCTGAGACTTAGGAAAACTTGGGCCTGGAGGCAGATGTGATTCCACCCACGCACTTGCTCAGGCTGAGGCGCTGTGGTCAGGAGAAGGGGCAGGGCTCTGTTGGGCCGCAGGTGGAACTTGCTACTGGGAAAAGGGCCCTGGAGGATGGCAGCTGCCAAGGTCTCCGAATGCCCAAGCACTTGCCCGAAACTGCTACAGGGAGAAGAGGTGGATCTGCTGGAACCTGGAGCTCTGGCAGCAATGGGCGGCAATTCGGCGGGAAAAAAACCACCTCCAAAATGGCCACCACCGCTTTCCAAGATGGCCACACCCAGGCTCCAGCAGAAGAATGACCACTCTTGGTCGATCCCTCGTCGCGCGGCCTCTGGAGTTGCTGGAAGTGCCTCCCGAATGCCGGATGGGCCGCCGAAGCTTCGGACATTCCCGCCGGTGAAGATCAGCTGGGCAGCGGCACTGCAGAGGTGACGAGCCACCTGGGAGGCTGAGAAGCGCGCTGCTCCATGCGGAGCGAATCCGGCTTCTCAGGGCAAGGCAAACAATACTGCTACAGTAAGGAAGGCTAGCTAACTGAAAAGGGAATGTAAAACAATAAAAATCTAAGCTAAGGAAAGGTAGTAATTGAATTTCTATCATCTAAGGCTGTTAAATACGTCTGATGGGCTTTGGACTGAATTGAAAAACTGAGGATGGAAGGAGCCAGAGGGCGTGGCCAGAGATTTTCAATCCAGTCCTTGCGCAGTGGGACTGAATTTAATCCTTGCTTGGACACGCCAAGAATTTTATTTATTTATTATTTATTTCTTAGCGCTTATAGACCGCCCCCTCTCCCAAAAGGGACTCGGGGCGGTGTACAGTCCATATCAAAATACATCATAATAAACAATTAAAATATTAAGTGGATAAATACATAAATAAGAGGAGGATAAAAAGATATACAGAACTGTACTGCTAAGTAAATAATTTAAAATGTACAGCATTTAAAACCCCAAAATCCTATAAAATTAACTTTAAAAGAGCATTCCCCTTAAAAAACCAGTAAAAAATATGTATGCCAGGAGGTAGACGTTAAAATTATGCCAGGCCAGTCGGAACAGGTGTGTCTTCAATTTCTGTCGGAAGGTGCGGAAGTCAGTAGTGGTTCTAATGTCGGGGGGGAGGTCATTCCAGAGGGTTGGGCCCATCACAGAGAAGGCCCTACTCCTTGGTGTCACCCGTTGGCATTGCCTAGTGGATGGCACCAGGAGAAGCCCCTCCCTGTGAGAGCGAATTGGCCGCAGGGATGTGTGTGGGAGGATGCGATCCCGCAGGTAGCTAGGCCCTATGCCATGGAGCGCTTTAAAGATGGTAATCAGAACCTTGAAACGCACCCGAAAGACCACAGGTAGCCAGTGCAGCTCGCGCAGGAGCGGTGTTACGTGGGAGTACCTAGTACTCCCCATGACTGCCCGCGCGGCTGCGTTCTGGACTAGCTGCAGTCTTCGGGCGCGTCCCAAGGGAAGCCCCATGTAGAGAGCGTTGCAGTAGTCCAGGCGAGACGTCACCAGTGCATGAGTGACCGTGCGTAGGGCATCCTGGTCCAGAAGGGGGCGCAATTGGCGCACCAGGCGAACCTGGTGGAACGCCCCCCTTGCCACGGCTGCCACATGGTCATCCATTGAATGAAATGTTCTTTTTTCCTGCTGGTACAGCAACATTTTTCATTTCGGTGGCATTACCTAGTCCAGTGGTGGGCAACCCGCGGCTCGGGAGCCACATGCGGCTCTTTACACCCTTTAATGCGGCTCTTCTGTGTGCCGGGTGCCCGCTCCCCTCCCTCCTCTCGGGCTTCGGAGGGAAGCTTCTGCAAAAGTCCGGGTGAGTGACAACCAATTTTGGTCCTATGACTGCAGAATGCTGCAAAATACCATAAATGCAGGCCAGTTGTTGAGTGTTTCAAATGTGATTGGAACACTCAACAAGGTGACCACAGTGTGTGTGTGTGTGTGTGAGTGAGACAGACAGACAGAGAGAGGAACAGAGAGAGGGAGGGAATCAGAGAGAGACTGACAGATAGACACACACAGAGACAGAGAGAGACAGAGAGGGGGAGGGAGGGAGAGAAAGATAGAGAGAGACACACACACAGAGTGAGTGATTAAGTGAATGAGTGAGAGACAGACACACCCACATACACAGAGTGACAGAGAGAGAGGAAGGGAGGGGAGAGAGACAGAGGGAGAGACAGAGACAGACACACACACACACAGAGTGAGTGAGAGACAGACAGACACACACACACACAGAGTGACAGAGATGGGGGAGGGAGGGAGAGAGAGACAAAGAGCCAGAGAGAGAGAGAGAAAGAAAAAGAAAAAAAGAAAGAAAGTGGGAGAGAGAGATGAAACTAAAAACAACAACATACAAACCTGACTTACTCAAACTATCCAAGGAAATGCAAGGCCAATGTTCACATTAGTGGTTGTGACTTTGTCAGTCAATGTCAGGATGTAATTTTCTCTACATTGTAAGGCAAATTTTACGGAATTTAACGTTATCGATAAATAATATCGTTCTAAAGTTTTTGTTTTATTAGTTGTGTTATTTGTATCCTCCTGACCTATGTGGATACTCGCATGCAGAATATTCTCAATAAAAACTTATTGAAACTAAAAACAGTGTACCATCCTATGTATTTTCGGTTTTAAAAATGTGGCTCTCAAAGTAAATTTCAATCGTGGTTTTGGCGAGATTTGGCTCAGTTGAAAAAAAAGGTTGCCCACCACTGACCTAGTCCAATATATCTTTCATTATGAAAAAAGATACATAGCCAGAAAGAAATAATAAATAGAAGCATGGTGCTTACATTACAACCTTTTGATTGAAACACAAACTAATTAACTGTTTTATAATGTAATTTATTTCTGTAATTTCTTAACCCTGTTAAGCCTGGGACTGTCAGACACATATAAATGTCTTTTTGTTTATTAAGTTTCCACTTAATTCAAGCAATCTTTGAAGATCCCTTTAAATTTCTTATGTAAGAGAGTTTGGAAAACATACTACATCCTCAACACAGTAAAAATATGGCTTTTCTAATCATCATCTAGCTTTAAATTTAATTATAAACCAAACACATTCCTTTTCTATTCACATCTTGACTACAGCAAAAATCATTGACTCTCTCTCTAAAGTGAACAGAAGAGAATATATTATGGTTGATTCAACATTACAGCAGCCTGTACACTTATAGATCCAGAACTAGTGAAAGAATCCATGGCAGTAGAACTACACCACACACACACACACACACACACACACACACCTAGCCAAGTACACTAAGATAGAGGAATCCAAAATAATGGACCTCATCAACCTCTGCCTCACTACCTATTTTCAGTTTGATGGACAAATACACCAACAAATCAGAGAACAGCCTTGGGACCATCACTCTCAGTGCTCATAGCAAAGACTGTAATGCAGCATCTAGAAACTATAGCATTCCCACGCATACAGCCAAAAGTATAGATCCAGTATGTAGACAACACCTTTGTCATAATAAAAAAGGAACAACTGGAGAAAACACATGAAACAATCAACATCATCTTCAAATGTATAAAATTCACAAAGGAAGGAGAAAACTGCACAGCATTACCATAGCACACAGACCAACAAAAGCCTTCCAAGTTATCTTAAGAACACTGAAAAACCCAATAGCCTAAGAAGAAGAAGAAATAGAAGTTATCTACAACTTATAGTATAAGAACTATGACAGCCACTATGTGGGTTAGACAAGTAAAGGGTTACCAGAACAATCTATGAACAACAAACAGAAGACTTTTCTTCCTCTGTGTCAGCAGGACCAAAATGCTTCCATGGGGAAAGGATTAGCCAGTGGTATCACTGCTGCCTGGGAAGAGCTCAGTTGGGGGCTCCTTTCGTGTCCCTCTGAAGTTGCCCCCTGAAGTGGTAGGCATTAATCTACTTACAGTCGCCCGCTTTCAAACTGCTGGGTCAGCTGGAGCGCGTGATGGGAGCTCACCCTTTTCACCAGCAGCAACATCTCAAACACGAGCCTGATAATTGACAGCTAGGCATTCTATCCTTATGAGCCACTGCGCTCCTTAAAAGATATGATGAAAATTCTTTAATCTCACAACATGTGAACAGACTCAACCATAGTTCCAGCTGGGAAACTGTGAGCATTCTAAATCAAGCAAAACCCCAAAACTGTAAGGAATGCCTGGAAGCTTGGAATTCAGACAAATCAGCCATCAAGAGATACATAAAATATACAGTATTTATGCACAATTCAAGAGACAATAAAAAAAGCTAAAAATGAAACCCAAAAAAACACCACCTCCACCACCCAAATAAGCAGGGATTAACACAGACAAACCATCAAGCAGAAAACAATACCTTAATCAAGGAATTACCAAGGGGAAAACCACTCCCCTACCAACACTGGCAGGCCGAGCTACTGTATACAAAGTTCGATAAGGAAACACCTGCAAACAACCAATCTCAAAGACCATGAAGGACTCCAGTCTCTCTCTGAAGTCTTCAATACCGCCTGCGTATGTGTACACAGTGACTACTAATACAGAAATTCTTTCTCCAGGGGACTTCTCTCAGACAGCTTAGAATTTCACTCACACACATTTTCTTGATTTCTCCTCCTATTTAACTTCTCCCACTCTAGTGCTTTGCTCAGGTTTCTAGAACCAGAGGCCATTGTCATCTTACGTCCCTTGTTAAACATCCACTAAGGCTTTTAGCGATGATATGGTACAGTTCTGCTCAAATACACTGCAAGTCAAATCCTCCTGTCTAGAATACTGAAAAGCTTTTCCTTCTAAGCATGCATTCAGAATCTTGGCAATTACTTTTACCAGGCCCCTGTGAATCACAGGGAGGCTGTGTTTCACACTGGATTATGTAAATATATAGAGCCTGTTGGCCTTAATTCCAGTATTGTACTCCCCCCAAAAAGTGAGTGCTAGAGCTGGAATTACTTCCAACTTCCTGAAGCTTCTCCTTGGAGCTTGCTTGTGGGAAGCTGTCAGGGAGCATTAGAAATCAACCTTCTTGCTCCCCCCACCCTTCCTGTCACTCTGTTCCTCCACCCACCTTCCCTCCCTCCCTCCCTTCCTGGAATTTCTGCTGGCTTCCCAATTTACTTTGCTTGTGGGAAACTTGCAGGGAGAAAGTCAATAGGGAAACCAGCAGGAAGTTGCCAAGTCCAAGGCCAGCAGGCAAGTAAGTGGAAGAGAGAGCCAGAGGGTGCAGGTTAGAAAACATAGGCAGGGGATGCATGAGAGATGTTGCACGGGTTGGTAAGGGTGTGTGACTGACTCCTAGAAATGCTGTGCATGTCGAGCAGGGTATGCTGGTGGGCAGCATAAATCAGCAAGGATGGCCAGACTGCTGTGGCACTCAGATCAGGAATTTGGGGAGGAGGGGCAGGCAGGGGCGGGTTTCAATTTTTTTTACTATCAGTTCTGTGGGTGTGGCTTATTTTGTGGGCGTGGCTTGGCAAATTTATGTTTCAGATTGGAGATGGGAAATATGCTGTAACCCGAGCTGCGCCAAGCTGAATGCTTGAGAGTTGGAGGGTCCGAAGAGTGTGTGGTTTGGTTTTCTACCTGTGAGCTCCAGGGGGGGGGGGACATCAGCCAAGTGAGCAAGACAGCAATCTGCCTGCTGCCGAGCACCATGCTCATGAATAAACTTGCTCAAAAGTAAAGTGCAGATTAGAGGCAGCCAGCACATCCTCGCATGCCCGCTTGGCCGTTTGCCCCCCGGAGCTCACAGGCAGCAAACGAAGGTACTGCTTCCTGCCTCTGTGCATTGAGGAAGCAGGGAGGCTGGACCCCACTTAAGAGGCGGTGGTTGCGAAGCCTTGGGGCTCTCTGAGCAGCCCATGCTGCTTACCTGTGTGTAGGCACTAGAGGTAGTTGTGTGGATGCATGTGGCGAAGACGAGGCAGGGCGAGCATCAGAGCGAGCCGGTTCGGGAGCGTGGCCAGCCAGCCATCACTACCGGTTCGGTGACCCATGCCCAATTGCCACTACCAGGTTTCCCAAACTGGTCCAAACTGGGAGCAACCCACCTCTGGCGGCAGGTAAAGGTCAAGAATGATGCATGGGAGTCACAGGTGTGTGTGTGAGGTGCCACATTGGTCATGATGCATGAGGGGGTGTGGGTGGGAAGGGGTGCTGGAAAGTGTACAAGACATGCTATGTAGGTCGGGGAAGGCACATAGGGAGTAGCGTGTCATGAGAAGGGTGCATGGTTGCTACACAGATCAGGGTAGGTACACAGGGCTAGGGAGAGTCCATGGAGGTGCACAAGAGGTGCGACATGAGTCAGGAAAAGCATATAGCGATTAGTACAGTGTAGGGAAGGCAAGCAGGTGGCAGGTTGGGAAAATACATGGGGTGGTGGTGGCATGGGTTGGAAGTGCGTGTAAGAGTTTCTTTTTCCAAGTTCCTCTCCTCTCCCCTTCCCTTTCCAGTAGGTAGGTAAGTGCTCAATCTCAAAGTGCTTGTTATTTTCAAGGGTTTTACATCTCAATCATCTTTAACAATACATTACTCCTCCACTTTGAGCAATTCTAAAGATCAGCATTGTATCTTTCCTTTTCCCTATCTTTATTACTTTATCTTGAACAAAAGGCACAATGAAGGCAACAGAAGGGCTGTCAATATTCTTTACATTATTTTGCACATTTGGTTTATGACAGCATTTACCAGGTGAATGGCTTAATTATACTGTATACCTTCCTGTGTGAATCAGAATCACACACTTCTATTGTCAATCTATTAGGTAAAAAGGTTTTCCCATTTGAAATATCCTATATATCATTTTATTTAGTGTCCTCTAACATAATTTTAAAGATGCTGATATTGTTTCCATTGTATTAATTTTACTGCCTACTTTTGTTTACTTTGTTTATTGCTATAAGCCATCTTGAATACTTACATAAGCAAAAAGCAGAAAATAGCAATTCTAACACTGTATGATCTTTTCAGCTGTTCTGGATTAAAAGTTTAGTATAATTTCTTATGAAAAATGCTTTACCTCTCTCATCTGATGATGACTTTATGGCCATTTAACTTTATTTTTAAAACTCTGATTGAGTTTGACCACATTTCACTTATGCATCCTGCCTTATTTTTCTATACATTTGATCTTTCTAAACTAGAACAGTAGTATCCCTGCCAACATCCTGCTTCAGTAACCAACATGCAACAAGCCATTATAAAAATGTTCAAGATTACAATTGAAGTTTGTTTCAGAGATTTATAATTGTTCCAATTATATTCCAGTCTTACTTCAAACTAGAAACATTACTCAAATTATTCCATTTAGATGATGCAAATATAAATGTTGAATTAAAAAAATTTCCCTGTGAATTTTAGAAAAATTAGAAAGGTACAACATTCAGAGCGTGAAGTATTCATTTCTTAACAAATCAGCCTCATCATCAATGTTAATAATCAAATTTAGCTGCTGCATTACAAAAGAAGACATGTTCAATAGCTGTCCATGTTTTGCTGAGCTACTATATTGTCAGGAGCAAACAACCAGACCCACATGTAGAGAGTTCAAACAAGCTGCTTTATTGTTCTCTGCCTATAATACAGGAATTTCCCCAGATGAGAGTTGTCACCTGGGAAAGACTAGATAATGTTCAAAAGCATTCAGATGGATGGTCAGACCTTGTCCTCATTTGTTTACATAGTGAGTCCATGCTAATTTCCCACTTGACTCTCTTCCTGACTGGGACAGATGCTCTCCAACATGGAAGGCAATAAGAAAAGTGCTAACTAAGTGAAAAAAATGTTATTTTAAGCATTATAAAGGATTTTTATTCCCTAATAATATTAATTGCATTCCCAAGTTCTTTCTCCCAAAATACATGAAGGTGAGAGAAACAGTTATTAATTTAAAATACACCTCCAAAAAGCAGTTTCATTGCTAAAATGTGCATCTCTGTGAACAGATGGAATTTGTTTTTGTTGTTTTTGTTGAAAAATGGGTCGTCTAAATGAAAATACCACTTAAGAAAGCAAGATGTTATTTCTAGAAAGAAACGTTAGAAGTTTTATATAAAGCAAAAAATAATAATACATAGGCCCAAAATGGCTGCCGAGGACAACAGCAAACAATACACGACACCCATCTCACAGGATCCCTTAGCTTCCTGGCCCACATGCCCAAGAATCCAGTCATGTTTTCTTTCTACAATGCCATCAGTGTCAGAGCCAGCTGAATCTCAATGGGTATGTCATTCCAGCAGCAGGCATACCATTAGAATAATAGGCATTGTAGCCAAAACAGAATAATTATATTGGAAAGGGTAATTTTTCAGGATTATGACACCTTCACTGAGTCTCTGGCATCAGCAATTCCTCTCCATTCCTGAACAATTCCAGGTCCCTTCTTTTAAACGTTGTCATTTTGTCAGGCGGAGGAAATGTGCTTTCTCCTCCATCTTATTCCCAAATGGCATGTTCCCCATTATTTTTCATTGTTGTCTGAGGGCATTGTTTGACTCTTTGCTTAGTACAGAATCTTATTCTCCTGAGATTATAAAATTCAAACACACTTTAAATTTCTTGTCTTAGTTCAGTCAGCTGATCTGCTCCTTCATAGATCAATAACTATATTGAGCATTCTTGGACAGTGCTTTGAAAGAATCATGCAGGAACTTACCAAAACATTCTCAAGAAAGTAATTTCCTGAAGCAATGGAGTGCAAAAATTAAACTACTAATTAGGAATTTAATACAGTATTAACTTGAATGGTTAATCAACTTATAAGAGTTAGATTAAAAGAAAATTCCAGAACAAAAGCTACTTTGTGGTTCTGTATTATCCCATTGTAATATAATTCCGAAAACTGGAAATACAACTAACTGGAACAATGACATTTTTGGGCTAAGAATTTGTATCATGTACATACACACTTCTGGAACCTAATGCTTTAAAAGTAAAATGAAATTGGTTTTGTTAAGAAACCATTGCACTTAATCATGGAGAACTTTAACAACAAAAGAGGGCAAATAACTTTGCTTACAGCACATTTAGTACCAGGTAAAGTATCAGAATTGTTAGAAATTAGAAGCAAATTACAGAAAAGAACTTCCAGCAAGTGTTCCTTTGCATCTATCACTTATAAAGAGAAAAGGCAATTCCTTTCCTATTTGCAAACTTAGATAGTTCCCAAACTTTTTTTTAATGATTCACCTGGAGAAGATAGGGAAAAAAATCATCCATTGACATTCGAATGGCAAAGTTGAGATGCAATATTAATTCTACTAGCATTTATTTATTTATTTTAAATGGTATGTAGGTTTTCTGAACATAAATACTGACACTAACCCATATTTTGTCAATGCTGTACGTAAGAATACTCCACAAAGTAGCTGATTTTCAGTGACACCATTTTTCTTTTTGTCCTTTAAAAGTTTGTAGTAGGTATGGAAACTGAAAACCATTTCATAATTTACTAAAAAGAAAAAAATAAGGCAACAATATTTGCCAATTGAAAAGACTAAAGGACCAGGTTAGGGACAGATCATCATGGAGAAAATCTGTTGCAAGATGCAATCTGGATATGTCACCGGGACAAGAGATTTACTCTTCTGAAATTTTGGACTTATGCTAGAGCCTATCCTCAGGAAACTTCTCTCTACCGAAATGTGTGCTTTGGGCTATTCTATGTGTCCTACTTATATGGTGCCTTACTATTGGTTGATTGGTGGTTAGTTTCCTCCCTGTCTGTCCTATATAGTCACAGGGGCAATCCATGCAGGAAATCCAGTAGATACGTAAATAAAAATCTATGTTGTCCATAAGAGGAAACAATGAGCTAATAGCACATAATCATCATCAACATCATGTGATATCATCATGAAACTGTGCAAAGTTCTTTGTGGCCATCAGAAGACTAAATAATATGAACTAATAATATGTGAACACTGGCCAAACCAACTGATCTCCATAACATAACAACCTTGTAGTTATTTTATCATGACAAAAATATTACCATTGTTGGTAAACAGGAATAATTATTACAGATCAAATGAAAGTTGCCAGCAAAGAACTTTTATGAAGTCATGGTTATACTTAGTAGCTATTAGCATAGATTTGTCCACAGAGAAAGCAATATAAGGACATAGCAATTCAAATTATGTTTTATTTAAGATAAAAAATGGGAGAATGAAGACATTTGACCCCAACGTGAAATTAAAATAATTTATTTTTAAACAGCTGGCCGAAATTTTGAAATCACAGGTTTTTAATGTTCCTGTCTGAATTTCTAAAGACTTGGAATCCCTGTAATGTCACATTTTGGATGGATACATGCACACACACACAAACTAGATATAAACCAAATTTAAGGACAATGAGTTGTCCTATAGCAGCTTACAAATTAAGAACACTCTCTTAGTTTTATCTCCCGGGGATTTATTTTAATGGGGTTTGGGTTTTAATTGGGGATGTTTTTTAGGGTTTTAGAATATATTTATTTCTTGTACAGCCTATCTCCTCCATCCAAATGTATTTAAGTGTTTTATGATTGTATTTTTATCTGCATTGACTGTACACCGCCCCGAGTCCCTTCTTGGGAGAGGGGGCGGTCTAGAAATCCAAGAAATAAAATAAATAAATAAATAAATAAACAATGATGCTGAGATAAAATATTAAAAAATGAACTGCAATTCAGCTAAACTGTCAGCTTGTTTTGATCCATGAATAAGTTATCAACATTTGTTAGACATCAAAATTAACAGTATATCAAAATGACTGGCAGCAGCTCATATTCTAAGAGCTATGTTTAAGATTCCCTGTGCATTCTTATGAGTGATTTGAGGTTTTGTTCCTAACTTTGAATTTTAAGCTTCCATGACAACTTACTTTAAAAAAAACATATCAAAATGAAGAAGAGAGGGTTTTTTTTATAAGGAGGTAAAAGTTTATTTGTTCCTACTCAAAAAATACATAATGAAATTTCTATTTTTACAAAGTTCTTCAGATATAAACCACATGTCCATAAAAATTGATCTGTAAATGAATAAGAACAAGAGTATAACATTAATATACTGTGCAATTGTGGATTTTCACTGTTTTTAACAGCATCTCTCTAAATTAGTAAGAAAAGAGTTTGATTCTCCAACTGAGATAAGCTTATTTTCATTTTTTTAAAACAAAATTGAAATAAGGATCAGAGTATCTACATGTTGTGTACACCTTTTAGTTGGTGTGATGTTGTCTACACTATTTTGATTTACAAGGTGGTTTCTAGATTAGGAGTCCACCTTGCCTATAATAACATTAGCATAGGAGAAGTAAAACTGGGATTTGATTGTACTTGTCGAGACATACTGCCCCAAACGAGCCCAAACTGTCTAGTACTGCCTTTACCATTAGCAGAGTAGCATTTGGTATGGATACAATGAACTCTGGTAACTTAGTCAACACTTTCTTTTTCTTACTACAAAGCACTATGTAAAAACCATGACTGATCAAAGCTATGACAACAATGGTAAACTGTGACCTGGAATCTAAGAAGAGCAAATATAATGACATAACATGTTGTGTAGCAGTGGGGAAGGATATAACAGAACTCAATGAATTCTGTCTGTTCATGAATTAAAAAATTCTGTAAGTTTTGCCCCATTTTACAACCTTTCTTGCCACAGTTGTTAAGTAAATCACTGCGGTTGTTAAGTTAGTAACACGGTTGTGAGGCGAATCTTGCTTCACTTTTAACTTTGCTAGTCAGGTTGCAAAAGGTGCTCATATGACCTTGGGACATTGCAACCATCACAACACAAGTCAGTTGTCAAGTGGCTGACTTTTGATCATGTGATCCTGGGGACGTTGCAACAGTTGTAAATGTGAAAAATAGTCATAGGTCACTTTTTCAGTGCTGTTGTAATTTGAATGATCACTATGAAGTGTTGTAAGTAGAGGACTTAAACTGTATATCATTGGGAGTTGGGCATTAAAATGATATTTTTTAAAAAACAATTATCAACATTGGAATATCTGCAAGAAATAGAAAGAATTTGAAAGACCACAAATTAGATCAAGTAACAGAAAATGAAGAAGCTAAAGTGCTCTGGGATTTTAGAATCCCAGACAAGCAGACAAGCACCTGCCACATATCCTAGATTTAACAACTGTTGATAAGAAAGGTTTTTAAAAAGGCTGTATAGTGGATATTGCAGTACATGGAAACAGCAACACAGAAAGAACTGGGCGGGGTGTTTGTGTGTGTCACAAAACACAAAGACCAGCAGATAGAACAACAACAATTGTGACGAGAGAAAGCAAAGTGAATACCAATAGTAATATTAATAATAAAATAGTAACAGTAGTAATACTATTGTAGTATATACTATACTATACCAATAGTAATAGTAACAGTAATAATAGTAATAATACCAGTAATAACAATAGTAATGATAAAAACGCCCAATCCAATCTAAACATTTTGGCCTACTATGCAATCACCCATAATAAGCATAATAAACACAAATGGTAACAACAGAAAGACCCTTCCAGCTCTGCTATTGTATTGTAACTAAAGAGATGAAATTCCAAGTAATGTAGACCAAAGTAGTTGGGTTTGACAGAAGAAATACAAAGAGAAATTGCAAATAATACAGTGGAAGAAAAAAACAGAGCAAATAAAACAAATTTGAGTCACTTCACCTTGCTTTGGTACTTATGAAGAGAGCCTAGAACAAACTTTGTCCCTGGCCCCCTGATATGATGGAACCAAGCTCTGCATGCCTTTAGAAAAACTGTTAAAAACTTTTTCTCCAGGCCTGTGTGTCCCCATTTCATTATCTAATTATCTTGTTTGGTTGCCATTTTATATGTTATATATTTTTAATATTGCACGGTATTTTTCTTTTGAATTATCTGCTTCTATTGTACAGCACCAAAAGCCATATTGAGTTGAGAGGCTCAATACATCCATTTACTAGACAGATCCTTACTAAAGATGAAGAAAAGTTAAGAAAAACAAAGCCATATTGAGTTGAGAGGCTCAATACATCCATTTACTAGACAGATCCTTACTAAAGATGAAGAAAAGTTAAGAAAAACAAATCTTGGTAGAAAAATAGTCAGCATACCTGGTCTGCTGAAAGGACAGTTTATCAAACAAAGTAGAAACAGTTATACTATAAGAACTTATTTCTGTTCATTTTGTTATACGCAAGTCAGAGTTGGTTACATCAGGATCCTATGAAATGGGATTTATTTATTCTTCATACTTCTAGACCAGGGGTCAAACCTGCGTCATCACAACATTGTCACGTGATGTATTGGGACATTTTCCCCCTTCGCTAAACTGGTAGGAGGCAGAGCCAGTACGTGACACTCCAGCCCACAGGCCACAAGTTTGACACCCCTGTTCTAGACCATCTCACCTAAGTGGCTCCGGGTGGGCTTAGAAAGTATGTACAATAAAAGAATAAATGTTTGATTAGTTAATATGGATTGAATACAAAAATGAATAATCTGTACAACAGTGGTATATTGAGAGAGGTTAAGGTTAGGGCTAAAAAAAGAAAAGGTAATGTATGGATCAGTGTACTGATATGGTAGAAGCAAGTATTTCCAGGAGAAAACGATAGAGAAATATAATGAATAGTGTTAGTATAAATTAGATCTAGCTATGTTTCTTCTCCTCCTCTCCCATTATTTCAGGCCTTTTAATTTCTTCGTCTTAGTATTCCTTATTCCTTAGTCTACACTCTCCCTAATTTGTTTTACTTAATGTCCCTCACTTTCATATATATGAAAGATAGGGATAAATTACAGGAACAAAATCTATAGTGAGAAAATTGTGATTTACTGGAATACTATTATCCAATAACTTTTCCCCAGCAGACTATTGAAAGTGTATGATTTGTCAACTGAGATCATACTCTATGCATGCCCTCTTTTCTTATGTATAATTATTGGATTACATCTACTTCATGCTGTAATTCTAGCTAAGTTTAGTTACCATCCTCATGCAGCCTGACAGCTTAACAATTCTAATTTTACAAGCTCAGAGTTTCCTGAACCACAAGAAGAGCGGCAAATAAATTTGACAAATAAAAATATTATTTGTCATAAATAACATGAGATAGTTTAATCATATATACCAGGCTTTTTCTTTCTTCCAATGTTTTCATTAAAAAAATGAAAACAAAAAATGGAACTGTAGCAGCTATAATTCAGTGTAGTGTTTGAACAATATTACAAGAGCCATTACTTTAAAAAGAAAAAATGTGTGAATCAATAATATAGTATATAGACTTTCCCAAAAAAACTATTCTCCACATAAGCTTACCAGCATAACCTGTGAAGAAACTACAGTCTGTCCTTTGCACAATGCAGGGTATATAAATATGATGCTTATATAAATCTTTTTCAAGCGACACTGCCTCCTTCTGGACACAAATAGTACACAAAGATTTAAAGAACAAATTGTAAATTGAAAAAGCATATCACCAGTTACCAGGAGACAAGTTCAATGTGGGGAAAAAATCACTTTACTATAAAAAATAAATTAATCTAACATTTATAAATTGTATACACTATCTCAGATTGTGCAGTAATTTGGGAATACAATTCACAGTTTACAGTATACAGTTCTGGAATTCTTTACTTTCTTTTTAACACTTTGGATATCGAGAGATACAATTCTGGAATACTAAAGCTAATAAAATACTAATAATAAAAATAATAAAAATAAAATCATGGCAAGCACAATGAACTTATATAATTGAGGAATGGTAGGAGGGAGAAATAAAAAGTGATTGGTTAATCAGTGATCAACAAATGAATTGACTAATATCATAACTTTGTAAAATTATATACCTTAAATTGGCTAACATGTTTATGTATAATATTCCCTTTCATCCATCTCTATAAACATCTGCTTATTCCAATAATTTTAATCATTCCAATAGATTGGCACCAATATTTATGTATCTTGTAGCTGGTAGAGAAAAAGCCAGTTCATGCAAGTTGTTACCTATATCCTGTTTCATATCTGTACTATCATTTGTGTAACTCGTTTTATATATAGAGTGAAAACTGCTTTCCAAATATGGAAAACGTCTATGAAAATTTAATGTCTTTCTTTAAACTGCACACAGATTTTGAAAATAGATAATAGTTTTGTGATTTATAACTATTGCCCATAATCTGCAGTCCCAGGACTGCCCTTGAGTTGTCCTTTAATATAATAAAGGACTTTATCAAATACATGACCAAATAATCATATAGAATGCATTTAAGTAATGTTCCTTAAAAATAAATCAATGTAATTTGCATTCCGCCCCTATTTGCTCTTAATAGAAGTAAAGAGCAGTGACACTTTTTTCAGATAATTTGTTTGAATACACATATTATGAAAAGTGTGGTTGGCTTGGTTTGAGAATAACATGTTTGTATTTTAAAAACAAAACCATTATGAACCACAGTGTACAACTTGATGTACCATCTCAATTCAATCTTTGGCTATTATGGGTATTCACTAGATGTTTCTTTCTGGTAATGAAACTAGAAGGCACCAAATGGAAAAGTGATTAATTCTATGCCTGGTCAAATAATTTACTATTATTAATGAATACTATACTGCCAAAATTAATTTTATACTTCACTTTCCTTTCCATTAATAAATCTTAAATCAAGACACATGTCTATTGCTATTTCAAACATCAGATTATTTACAAGATCAAAGTGATTTACATTTTTAGCCAGAATGTAAGCTTTAGAGCAATCTATTTTATAGCAAAAATATAGTAGAATATTATTAATAACTTGGTAACATTATAATCCAGGTAGTTCTCGATTTACAACAGTTCATTTAGTGACCATTCAAAGTTACAAAGGCACTGACTTACAATTATTTTTCACACTTATGACCGTTGCAACATCCCCACAGTCATGTGATCAAAATTCAGGTGCTTGGCAACTGACCTGGGATACTGACAGTTTCAGTATCCCAGGGTCATGATTACCTTTGGTGATCTTCTGAGAAGCAAAGTCAATGGGGAAGCCAGATTCACTTTACAACCATGTCAGGGGTGGGTTCCGACAGGCATTACTGCCGGTTCTCTCGTGTGCGTACCACGCATGCGCTTGATGCATACTGCACGTGGATGCATAGTGCGATTAAAATTGTTCTGCGCATGTGCAGATTCGAAAAACAAGATGGCAGCACCTACGGCCGGAGAACCAGCAACCCAGGCCACCAAACCGGGTATGAATCGGTAGGAACCCACCACTGAACCATGTTACTAACTTAACAACTGCAATGATTCACTTAACAACTGTGGCAAGAAAGGTCATAAAATGAGGCAAAATTCATTTAACTAATGTTGTGCTTATCAACAGAAATTTTGGGCTCAATTGTGGTCATATGTTGAGAACTACCTGTACTCATTAGCTTAATAAATACTTAGCAATTTAGCTAAACAGCAGAACACAGATTTCAGGTGAATCTTAACTTAGCCCAGGTTCCCGTCTATTTTATTATGCTATTTATTTATTATCCTGGCTACTTAATTTTTATTTTGTTTATAATTAAATTCTATAGATTTGACTTTATTTCAGATATCACTGTGACTTTTTCTGATGTACAGAGCAACAGATTCCAAATATTACTCTTGTTCTTTATCCATAAATTCACATTCCTCAAAAACCTAACTCAACATTTAAATTTTGTGACCATGGCATATTAAACTCAGCAGTGATATTCTATTTGGAATTTGCCACGGTTAATTCCTTGGGGATGAGAGAACTCCGCTCCTCTGCTTCGGTATTAGAAAATAAACAGATGTAACAAAGTAAAAAAAGAATGGATAACATCTTGGTCTTTAATGCCATGTATCATGGGGGTATATGGAAGGACTTCAGTACAAGTCCTTTCCCCATTTTCTCCCTTAGTTTTTCAGAAATGCTGTAGCTCAAGAAACAAATATTCTGTCCTTCCATAAAGCCTTGAAAACCTCCCTTTTTCCCCTGCAATTTGGCCAGCATGGAGAATAAGCACTTTTCTATAAAAAAACAAGATCTTGATTGAGATAGGTGTGGTTAACTTTGGTCAATTCTAAGGCATTATAAAGTGGCATTAACACTCCACGTGATCTTGATTCTATCCCTCTTGTTGATGCAGCCTAGAACTGTGTTGGCTTCTTTGGCAGATGCTGCACACTGCTGGCTCCTATTTAAATGGTTCCCTACTAGGACTCCAAGATCTCTCTCACAGTTTTCACTTAGTATATATATATATCAGGTATAGTAATTCACGAACTATAGTTTATTGCCTAAGTGGAGCGTAAATACGACCGACTTCGGGCGACCACCTCGTCTCGCTCACCTGCCCAAGTTTTGTGCGGCGGGATCCGATAATACTTGTTTCCAAAGAGGTCGATGCCCACGTACTCGCTCCCTGGCCCGATAAAGCGCTGCTTTAGCAAGCGCAGAAACCGCCCGACGCCGCTCATGCCGGGCGAAGGGCGCTGCGAGGCCGCAAACCACAATCGCAGCTCCCCCCCCTCCCCGAAAGGGACCGGCACGTGAGGGGTCCCACACGCGGTGAGATGAATCCTCTCCCCTCCCCTTTCCGTCAGAAGCCACGCCCACATCTCCCTCAGGCCCACAACGTCCGTCCTGTTTATTAGAGATAATAAAATCGAAGAAAACACATTCTGCATTAACACACACACAAGCAAATGTATTTTATGTAAAAAAAAACCAATTTACTAACGGCTGAATAGCTCTCTGTTAATAACATGACTGTGAAAAGATATCCTCTGGAAAAGCGTTTTGAGAGAATGGAAATATTTCGAATTTACACTAGAAACGCAAAGGAGAAGCCGCTTTGCCGTATCTTTTCTTATACGTTTCTCTATATTCTCCTGAACCTGACGCGGTCGACGCTTGAGGCATTCTCAGCCGGTTCTTCCCCGACCGATGACGTTCCAATACCAAGGTTTCTTATTGGCTGAGAGCGCGACGCTTTGAGCCAATGGGCGCGAGATCATTTCGCGGCGTGGTGGTGTCCCCGTCGCGGGTTTTTCCTTCTCGACTATGCTGGGTTTTCTTTTCGCTCGTCAGGCGGGTGTAGATGACCCGTTGAGGTTCCGACGGGCGGAGGCTACGAGGAGGTAAAGCCTACTACCCGGATCGCCTTTAGTCTCCTCAGGCCACACGTGATCACAGAGGGTGCCGCAAAGCCTCAGCGTCAGAATAAACGCCTCAGACCCCGGGTTCGTGGGGTGGCTCTCTGGATACATCATCGCGGCCTTCAAGTCAGGGTTGATTCCTGGCGACTCCCTGGGCAGGTCCCTGCAGCTTTCTTGGGAAGAGTTCAGCAATCGTTTGCCAATCTCCTTCCTTAGGGCTGAGAGAGGGACTGGTCCACGGCCACCCACGGCTAACTTTGGGCTTATTTGTTTTATTTATTTTTATTTTATTTGTTTTATTTTATTTATCAAGCATGTATAAGATGACAGATTTAAGTATAAACATGATTATGAATACGTGAAATGGATGCGAATACAAGGGAATATTAGGACAGGGACGGTAGGCACGCTTATGCACGCCCCCTTACAGACCTCTTAGGAATGGGGTGAAGTGAACAGTCTAAGGTTAAAGTTATGGGGATTTGGGAAAGAAACCACAGAGTCAGGTAGTGCATTCCAGGCGTTGACCATTCTGTTGCTGAAGTCGCATTTTCTGCAATCGAGTTTGGAGCGGTTTACCTTAAGTTTGTATCTATTGTGTGCTGGTGTATTGTTGTGGGTGAAGCTGAAGTAGTCATTGACAGGTAGGACTTTTTGTAGCAGATAATTACAATGCAATACAATAGCAGAGTTGGAAGGGACCTTGGAGGTCTTCTAGTCCAACCCCCTGCCTAGGCAGGAAACCCTATACCATTTCAGACAAATAGCTATCCAACATCTTCTTAAAGACTTCCAGTGTTGGGGCATTCACAACTTCTGGAGGCAAACTGTTCCACTGATTAATTGTTCTAACTGTCAGGAAGTTTCTCCTCAGTTCTAAGTTGCTTCTCTCCTTGATTAGTTTCCACCCATTGCTTCTTGTTCTACCCTCAGGTGCCTTGGAGAATAGTTTGACTCCCTATTCTTTGTGGCAACCCCTGAGATGTTGGAACAATGCTATCATGTCTCCCCTAGTCCTTCTTTCTCTTAAGCTAAACATACCCAGTTCCTGCAACCGTTCTTCATATGTTTTAGTCTCCACTCCCCTAATCATCTTTGTTGCTCTTCTCTGCACTCTTTCTAGAGTCTCCACATCTTTTTTACATCGTGGCGACCAGAACTGAATGCAGTATTCCAAGTGTGGCCTTACCAAGGCATTATAAAGTGGTATTAACACTTCACGTGATCTTGATTCTATCCCTCTGTTGATGCAGCCTAGGACTGTGTTGGCTTTTTTGGCAGCTGCTGCACACTGCTGGCTCAAATTTAAATGGTTGTCCACTAGGACTCCAAGATCCCTTTCACAGTTACTACTACTGAGCAAGGTATCACCTATACTGTACCTGTGCGTTCCATTTTTGTTGCCTAAATGTAGAACCTTACTCTTTTCACCATTGAATTTCATTTTATTAGATAGTGCCCAATGTTCAAGTTTGTCAAGATCCTTTAATTTTATGTGCTACACTTAGGTCAGACTGAAGGCAGTATAGTTCTAAATTGTCTTAAGCCCAAAATTTCAAGTCTAGTGGCATAAGGGATTCTGTTGCGATCAGAGGAGTGGAGGACTCGTCTTGTGAAATATCTCTGGACTCGCTCAATTGTATTAATTCCGATATGCAGTACAGCTTCCGCAGACTAGAACTCACAATATTCCGAATTTCTAGCTGATGCCTTAACTATGGAGATTCTCAGTCATCCAATTCAATTTCAATTTCAATTTATTAGCGCTTATAGACCGCCCCCTCTCCCGAAAGGGACTCGGGGCGGTGTACAGTCCATGTCAAAGAACAAAATTAAAACAATAAAATTACTAAATGGACAATATATATATACAAATATACAATAGATGGATAAGAGGAGGATAAAAGATGCGCAGGACTGTATTGCTAATAAATAATTAAAATATACAGACATTAAAATCCCAATACTCAATAAAATTAAGTCTACCGAATAATCCCCTTAAAAACCAGTAAAAATATAAATGCCAGGAGATAGGCATTGAAATTATGCCAGGCCAGCCAGTCGGAACAGGTGAGTCTTTAGTTTCTGCCGGAAGGAGCGGAAGTCGGTGGTGGTTCTAATGTCGGGGGGGAGGTCATTCCAGACGGTTGGGCCCATCACAGAGAAGGCCCTACTCCTTGGCGTCGCCCGCTGGCATTGCCTAGCGGACGGCACCAGGAGAAGCCCCTCTCTGTGAGAGCGAATTGGCCGCTGGGATGTATGTGGGAGGACGCGATCCCTATGCCATGGAGCGCTTTAAAGATGGTGGTCAAAACTTTGAAACGCACCCGAAAGACCACAGGCAGCCAGTGCAGCTCGCGCAGGAGCGGTGTTACATGGGAGTACCTGGTACTCCCCATGACTGCCCGCGCGGCTGCGTTCTGGACTAGCTGCAGTCTTCGGGCGCGTCCCAAGGGAAGCCCCATGTAGAGAGCATTGCAGTAGTCGAGGCGAGACGTCACCAGTGCATGAGTGACCGTGCGTAGGGCATCCCGGTCCAGGAGGGGGCGCAATTGGCGCACCAGGCGAACCTGGCGGAACGCCCCCCTTGCCACGGCTGCCACATGGTCATCCATTGACAGCCGGGCATCTAGGAGGACGCCCAAATTGCGCGCCCGTTCCACAGGGGGCAATTGTTCGCCCCCTATGGCCAGCGATGGAGTCAGCTGGCTGAACCGAGGCGCCGGTAGCCACAGCCACTCAGTCTTGGAGGGGTTGAGTTTGAGTCTGTTGTCCCCCATCCAGACCCCGACGGCTTCCAAACACCGGGACATCACTTCGACAGCCTCACTGGGGTGGTTTGGGGTTGAAACGTACAGCTGTGTATCATCAGCGTACAGATGGTATTCAACCCCAAAACCACGGATGATCTCCCCCAGCGGCTTCACATATGCGTTGAACAGGAGGGGCGAAAGGACCGATCCCTGCGGCACCCCACAAGTGAGTGACCTCAGGGTCGACCTCTGCCCCCCCGTCAACACACATTGCGATCGGTCAGAGAGGTAGGAGCCGAACCACTGTAAAACGGTGCCTCCGACTCCCATCCCCTCCAGCCGGCGCAATAGGATACCATGGTCGATGGTATCAAAAGCCGCTGAGAGATCTAATAGGACCAGGATAGAGGAGCAACCTCTATCTCTGGCCCTCCAGAGATCATCAACCAGCGCGACCAAGGCTGTCTCTGTGCTGTGTCCGGGTCGGAAGCCAGGTCATGGTTGTCCAAAGGTGCTTTTTTTCAAGAGGCAACTGGAGTTCCTGGTTTTTCTTTGAAGCCGTTCTCATCCAAGAAGCGAAGCTCTGACTGCAAAGAATATCAATCCTTCCATTCCCCACCATTCAGTCAGAGCTGAAGAAGGTTCCTGGATTGAGAAGAGAAACAGCTTCAAAGAAAAACCAGAAAGTCCAGTTGCCTCTTGAAAAAGCACCTTTGGGACACTGCTTTAAAGTAGCTCTCTTTGCTAGTAGGTCCTGATAACAACAACAATAATACTGTCTTTCTAATAAATCTGAAAGGCGTCATGTGGGAGAGAATTGCAGGAAAAGAAATAGCATTGATTATAACCCTCCTTGCAAGTATACAAATTGGTAAGGAAGACTGATCGCGAGTTAGATTCACTGTGTAGAGGGGAGCCAAAATGTCCTTTCTAGTGCCATTCCTAGAAAGTGGAAGAATTGTATGGGCAAAATATGCAAGAAAGCTTCACCTGTGAATGTGCCCTTGTTCAAGCTTCCTTGGTTGTTCATATACTTAGCCTGTAAGCCATTTTCAGTAGGTTCATTTTCTGCTTTATTTCGGGGGGGGGGGGGATTGTTTTATTCTGAAATTAGGAACTGATGCCCCTAGTTCCATCACTCTAGCTGCAGATTCAAGAATGGCATTTAGATGAGAAAGGGTACATAAGGTGACCTATGAATGCAGCCTTATAATGAAATGTTTAAAACCTGGTACCATTATGAAATTATACCATTTTAAAGAGAAGAACATCCAACAGTTACCTTAATGATTCCAGCAAAATTTGGTTCACCATATCCCAAGGCACTCAGTTTCATTGATAGAGTTTATGTTTACTTTCTCCTAATGTTCAGGAGAAATTTATGGCTCATTATTTTCCACCCTTTAGTTCTAATCTTGCTTTTGGAGAAAGAGTACATTGTATTTAATAGATAGAATTGAATAATCAATTTTATATGTACTACCTGGCACAGTGTCAAAAGGTGAAATGTAGATAATTTCTTTGTAAATCCTAAAATTATAAGGATAGAATCCTTCTTTACAAGAAGGGTATGTGATTTTTAACATAAGTGTTTTAAATTAAAAATCTAAATTCTAGTTTTGCCAAATCAGTAGGATTTTTTTAAAGATTCATTTTTATTTATAACTTATAAAGCTTACTTAGAATAGAGATAATGAAGTAATTCACTTAAAAAATTGAAATGCTATTTGATATATAGAAGTACAATACATAAATATTGTATTGAAGTGTTATTTACCTATCTGTGCTTACATTTCATTGCATAATTTACATACAAATGTAGTATACTGACTACATTTAGATACTGATATGTAGTATGTCAGCTTCCCAAATTTTGAAATTGACTACAAAAGATATTATAAATGGTAAATGTAGTGGATTGAAGAATTTGATGGGATTTCAATAACAAAATATTATAGAGTTTTAATTATGTTTATAATAGCTTCCTTTTTTTAAAGGGTATTAAGCTTGGAATTAAATAAGAACAAAGATGTTGAAAGAATTCACGGAAGTGGAATTAATACCTTGGATATTGAACCTGTTGAAAATCGATAGTATGTATATTTTATTGTGCTTTGTTATGAAATATATTTTACTGAACTGATTTGAAAGTATTTCCATTTTTAAATTCATGGTAACTTTTTTCATAGAAGCATTTTCTCAAATTTCATGAATCCATGAAATTTCAGAAATTTTCCTTGCAGCATAATGAAAAAATGCCAGACAAACTGAATAATTTTGAAACCATAATTAACAATATTCAAATGCCTGCCCCAGAATGAGTGTGTGTATCATTATATGTACATACCCAGATTGTTGGTGGCAATATGCTGAATCTGAAAACCACTTAGAGAGGATTGTAAATAAACTATGAAATGGTATATAAGTCTAAGTATTATTGCTACTGTTTTGTTCAGAAATCCTTTTGATTAATCTCATATGTTCCCCTCTAACAGCTCTGGGTACATTTTCTAAGAATTCTTGTGTTGGTAACTTATTTATTACTTACTGTATAATTGACCTATGGCTTCTGCTGTGTTTCCCTGAAAATAAGACCTAATTATTTTCTTTTGGGGTCCAAAATAAGTACTAGGGCTTATTTTGGGGGGATATCTTATTTCTTGAGTGCTGCTGCCGCAAGATCAGGGTGGGCTGGATCTACCCCATGAACCCTGCACCTTGGGGCCCCAGCAACCAGCCCATCCCTGATCTGATCCCTACCTCGCCTCACGGCAGCAACTTTAACAGACTCATCCAGCAACACCCTGCGTGGCCACCGGCCCACTTCTTCTAGCAACTGACCTGTTTGCGAGGGCCCTGAAGTAAGCCAGGGTGCGCGTGGGGCAGCTCAACCCCCCTTGCCTCACCTCATATCGGCAACACCACGAGCAACCAGATGGAATGGGTGGGCAGCCAGCTGAGCAAGCACTTAAGTAGGGCTTATTTTGGGGGTAGGGCTTATGTTGGGTGCATGAGCAGAAAACGTGCTAGATCTTATTTTTGGAATATGTCTTATTTTCAGGAAAGCACAGTAAGTGCCACCTAGAGGATCAATACAAAATTAACTAGGGGTTAGTTCTTTATCTGGCTAGTGAAAATGGAATCTGGGCAGATAACAAAATAAGCGTTAACCAAGCCATTTTCAAACCAGAGAGACAGACAGTCAACTTAATGGAAATAATTGCTACTCCATATTTGGACAGAACATCAAGGCTTAAGTAAACCTGAAACTAGGATAAAAGTCTGCATAGAATTGGACCTGGAGCAGTTGTGGGCAGGGAGGTAGTAGACTCATGCTTTCTTTACCAGATTCACTATCTTAGCATGTCATGTGAACATGATTAATATGAAGAATTGGGTTGTGCCTTAAAATATTTGCAGATATGCCAATAAAAAATTCTTTAAAAATTCTTTGTTTTAGGACAACTTTTAAACTATATCAAGAACACTTTATTATAAAACCATTATTCATATATTTCAGTCTTAAATATTTTTTTGTTTGGAGGGGAGATGACACAGCACATAAAATGGTATTCTAAAAGAAGAAATCAACTTGAAATTAATATATATTATATATAAAATATATTTTAATTTTTATATTAATTAAAATGTTCTAGTATTTTTAAATTAATACTAATTTTCAACTATTTTTAAAAGTAAATTACATGCTTGGTGGGGGGGAGTAAAGCTTACAACATCTGAATTGATTCATAACTTGTTTTTTTACAGTATGTTATCTGGAGGTTCTGATGGTACTATTGTATTGTATGACCTTGAGAACTTTAGCAGAACGCCATGTTATACCTGTAAAGTGATTTGTTCTGTGGGAAGGTGTGTATACTTAAAAACTTTTTATGAATATGTTACCTACATTATATGTTTATAGTTCATTGCTAACTCATATTTTGTCAACAAAGTAAATGAAACATTATTTAAGAAACTATTGTTAGCACAGTTTGTCCTATAGCATAGTTAGCACATATTTCTAATACTATGATCTTGTACCAAGGTCAACAAGATTGATCTTCAGATTGAGCTTTGGGGATTGTTTAATAGACCAAATTTACACGTTTTTATTTCATTTTTCACTCCTACTTAAACATTTAGGGAAACAAACTTAAATTCTTTGTGGTTGGCATTAAGTTCTAAGATTGGTTTCAATTCAGTTCAAAGTTCCAAAGGAAATTAGCTATGTAAAATGGAGGTGTGTTTTGCCCCATTTTACAAACTCTCTTGCCACAGTTGTTAAGTGAATCACTGCAGGTAAGCTAGTAATTGGTTGTTACGTGAACCCCATTGACTTTGCTTGTCAGACAGGTGATCACATGATCCAGGACACTGCAACCATCATAAATATGAGTCAGTTGCCAAGCGTCTGAATTTTGATCATGTGACCATGGGGGTGCTGCAACGGTTAGCAACGGTATGAAAAATGATCATAAGTCACATTTTTCAGTGCCATTGTAACTTTGAATGGATAACATAACTGCTTCAGAGCTAGTACATAGCAATAAACTTTGGTCTCCTCTGCATTGGTCCACTGTTTCCATGTTTGCCCTAATGGCTCCTAATTTTATACACTTTGATTTAGAGGAAAGTTTGGTTATCAATCATTGTACTGCAGCACATTGGTGTGCCACAATAGGTTTGTAGTATGCCGCCTCAGCCACAAACCTACCTCTATGACATCACCAGGTAGACTGCCTCCATTCGTTTTGTGATGCCATAGGATTTCCAGTTTGAAGACCTGGAAGTTCCACCTTTGTAATGTGTGAAAACTGCTGGTTAAGAGAGATGGCCTTCTTGTGTATCTTCTTTGGAAGGCTTTTATATTTTTGTATTATTTTTTTTTAAAAAGTGTGATGAAACATTTACCCAGTAGGTGGCAGAGCCAGCTTAAGTTATTCTCCGTTACATTAAACCAAGGTATAATTACAGTTCATATAGGATTTGAACTATTTTAATCTTTCTTTCCTGTTTGAACTAATCTCAGCTCTTCCTGTAAGGGGTTTGCTACTTAGGTCTTGAAAGAATTGACACATTCAGATTTGTTGAGCATTATTACAGCAAATCATCCCTGTCAATTTTACTTTTCTATGACTATATTATAGGAACCATCCTGGTGTTCATAAATACAGCGTAGAGACTGTTCAGTGGTATCCTCATGATACCGGCATGTTTACCTCAAGTTCATTTGATAAAACACTGAAAATATGGGATACAAATACTTTACAGGTAAGTTTTCTTTAATAATTTGATCTTTATATGAAAGAGAAACAGTAGGATTTTAACACATCCTTGTTTTTATAAGGGATTGGCTAATTTTTGTAAAGCAACTTAAATGAGCACACAATGCAATCAAGCTTAATGTATGATTGGTCTCAAGAGTTGATGTAGGATCACAGACCAGCAAAGAGTCTGTTCTTGGTACGGAAAGTTAAATAGTTGATCATGGAAAAGTAGCTTTTAAATCAGTAAGTTATATTACTTGTAAATGTCAGACACAGGCTTATACATTGCGGTAAACCATAGATTATATAACCATTCTTTATTAAAGCAGGGTTCCTCACATTAAATTGTAGTTTATAAACCATAATAGCTAAGATAACAAGCATGCTAAGTTAAAACCACAAGCTACATTTTGGCTTGTTATGTTGAATGAGCTTAGACAAAGAAAATGTCCACACAACATGCCACATTTGGTGTAATTGGATAATTTACTCTATATTCTTTTATGTATGACTATTATATATGACTGATAACCCGGCATTGTCCGGGTATTTATTTATAGGGGGGAAATGTCCGGACAAAATGTAATTTCTAATGTTGGATTTTCCCCCTTACCAGAGGGAGCCCATTTGTGGAGTACTCTGAAGCCGTTACCATGGCAACTCCACTGCGCTGTACAATAGAAGCCATTTTAGGGCAGTACAGTAGACGCCATTTTAAAGTACAACATACATATACATACACATATACATATATATATATAAATGCAAACCAAGTACAGACCAGGTTGCTATGGAGCAGACATCTGAACTGATATCCCAGTCAACTTTGTAATAGTCAGCTAAAATATTTCCTGCTTTTTAAAAAAATATTTTTTTAAAAGTAATTTAAAATAAATTACCATATTTTTTCCACTATAAGATGCACCTCACCATAAGACACACTTAAGTTTAGAGAAGGAAAACAAGGGGAAAAAATATCAGGCAGAGCCTGAGAGGACCACAGATAGGTGTCCTCTAATGTGCCAGCTCTGCCTATTGATTCCAGTGCAAAAAAGAGACAGAAGAGGTGGGCAATGACAAAGACAGAAGAGGTGGGGTTCAGCACAATAAAAGGATCCTGCCACGATGATGAAAACATAAGGGACATTATGACAAGTATTTTGGCTGAATACATCCAGAAAGAGAAACAACATATTGGGTGGGAAATAGATTTGGTTTATAGAGTGAACTCAGCTTATGCTAGAATACATAATGTACCCAGGGAGGTACACATTAAATTCCTTAGAAAAAGTACAAGAGATGAAATTCTGAGTGTACAAAGGGGGCAAGAATTGAAATACCAG
This sequence comes from Natrix helvetica, assembly GCF_964273705.1. NCBI lineage: Eukaryota > Metazoa > Chordata > Lepidosauria > Squamata > Natricidae > Natrix > Natrix helvetica. Next base: position 30,043,979 of record NC_138552.1, on the reverse strand, counting down.
GACAGGCAAATAACCATTCTGAAACAGATCCCCAAGAAATTTAGGGAAAAAAGAAAAAGCTATTCGCAGCTAGCGAAGAGATTATACCAGAAGGGGGTGTGGTTCAGATGGCTGATGCCTGAAGGTATGCTAGTATTCTGGGAGGACACAAGAGTTAGAATCAACACATCCATAGAGGCACAGGCCTTTATGGAAAAAAATAAAGCTCTCTTAGAAAAACCAGATGATCCTACACCAGATACACAGGACACGGGAGGGGCCGGAGCTCTGCTAGCGGGGGGAGATGGGGCGACACCGAGAAAGCTCAGATCACAAAAATGAATAAGATATCTGCTTGACATAAATTGATCGAAATTATTAATTGAACCTATATGCTGACTATACGTTACTATTTTATAATGACTTCTTTGTAAATGTAAACTTTGAGTATGGAGGGAGGGGGCCCCTACCGCACACTGCAACCGCCAAAATTTGTACCTTTCCACTACCTTTTTCCCTGTAAAATTTTAAAAAAAACAATAAAACTTTGTTTTAAAAAAAAAGGATCCTGCCACCACAGCCCAGCTGCTATTAACCAAAGGACCAGCCTCACTTTGCTGGGGGGTGGGGGGAGAGTGCATCTTATGGAGCAAAAAATACGGTACTTTAAAAAAATAATATTCTCAATAACCTGTTTGGCATCAAATCAGCCTCATTGGCTATCCCTAACACCCTACTATCATTCTGGTACCCAAGAAACCCTCCATCAAGGAGTTGAATGACTACATACTGGTGGCTTTAGCATCCATAGTTATGAAAACCTTTGAAAGGTTAGTGTTGGCCCATCTGAAAGCCATCACATATCTGCTGCTAAACCCCTTGCAATTTGCCTACCATGCAAATAGATCAAGCAGATGATGCTATCAATATGACACTGCATTACATCTTATAACAACTTGAATCACCAAAGAACTATGTAAGGCTCCTTTTTATACTTCAGTTCAGTATTCATCATTATTCCTGAAATCCTGTTCTATAAACTGACTCGGCTAGTTGTGCTTGATGGTCCTGACCACATTTGTAGATGGATTATAGGCTTTGTAACGAATTGGATGCGGCAGGCGAAACTAGGGGAAATCACATAGAACACCCATTCCATTAGTACAGGTGCCCCCAGGGCTGTGTGTTCCCTCCATTACTCTTCTCTCTATATACCAATGACCGCATCTTGAAGGATCCCTCTGTTAAAGTGCTGAAGTTTGCAGGTGATAAAACCGTCATTTGTCTCATTCGAGATGATGATGATGATGAGTCTGCACATAGACAAGAGGTAGATCAACTGACTTTGTGGTGTAACAAGAACAATCTGGAGCTGAACACTGTTAAAACTGTAGAGATGATAGTAAATTTTAGAAGAAGCTGTCCTATTCTACCACCTCTTACAATATTAGGCAACACAGTATCAACAGTAGAGACTTGAAGTTTCTAGGCTCTGTTATTGCCAAGGCCTTGAAATGGACACCTAACATTAGAAACATTAAATAGGTATAACCAAGGATGTTCTTTTTGTGTCAACTCAGAAACAGTTTTACAGAGGAATTATTGAGTCTTATCATTTGTACATCAATAACTGTCTGGTTTGGCCCATATGTTTAGTATGTCATCTAAACATGATCATAGTTTTTAGTTTCACATAATCTTGCCAAGTAAATATTAGTAGTTGGAATCTACAAGCCAAGTAAGAGAAGCAGCACATTTTAGAGACATTTAATCAAGATAGATATTTTAAACTTCAGAGACCATGAAGGTGTCCTCTACCTCTTCAAAATTGTGGAGAAAATGTTACTGCATTTTCAGTGTTGCATCAAGTTGAATCAAGTCTCAGCGCAGCCATAGTTTCTCACAAAGCAAGAAATCACTTGGATTTTCATTTGAGCATATCAACTTTAAAGCCAGATATCTATGGTTAAAGGGCACCAAGTTCAAAGGTTGCATTAAAATGATAATAGAAAGTAATACATTATTTTACTACAATGTTATTTTAAGCACAAGTTTCTATGAATAAGGAATAAATGTTATTTAATGTCTTAAGTAAAATAATAATAGGTGTTTAAAATTTAAAGTTCAATTTTATAGATATTAATAGTACTGAAATTTAAATAATTAATAATTGAATGATGGTGAATAATATAAATGTATAAGATTATAAAATGTAAAAATTTGTGGAAATGTATAAAAATAGGAAAAATAACTATGTAAGATGTAGGAGGGGGGTAACATAACATAAATGTAGAATGGTATGAGGTTTTTTCTCTTTTGTAGTTGAAAACAGTATTAAAAATGTTGAAGTAGAAGCTGTTTAATGTTGTATAAGTACATGTATCTTTGTATTATGTTGATGGTATATGCAGGAATAAAATGTGACACTATTTTATATTTGCTAATGTGTTATAAATAATAACTATGGTTTATTGCTTCTGGCTAAGATTTGAATTGGTCCAAGTATTTAATAATGTATTGTTTTTCAATTAACAGCCTGCTGATGAATTTCATTTTGATGGGACAGTTTATAGCCATCATATGTCTCCTGTTGCTACAAGACATTGCTTAATTGCAGGTTTGCATTAATTTTAAATATATTTTGAATATAATAATCATATTTTAACTGTCTTTCATTTTTTAAAATAATTCTTTTCTATATTCAAGATTGCAACATAACATAATTTAGAGTTACAAATGTGTAGCATAATTTCAGTGGGGCTGTTGTTGGTTTTTAGATATTTACCATATTTTTGTGAACACACGGGCTTTTTAATAAACATGCAGAAGTTGTACTATTAAAGTATTTCTTGTTAGGCATAGCAAATAATAATCTTAAAATATAAAAAAATCAATCATATTTGTTACATGATGGGGTCACATATCTGACTCATCTATCATTTCTCTTTCCCCCACCACCATATTTTTAAGGATATCCATAGTTCACATTACTTACTTAGTCAAAATGGGGAGATCTGAATTATGTTTCAATGAACCTCTGCCACTATTTAAATGTAACATACGGTTTACCAGGCCTTGTGACTAAATTTTGAGTTGTTAGAAAACAAGAGCATCTCATGAACAAGGAACGTATTATGTCAGCATTAAGGGCTATCCAATTGAAACTCTGTATCGGGTGATGTATATAAAATTTTGCTCTACGCATGCTGTATAAATGTTTCCTTTATTATAATCACATACTACTTTTTTTTTTATAAAAGAAAAGGTATAATATCTTCTTTGTTATTCTTCTTTATGAAAAAGATGCTGTGTGCAAATGCAAAATGTAATTATTCAAAAAGTAATTTTCTAATGAACCTACGTGAAGTTTAAAGATATTAAAACAGCTATCTATTTTGTACATTTTATAGCAGCATTTTGTATATTTTTTTAATATCAACATGCAAAAGTTCTGTAATGTGTTTTTGTCTTTTTCTGTTACAGTTGGTACCAAAAGCTCCAAAATACAGCTTTGTGACTTCAAGTCTGGATCTTGTTCTCACATTCTGCAGGGTATTTCTTACTCTGAAACATAAATGTTAGACAATAACTACTTTGAGTATACCACACTGTGTAAAGAACTGCACTGAACAATGTTTTCTTTGTAAGTAATAGGACAGATATGTTTAGTGCCAGTTGTCAAAGAAACACAGTGAGAAGGGCTTTATTCCTTAACATTTTTCTGATCTTGTTGACCTGAAGATACATTATTGATAATTATTGAAAAATGCTGATGTCTACTTAAGCTGGACTCCTTGAGTTTTATATCATTGAGATGTAGTTTTCTAAACAAGTTGAGAAACTGTCTTGGTAATATTTGTCCAAGTACTTTAGATTACACCTGGTTAATTTAAATTATATTTTAAAATTTAATCAGTTAAGCCATGAAAATATCTACCTTCTGGTATCAGTTCAGAATCTGTGGTATGAAAAGTGACAGCTTAATAGTTGGTAAGAATTCAGACTTAATACATTATGAAATAAATTTAGAATCCTGAGCTATATAATTTACCTGTACAATACAATACAATACAATACAATACAATACAATACAATACAATAGCAGAGTTGGAAGGGACCGTGGAGGTCTTCTAGTCCAACCCCTGCCTAGGCAGGAAACCCTATACCATTTCAGACAAATGGCTATCCAACATCTTCTTAAAGACTTCCAGTGTTGGGGCATTCACAACTTAACAACCTGTATTGTTTCAGGATGTAAGTAAGGAATTCCATTTTGGATGTAAATCTTATGACATTGAAAATTATTGTGTCTTCATCCTGTAATGGCATAGTTCCTTCTAGTTTCTTATAACTATACCCTTTAATTCTGCTGTGCTTTTACATATTATCACAAATTCTACTTTTCCTCCATTACCAGAATTACATCTGAATTTATATTGATATATAAAGAAACATGATGTTTCACTCTGCATATCCTGTTGTCCTCAATAGTGCCTTCAGAAAACTAGTTATTCTTATAAACTGAGTGACACTTGATGCTGGATCTCTATAAGAATTAGTGTTTACATAATTCATTTATACATGTTAATTTAAAATTTAAAAGTTATTTCTATTATTTGCATGAGCCTTGCAGTTTACAAAGTTTTCATTTTGTTACAAAAATGCAAATTTAAGTTAGTATTATTTTTTAAAATATACAGTAGTATTAAAATCTGTACAAAAATTTGCAATATAATTTGTATAAGAGGAGAATAATAGAAAACAAACCAGTCTTAAACCAAAAATATTATTATGCTTTTGTATTTTTAGGTCACACTCAAGAAATTCTAGCAGTATCTTGGTCACCACGTTATGAATTTATTTTAGCAACTGGAAGGTAAAAAAACCCCAATAAAATAAAGCAATGTTTATTAAACTCAGTCAGTGTTCTAAAAAACCTATTCTAAATTTCCTTGACAGTGGCATCCATACAAAGTGCAATGACGTAAAAATTACATCTTGCATAAATTACACAGTGACATAATCGTGCAACTGCCTTGATTACATACTCCCTTAAATTACCTGAGCCATGGCACTTAGGTAATTATCACTTCATGCCACCATGTCCCCTACCTCTGACCTTAGATGCCCAGGTTGGCAGCATTTCCTTAATTGACTTTTTTTTTAAAAAAAAAAAAAAAATTTAAAAGCAGAGAAATACTTTTAAACCATGATTATATGTCTTGGCATTGAAATGTCAAATTAGGATTAAGTTTTCAGATTTACTATATTATAGCTGAATTTTAATAGTTTCTGTTCTTTTTAAACTTAACTTTTTTGATACCTACATCAGCAATATTCATTAAATAATGACAAATTTATGATCAAATTTATGGTTTTTGTATTCTTTTACTTAATTTGATAATAAATGTCCCATTAGAGTACTTCTAGGAAAAGAAGTAAGCAGCTGCTTTCCAAAAATTCATCACATTTTGTATCCTGTACAGTTCCTGAGCATTTTTAAGAATTTCATTTTTTTAATCCCTTCAATAAAGATCTCATTTTCTGTTCATGTTTTTCGAGTCACAGTTCTTTCAAAACTTTTAACACTATTATTTTGTATAATAAAAAGTTATCTATTTCCTAGTTTAATATGTCTGTATCTTTCTTCATATTCTTATTGCTTATATTTAAATTCCCTTTCTAGATAATTTCAAAATTATTCATTGTACTTGTTCTACAGCTTCATTACAGCAAGCTGCATCCATCTTATCAAGACATTTATTTATCTTATCGAAAGGTTTGGTAGAGAAATATCTACTCCATTCTTCTTTTTTACTCTCTAGTTCCCTTTAGTGGCTAATCTTCAAGCTCCTCTTATTATAAAAATTGTAAATAATGACCATTTTTCCATGATAAAATTTATTCTAATGAAATCCGATTCCAAATCTATCTGGACCCTTAATCTGTTAACTATCCAAAATTCATATTCTACGCACCCTTTTGCTGCATAATCCGAAATGTATATTCAAAGCAGGTTCTCGCCATTTCTGGAGAACCAGTAGAGGAAATTTTGAGTAGTTCAGAGAACCGGTAAATACCACTTCTGACTGGCCTCATCTATTCTCTGCCTCCTGAGTCCCAGCTGATCAGGAGGGAATGGGGATTTTGCAGTAATCTTGCCCTGGAATGGGGAGGGAATGGAGATTTTACAGTATCCCTCCCCTGCCAGGCCCACCAAGCCACACCACACCCACCAAGCCATGCCCACAAAACTGGTACTAACAAAATTTGAATCCCACCACTGATTCAAAGGCTTTAAAATCAAATTTACATCATATTTCTCTAAAGAAATGACTCACCTAATGAATGCAAAACTTTGCCAAATAGGTTCTCTCTCCAGTACACTAAAAACAATATATCCAAAAAATGATTAAGAAATTGATCAAGATTCATATCCATCAAATATGGTTTTATGAGTGTGAGCTTGATGGAATCACAGCTCCTAGCCAATCATCTCATAAACTGACTGCAAAACAGCAGCTTTTATGATCTACTCATGAAGACTGGATGTCTGGAGTCAAATGGATAATCTCAACGATCTCTCCTTCCTCCAGAATGATTTTAACAGTGGCTCCAGCATCTAGTCACAATTCTTGCAAATATCCTTTTTCTAGAATGCTGTCAGCTACACGTGGCATTCACAAGAAGTCCCCACATTCTTTTCTAATCACTTTTGGAAATTGTGTGTTAACTGTTTTTCAACTATTAGGAATTTTTGGATCCTCAAGGTTTAGAGCACCAGTGACTGTCCTAGCAAATAAATAGCTACAAACAAAAGAGTTTTAGTATTAATTATGGGAATGCTATGGGAAAATACTTTTATTTTGAGTTCTTTAAAAATACAGAACAGAGAGGATTTTAAAGGTTGGACACTAGGGGAATTAAAAGTATCTAAAGATCATAGTTAAAGGCAAATAACACTGAAATTTGACTTATTAATGTCGAATGTAGCAAAATATCCTAACATTGGAAATATTGAAGGATATTTTTGAATAATGGACCCGGAAGTTAATTTTAAGAGTGTATGCTTCTATAGATTGATTCGGTTTAAAAGATGTTATGGAAGTGATAACTTTAAAATAAATAACAGACCTAGATAATCTTATATTTGATTCATAAAAGAGGCTGGTTAAAGCTTTGAAAAATGTTGTAAGGGACAAAAAAACCCCAAAGAGATGTATTTTAGGACATGATTTGAAGAAACTAAAGTTTAAGATGAAGGAAGGAATGCAAAGTTGATTTATTTGATCCAGGTTAAAGTAGATATGTTATCTCTGATAACCCTTAATGGACTTTGCTGCCTAGGACTAAACAACAAGGTTTAAGGATTCATTTATAGATGAGAGATTAAATATGGGAAGCAAAGATCATTTCTATTTTAAGACATCATGATAAGTTTCTGAAATTATATTTGTGATGAAAAAGTCATTTCTTTATTTCTTTTATTATTTTTCTTTTCAATAGTTTCTATAGTCTTTCTTATCTTCTACTTTTACTTTTTATACTTTTTATACTTTATATTCTTTATCATTGTAGTTATATTTAATAAAATTACTATGTTAAAAAAGCACACTTGAATATGTTAAAAGTCCTGAAGTAAACCAGAACCTTCCTCATACCTAATTTGATGGTTTTGGTAGCTACTAAAATTTTGGAAAAACCTTTAAGAAGACAAGTCTCATCTTTCACAATAACTAATTTTTGCTAACTTTCCTAAGGGTTTAAGATACACAAAGTCTTTGAACTTTTGCTAACTTTCCTAAGAGTTTAAAAGACACAAAGTTTTTTATGATTGGGATTGGAATTTCAGTTGTATATCATTGTGGTCATAAGCAAAGGCACCCACATAACCAGACACAATTCTTCAACCATTTTATAGTGGTTGTTAAGCAAATTGTGGTTGTAAGACCGAATAATTGGTGGTCATTAACAAAATCTATTTTCCCAACAAAAGCACTGGAAACTAGCAAACAAAAAAATCACATTTGCAGTCATGTGACTGGAATTGGTTATAAGGGAAGCTGGTTGCCAAATTATTGAAATATGGTCATGTGACTGCAGGTGGGGGTTAACTTGTTCAAGATTATCTGAGTCAGCAGTGGTTTTGAGGAGAAAGTTTTAGAGTTTATTTTCAGAATATTTTGGGGATAATTAGAACGTGGTTCCAAAAGAAACTGTCAGAGGTCATTTTCTGCATTTATAAAAGAATATATTCAAGTTAAGAGAAAAATAATTAAAAATAAAATAGTCATTATGAAATATTGAAAGTTCATTTGTATTGCTCATACATCACCTCTGACTTTTGTTTTTCTTTTAGTGCTGACAGTAGAGTGAAATTGTGGGATGTAAGGAGAGCTTCTGCCTGTCTACTCACTCTTGATCAGCATAATGGGGAGAAGTCAAAAGCAGCTTCTGAAGCAAGTAATATATTTCATACATCAATATTATAGTTTTAGTCTAATATAAATTCATATTAAAAGGGAACCATACTATTATATAGCCCAGGATAGATGACAGTGTCAGTACTAAATGCTATATGAAAGGTTTCATGACCTTTTTTAAAAAATACTAGCTTTTGTCTTATCCATGGTTAGCATATGACACCAATATATTATATAGTTCCCCAAGAGACTACAACTCTTGACCAAAAAAAGTTTTCTTAATTGTTTTAAATCTGTAATTATTATTCCTAGTAATTTAGAATGATTCGGACAATAATTAAATATGATTTCAATGTGTTGAAATGGATGATCTGTTGAAATCTCCCACACTGAAACTCTAGAATTTTAAAGGGATTAACTAACTGGTTTAAGACCAGGTATCTATTTGTTAACTACAAAAATAATCCAGGATTATAGGAATCCTGATCACCTTCATATCTTTCCTAGGATGCAAGTAGCTTTCCCGAGTCTTAACTCATTAATTTTAATTGGGGAATAGTATAGAAATGTCTTTCTGCTTCACACCTCACCCCCCTTCTATGATGTGGCATGCTAGTAAATATGCCAGAAGAATATATAAATGACTCTATGAAATTAAGGTGGTATAACATCACCTTACTGCAGAAAAAATATTCAAGCATAATGGTGCTGTTAGTGAGCAAAGGAACAATAAGCTGCCCTTAGATTTGCTGTACAGAAGCATTGCATTGGGCAGGGAGCTAGATCAAATGATCTCCAAAATGCCTCCCAGCCTCGGCATTCCATGACTCCACATGTTGCAACTACACAAGTGAGGAGATTGATGGAAATATCAATGGCCCATGTCACAAGAGATCTAGAAATGACCCTCCCTTAAGCTCCATAGAACATTATCAGTCTGTTCCCAGGAGAAGCTGATAGTCTGCAGAAACTCCTATATAATAGGCATACTGTAATAAAGTAGTTGGCTTGAAGCTTACGACTGTGGATCTGGTTGCTGGCACCTAACACCAGCCATTACTCCATTTTTACTCCCAGTGCACACAAGTTGAACTTCTTTTAGGCACAGATCTGGCTAAAGAATAGCCATTAAAAGTGATATTAGAAAAAGAAAAATAAGATGATATCTTGACAGTAAAAATTTGGACAGCCATATTCCATAATAAAACAAATGAAATGAAAAATATTGACTACTATTTAATAAATTGCTCAATCATATATTTAATCTAGTATTACTTTTTTTTTACTTGATCCTTCTCCCTTTTTCTTTCAAAAATAAAAATAAAATGTCATTGGTATCTTGATGTAGATATTACCGTATTTTTCGCCTTATAAGACGCACTTTTTTACTCCAAAAAAGAGGGTAAAAATCTGAGTGCGTCTTGTAAGCCGAATGTAGCCACTGGGTCATCTGAAAATGGGGCAGGCAAAGAGGGGGCTGCAGAGATCGTGATGGCTGGAAAGGAGAGAGGTTTCGCTTTCAGAGCTCCCGCTCGGCTGGGCTCCCGAGAGGGCTTAGGGGGTGGTGGTGGTGGCAGCGGCTCCTCACATTGCTGGGGCGCTGCTTTAAGCTGCCCTCCTCCTGCAAACGAAAGGTGCCTCAAGGCTTTGGCTCCTGAGACCGGTGCGCTGCCATCCAAAATGCTGGTACCGCGGGCGCTCCAGCGATCGGGGTACCAGCATTTTGGATGGCAGCGCACCGATCTCAGGAGCGAAAGCCTTTGAATCAAGTTTGATTGTGTCCCATCTAGCGTTCTCCACCCCCAACCCCAAATCTCTCCGGATCTGCTTATTGCTATTGCTGCTATTGCGCCCAGCTACTGTATCTCTTTGCTGCATGACAGATCCGGGCGGATTGGGGGTGGGTGGGTGGAGAACGCTAGATTGGGAAGTTAAAAGTTTTAGATGAGCCACCGGCTGGAGGGCTGGGGCCATGCAAGAAGCCCGCTCAGGCAGGGGAGGAGGGAGTGAGGATAGACAAGTAAGAGGGAAAGAGGAAAGAAAGCAGGAGGGCAGAAGGGAGGTGGAAGGAAGGAAAGAAAAGCAGACACGCTGGAGGGAAAGAGGAAAGAAGGCAAGCAGGCAGGAAGGAGGCAGAAGGAAGGAGGGAAGGATGGAACTGGAAGGGAGGCAGGGAAGGAGGGAGGGAGAAAGGAAGGATAGGAGGATAGGGAAAGAGGAAAGAAGGCAGGCAGGCAGAAGGGAGGGAGGTGCAAGGAAGGAAGGAAGCATAGATAAGCAGGAGGGAAAGAAGGCAGGCAGGCAGGCAGGAGGAAAGAGGAAGGAGGGAACTGGAAGGGAGGCAGGAAGGAAGGGAAGGAGGGAGGGAGGATAGACAAGTAAGAGGGAAAGAGGAAAGAAAGCAGGAGGGCAGAAGGGAGGTGGAAGGAAGGAAAGAAAAGTAGACACGCTGGAGGGAAAGAGGAAAGAAAGCAAGCAGGCAGGAAGGAGGCAGAAGGAAGGAGGGAAGGATGGAACTGGAAGGGAGGCAGGGAAGGAGGGAAGGAGAAAGGAAGGATAGGAGGATAGGGAAAGAGGAAAGAAGGCAGGCAGGCAGAAGGGAGGGAGGTGCAAGGAAGGAAGGAAGCATAGATAAGCAGGAGGGAAAGAAGGCAGGCAGGCAGGAGGAAAGAGGAAGGAGGGAACTGGAAGGGAGGCAGGAAGGAAGGGAAGGAGGAAGGGAGGGTGGAAGGAAGGATAGACAAGTAAGAGGGAAAGAGGAAAGAAAGCATCTGAATGTACTAAACACGAGTCTTCAGGGAAAAGATGGATACATTGTGAAAACTCAGCTGTCAGTTGATCTTAATGTTATGAAATGAAAAGTATGCCATTTGGAATTAACTTGGCATAAAATAATTCATTTGCATTTAATTGTTATTGTTCAAAGAATGTTCGGAAAAATGTTCGGCCCTCCAGCATATTCACTTCATCCAATCTGGCCCTCTTTGAAAAAAGTTTGGACACCCCTGTGTTACATGGTTGACATAAAATTGTTCTTAAACTGCTGTTAACTTTATACAGTTGATATAAAATATTTTACTATAGTATTTGGTTCAGAATCTTTTTTTTCTAGATTTTCCTCCTTTAAAATTGGGTGCGTCTTATATTCCGGAGCGTCTTATAGGGCAAAAAATACGGTATTCTAATAATGCTACCAGTACATCCTTAAATACAGTACTTACCTTTTCCATAATAAATGTTGTTATGCAACAGAATATTTTTATATATATTTTTAAATTTCAAAGAACAATATTTTTATGATATAATAATTATTTTTGCAATACCAAGCTATATATATATTGCGGTACGGAATTTCAAATTGTGCATCTTTTCCTTATAGTAAATACTGCCCATAATGGAAGAGTCAATGGCTTATGTTTTACCAGTGATGGGCTTTACCTTTTAACAATTGGTACAGATGATCGTATGAGACTCTGGAATAGTTCAACTGGAGAGAACACACTGGTAAGACATATGTGGTTAGAAATGTGGAATTGTTTATATCTCCAGTCTTTTAAAACAATCTGGGTGATTTGTCTCCATCAAGACAGGAGGATAAATAGGAAAAGTAAGATGTGTTGGTTTTGTTCACTGCCTTGAATTATTTGTAAAAATTATAAAGGTGAGATATAAATAAATAAAAACTCGAAATAATAAGAATTGGAACTATTGATTGATTATGACTACAGAAAAGGCAGCTCAGGTTTTGGATTAAAATTACATGCCACTGACAACTAATGTGTGCAGTTTGTTTAGAAATCCTGTTTATGGGAGTTCTATTATCAAGGTAATATTTTTGCTGCTTCCTTTCTTTCAGAATATCTCAGTTCATAAATTGTGAGAGTGTGCGGAAAGATGAATATTTCTTACATAATGGACATAAATGTATCTTTTAATGCTACAGAATTGGACAGCTTACACTGAGAATAGAAAAAGTGTAATTATGTGAATTTGAGGAAGAGAACACTAGGGAAATAATGGAACGGAAACATAATGAGATTTTAAAAAGTACCCAGCATAATTAGATCTCTTTCTTGTAATTAACGGGCTTCATCATATTGAATGTTGGCCATAAAATTTTAATTAAAAAACTATTACCTTACTAGCCTGCACTTAACTCTTATAGACTCTCCCTTTCCAGCCTCTTTGAGATAGTTATAAGAGAGCTTGCTCTACAGTAGGAATTTAATTTGCATGGCCTATGGTCATAAGCATTTATTTAGAAAAAAAGAAATAAACATATTCAAAATATCATGCATTGGTTAACACAACCAGTTTATGGAAGCAGTTTGCAAAAATATATTAAGAAGTAATGTTTGAATAGGTTTTGGGGTGGAATATGGACACTCAGGGATATATCCTAACTATACTCTCTATCTTGAATCTTATTTGGAGGATTGGTGTTCAGCCAATATGTATGAAGCAAATACTATAGAGTATTACATATAGGAGAAGAGGAAAAGGTTATAATAGAGAATGTATCAACTGTTGGATACACCATAGTCAAACTATTCTTAAGGCTATTTCTTAGCTATGCTGTTTCTTAATAATACAAAGTATGATAGGGACGCAGTGGATCAGTCTTAAGACGCTGAGCTTGTCAATCAGAAGGTCAGCAATTTGGTGGTTCGAATCCCTAGCACCACCTAATGGGGTGAGCTCCCATTACTTGTCCAAGTAATGCCAACCTAGCTTCTGCCAACCTAGCAGTTCAAAAGCATGTAAAAATGCAAGTAGAAAAATAGGAACCACCTTTGGTGGGAAGGTAAGTGTTCCGTACGCCTTCGACATTGAGTCATGACCACGGAGACATCTTTGGACAGTGCTGGCTCTTCAGCTTTGAAACGGAGATGAGCACCGCGCCCTAGAGCCAGAAAATGACTAGCACACATGTAGACGTCTTCCTTTAAACAGAGTATTCCTAATCCAGAAGCATACATGCCTTGAAAGCTAAATATATAAATTCATAGACTATGAGGACTGGAAAGTAACTTGGCGCTCTTCTAGTCCAATCCCTTCCCTATTGTAGTAGGACATTCGCCTTCTGTTTAAACAGTTTCCACAATGGAGAGACTCACCTTTTCATATAATCTATTGAGTAACATTATTAGAACTATTTTCCTTAGTTCAAATAAACGTCTTGATTTGATTGCAGTTTCTTTTCCTATCTTCTGGAAGAACTCTGAACAATTCTGCCCCATCTTCTACATGACAGTCCTTCAGACCCTGGAAGATAGCTATCATGTCTCCCACAGACTTTTTATCTCCATGCTAAGCATTTTATCCTCCAATAGTTTGTAACTATATCTCTTCATGTTCTTCATCTTAGTTGTTTTCCTCTAGGCATGCTCCAATTTCTCAATGTCTTTCCTAAAATATGATCAGAACTGGATATAGTATTTTAGGTACAGTTGGCCAATATAAAATAGAAAGGAACTGTTTGCTTTTGATCTTGACACTACTCTTGATACGATACAGCCTAGAAACCATCATTTGGGGGGGGGGGGTTTGCAGCTACCTCAAACCATGAATTCATTTTCATCTTGTGAATCACCAAAAAGCTCAAATCTCGTTTTCATGTGTTGTTTACCCAATACATCCTCTCTTATCTTATATTTTCTTCTTTTCCTACCCAAACATAAAACTTGAGTTACACAGTGTTTGCCACATTTAGTCAGCTAAACTAGTCACTTTATTGAAAAAGGACATTGTGTTGATTTGATATGGTTTACTTTCGATAAACCCATGTTGGCTTCTGCCAGGTTTTACCCATTTCTTTGAAATCCAGCTGGTAGGACAGTAGCTTTCCAGTTCTTTTTCTTTCTTCTTCTTGAGAGCAGGAACAACATTTGACCCTCCTGTAATACTATACTAATTTCTGAAATAGGACAGAAAATAACTTCAAGATGACATCAACAAGCCCTAAGAAATAATAGATCTGATCCTGGAGATTTAAACTTGTTCATGGTAGTTGGTCTTTACTTGCATTAGGTTATCACACACTCCCCTTGCCCATTTTTCTGCTTCAGTGCACTTAATTATGTTTCCCCTCAGGGTAGAAGGATACGAGAAGTTCTGCCTTACCTTAATAACATGTTATCATCCTGAATCATTCCTAAGCAGCAAGTGCATCTATTGCCTTTTCCTTTTCTTATTAGTAAGAAGCCCAAAAAAGTATTTTTTGTTCATTTAGCTTTTGTTCCATGCATAACAACATTCAAACTTGTTCCTTCTAACTTTCTGCAGATATTATCAAGTATACCTACTTGATCTTATTTATCTTACATTTCTTATATACTGTATGTCCCTTTTAGCAGTTAGTTCAATCAAGGGCTACTATACTTCCACAGTGATTCCCCATATTGTAGTTGTATGTAGCTAACTTCCAGCATTCTTTTTTGAGAAATTTCTAACTCCTGTATTTCTTTCCATAAGATCCTGCATAGTATATGTATAAAGTTTTTGATTTGTTTGTTTAATTGGGTTCTCTTTATGGTACGGTATCTAATTTTAAGACATTTGGAGAATATATCATATTTTAGGTATTTGTGCAGAGATATTGAAAATCCAAAAGATTTCACCAACTTTTAAGCACCACTATAGATCTACATTTCTAGTAATCCAATCTTAAAATCATAAGGCACCGGTCCAATATTCTTTAGAACATGAGATGATGGATTTTGTAAAATAAGATATTCAAAATTTGTTTTAAACTTTGATATGATGCTTCAAAATTTGTTTCAAAGTGGCTGTAAATTCTCAGTGTTTATTTTAGTAACACTCTTTAATTGTTTGTACTCAATGAGTTGTAAGCTTAAGTTCCACCAAAATATTTTCTAATATAAGCCAGGGATCTTACAGTGTTGACCAAGTTGTTTTTTTTAGGGGTGCACAGTTTTGGGGAGGAAGGCTAAGGGCTGAATTTGATTTTCCAATAAACGTTTGGTGGCCACACTTCATGAAATGAACAGGTCATGGATATGGACTAACTTTACATTTTAACTTTAAATTAGTTAAACACAGTAAGGTTTCATCATATCTTTCATTCAGTAACATTCAATCTAATTAATTTTGGGAAAGCTTAGGAATCACTGTCCAAGGCTATCGAAAGTCACAGGTAGCCTTTGGACATCTGATTGGGCAACTCTCTGTTTTGTAATCACAAGTGTAGTTGAATAAGGCTCTATATTTAAAAAGCAGTATTCTTTTGATGCAATATATGTTAATGTCTATACTTATACAGTTGCTTTATCCATAGCAATTAATGTGATACTGCGTATCACTGTGTAAATGATATTTGGAGATAAACTTCTGTTGTGCAATTTAGTAAAACTTTTCCCATTGCCACACCTTAGACGCTGCCAGAAGGTTGTTTTTCAGTCACAAAATGAGAGAGTTAAAAAGATAGCTTCAGCCAGTTGTTGGATAATTGTCTCAATCACAACAATATGGCAATTATACTTGTCATAACTTGCCATATTGTTTATTACATGTATAGTCAGTATAAGTATTCAGTTAACTTTGGTGTCCTAATGAAACCAAAGTCCAGTTGCTTTTTTCTTTGGGACAAGAAAAATGTGACTAAAATAAACTTTTGTCAAAGTGGGCAGAAAGTGGAACTATTGCCTTTTCAAGGTAGTTATACTACTGATTATCCCTTTTTGAAACCTTCCCTAAGAGTCACTACCCAGTAAAAGAGTGCTGACAACATTACCTAAATCAGCGATGGCGAACCTTTTTTGGCTCACGTGCCACAAGTGGGGGGGATCGCAGGGGGGTTGTGTGTGGGCATGCCACACCCATAATGCAATGTGCAACCCCCCCAGTGCGCATGCGTGCACAAAAAGCACCCCCCCCCCCATTTTTACATGCTTTTTTTGCCCTCCCCAGGCTCCAGAGGCTTTATAGGAGCCTGGGGAGGGCGAAAAGAGCCTCCCCCGCCCCCCCGGAGGCCTTCCGGAGGCTTCAGGGATCGTCCGGAGGCTTCCCTGAAGCCTTCGGAACGCTTAAAATGACCCTCCGTGCAAACCGGAAGTCACTTCTGGTTTGCTCGGAGGGTCGTTTTGAGCGCTCCGAAGGCTTCAGGGACCATCCGGAGGCTTCCCTGACGCCTTTTTTCTATTAATTCTCAGCTGGCAGATAGAATACAGGTAGTCTTTGACTTAAGACTGTTCATTTAACAATGATCTAGAATGATGATGGCTTTGGAATGCATGCTTCCAACTAGTCTAAATGTTGCATCACCCTGCAATTACATGACCATGATCTAAGTGCTTGGCATCCTGTTTGCCCTTACAGCCAGTTGCCAAGAGCCCTGAAATTGTATCACTGCCATTTGCAAAACACTCCCTAGAAACCCAGCTACAAAGCTGCTGCAGGTACAAGCTGCTACCACTTGCCAGGAGGATTTCCTCCCATTTCTAGGGACTCACTGAAAGAGCTGCTTACTGACGGACAAGAATTCAGCTCTGTTCCTGTAAGGAATAACTTTCCATGCATGGAGGAGAGCTGAACTCCTTTGGCAGGGTGTGGAAACAAAGATTTCAGCTCTTGTTCTTACACCCAAGCAAAACAGTTGCCTTCCATGCATGGAGGAGAGCTGAACTTCTTCAGCAGAGTGTAGAAATGGAAATGAAATCCTGAAAATTTCAACTGCATTTCTGCACTCAATTGAAGGAGTTCCTTTCCATATCCAATGGGGAGATGAAATTCTTTGGCAGGTAGTTCTTTCAGTCAGCCCGCAGAGATGAGAGGGAGCAGAAATACAAGCAGAGAAGCAGCAAGGTGAGAAAAGGAATGCATGAGGGGAGGGGAGGATCTGGGAACACCGACACATGCTGGGCATGAGTGATTCTTCACTTATGGGCTGTATTAGGATTTTCAGCTACTTAGTGGAGCCTCCCACCATTTTCCCCACTTTCCTGAGGCACCCCATGCTTCCTAGGTGGGACTTCATCACAAAATTGCTTAACAACCACAGAATCAGGATTGCGGTCATTGAGAGAAGCAGTCACATTAATTACTGCTTTGCTTAGTGACCAAGATTCTGGTCCCAGTTGTGGTTGTAAGTAAAACACTACCTATAAGGAGACAACATTTCTGCTATTAAAGTAGCAACAGAATGGTAGATGTGCAACAGAATGGATTTCCCAATTTTCCAGATATTTTGAATAATACTTCCCATCAGTCCTAAAATAGTCTGGTAAGTAGTCAGAAATTGTGTCAATTGTAATCAACAATAGTTAGGCGATTTACACTGGGCATCAATATCCTGTAGTGGAATATGACAAGATAAAATAATACCCTATATCAGTGATGGCTAACCTTTTGCCATCACATGCCGAAATCAGGGGAAGCGCAGAGGTGTCGTGCGTGGGCATGCCCACACCCATAATTCTATGCGCATGACCACCTCCATGGCCCAACGCACAAGCCGGAAGTCCATTCCCAAACTTCTGGTTTGCATGTGAGGTTGTTTTTCGCATGCACGCTGGAGCTAACAGGGCAACGCCTCGCGTGCCCTAACAAATGGCTCCGCTTGCCACAGGTTCGCCATCCTGGCCCTATACCATTCTTAGCCCAATATGAAGTAGACCCTATGCCTTCATAATATCCCATCCACTAAGATAATTTCCCTGAACACTCCTGGCAAAATGGCAAAATTTTAATTTTTAGAAAACTCTCAACATCCATTTCCCCCCCAAACAACTCTTTCAAATAGCTTCAAATCACTGGTTTGGGGCAAATTTCATCTTATTTTTTTCCTTTTTCAATGTTCTAAGGGTAGGGATAGGAGACAAAAATTCAGATCCCCTTCCTTAGCCTACCAACTCAGTGGAAAACAGCTTGATAGTGTTAAGAAAAGTAGTACCCTGAGGCATTTTAGGCTTAGAAGAGTTTGCCTCACAAAGGCCTTCCTAAAACCAAGCAAACTGCACATAAAGCACATAAACACACAAAGTACAGTACATGCTGAAAAATTTTGATCCCTTTCTGACTACACTGCCACATTACCAGATGACTTCCTGAAGGTTAGGAGGCTGAATTGAACCTCTGTTCTGTCAAATGCCCCCTTATCATGAGACATTCGATAATAGTTTTTCAGTATTTCTCAGCATAACATTCACTTGTATTCAGGCGGAAAATAAGTATTGGGACAATAGGATGGGGGTCAGACTTACTTTTGCACAAGCTTGCATACAAAGTTGATATTGTAATGGATATCATATTTAAAGTAATAAAGCCATGATAGCCACTTTTTATTTTACTCTTCCTTCATTCTGCTAAATATATAGACTAAAGCAGTCTTTATTTAAATTTAATAGTTCAGGCTATTTGCTTACCAAGGCACTCTTTATCAGTTCATTAATCTTTTCATTCCCCTCCAGTTTCACATTCTTAAAATATTTTTGTTGTACATAAAAGAGAACTAGCTGGAGAATTATCTCTTCTGTGTGCCTTAGCCATACTTTTTAGTGAGATGGTAAATTATTAAGCTTTAGTAAACTCTCCTGACTAATGCTGTTCTTTTCTTAGCTACTACTTGTAGAAATAGCAGTTGCATTTTAACCTTCCTTTGTATTGCCAGAGTGTTCTAAGTTGATGTGCATTATAAGAACCCTTCACCCCCCCCCCCAATTCGTTTAATGAAAATATGCATTTCATTTTAAATTGTCTCTAAAAGCTTCAACTACATAAAAAGATTTATCAACTGGTGAATAGTTCTTATGCATGAAAACTCTCTGCAAGGCTGCACAAGGAAAAACATTTATTTCTTCATGCCAACTTCCACTTACTTTTTTGGTTAAGACTTTGCATGTTAGTTCAGTCTTGAAAAGGCTACTTGTTATAAACTTTTGTTTTATTCACCCATGGACATTTCTGGGTTTACTAACAGTTGTAATGTAAATACATCTTTTTTTTGTCAGTTGATGAGAAAGTATTTTTAATTTTAAAAAGTGTAATTACAAATAATGTAGACAAGGAAGTAATTGTTCTCCTTCACTTTTCATTTTGAGCATTGCATCCATTTTTAGCTCTGACACTTTCAGAAGCTAAAAAAAAATTGATGAGGGTGATCATAAAGTTGGATAAGTCTTATGAAGAGAGCTTGAAATAATTGAGAGTGTTTAGCTTTGAAAAAAAAAGATTGAGGTAGGCATATAAAAACACACTTTTAAATTTTAGGAGGGGTGCCTGATAGAAGAAGATGAAAACCTGTCCTGTTCTCTGCCATCCCAGTATATAAAATAAGCATAATGTTCTTAAGAAACAAGACGACCAATTTCAGTTGATGTTAATAAATCTAAAAGATTTATTCCAAATCTGGACATATGTCTGAATGAAAATGGATCCAGGTAATCAGCTTCATCCAAGAAAACCTGAGATTTTGATGTCACCACACCAATGAGACTTGATTCAAAAAGATTTGATTTGAGACTGGTCAGAAATGTACAGTGATGATAGTTAATGACCCTTGTTTAAAGAAAAGTCTTATTCGTACCTTAAAGGGGCTGAAATATGTTCCTCTGACAAAGAAAGATTTCTAATATGGATTTAGATAAATGTTCTCTCGTATCCCAAGATGGGTGTTTATCCAATGAAGTTATAAACCTCTAAGCTACTTACTTACATCATTGGAATTGGAAATACATTTCTTTTGTCAATCCTTCCCACTGGTATTAGCCAATGTTGAGTTTAGATCTAAGCAGATCCTGAATTAATAATAATACTTTATTTACAGTCACAGACCAAACATGAACAGTACAAAAGAGACACAGCAGCCAGTCACCAAAAGCCCAACTAAGGGAGGTTACAGCTCTCTCCTCTAATGGTCACAGCTCTCAAGAAAAACCTGGAAACCTGAGAGGTGATGTACGAGGAGACATCCCCAAGGCAATGCACATACAAATCACAGCCATCAGGACCAGGAGGGACGATTTCAGGAAGAGACAGTAACCTAGATCTGTCCACGCTATACATAGGGCAAAATAGAAGGACATGCTCCGCTGTCTCAACCTCGGCTCTGTCACAAGGGCACAGCCGCTTATTAATCGGGAGCCTCTTGTAACGACCATCCAGAATTGCTTTATCAGGAAAAAAAAACACCTGAAAACATATCCTTGCAAAATGTCAAAATGTTCCTCACTATAGGGGTTTACGTATAATAGATAACATAACCCAACACAAACATTTCTGATTTGTTTTTCCCACATTAGTATATCTGCTATTGGTTCCAAAAGTTAACATTCAGAACTTCCAAATAAACATAAATAGAATGCACCCTCAAAATAATAATTAATGTTTATATTTTGAGCGTATCAGTATATACTTAGTAGAAAGCGCTATTGACAAGTGGGAATTTTCAGATAACCATATATATGATTACACCCTTATTTGTGCTTTGTGCCATTTAAATGTATACAGCTATAGAAAAGTTAAATAGACACCAAAGATTTTGATTAAACCAAATGTAATTATGTAATGATATTACCAGCAGATTTAGATATTAAACATCATCATGCCAAACATGCTTAACAACATACACTTAATAGCATACATATACAAGTTATAGGAAATCATTATCATAGCTTCATCCTACATATTATGAATAAGTAAGTTATAAAGGACATTCTAGTCATTCCAATATTCATAACACTTCATATATATTCAAACACATATTTTATTGCATTCTATTTGCCGAGGAAAAGAATTCCTGAATGTCACAGATGTGGTAATAAGAGGGAATAATATTCTTAAAAATATAAATTGTAATGCAACTGTAATGAATTGCTATTTTAAAAAAGGAAGCCACATGCTGCTTGCAATACTATAACTTTTTATCAGATGTAATCTGCAATATTTGAAATTTTAGGACAATCCTACTGCAAGTGATATAATAATCCTCCAAACATAATGACATTAATGCAAGATTTTATGCTGGGTGACAAGTCTTAAAACTTGGAGAACCATTGGTATCCAGGTTCCTATAGATTCCAAATTGGGTTTGCTGAATGTTGCTGAGAATCATCATGCATAAGAGATGTTACATCAGTATTAGAGAATACTAGTGTATCTTTAGTTTACAAGATCGGGTGAATTAATAAATGGTAACACATATGTTTCATTAGTCCAAGAATAATTAACAGAGAAAATTGTGAAATGGTCCCTGCCACAAAAAAGAGGGGAGGGACACAAAGTTATCTATTTGATTCTTCTTTCTGCTCTGAGTATCACTCTTACCAATTGTAGCATTCAGTTACCCAAAGCTACCTCTGTGTTTTAAAGAGTTATGAAGTATTTCTGAGTTATTCAAGTTTAAAATTGGATACATGTTATTGTGGAGTAGGAAAGGACTATGTTCTTTCCAGCAGTATATTCAATAGGAAACAACCTCTTTTAAAATTTAACAAACCATTTGTTAAAATTGTTAAATTTTAACAAAACCAAATTTAAATTTTAACAAAACCAAATTTAACAGAACACTTGCTTTGTGAAATTGGGAGGGCTAAGTTTTTTTATCTTATATCTTTACAGGTAAATTATGGGAAGGTGAGCAATGAAAGTAAAAAAGGACTCGGGTTTACTGTATCACATGGCTGCAGTTCTGAATTTGCATTTGTGCCGTGCAATAGCACTGTTGCTGTTTACACAATTTATTCAGGAGACCTAATAACTACACTTAGGGGACATTATAGTTCGGTTGACTGCTGTGTCTTTCAACCTAATTTTCAGGTAAGTGAAGCCATCTGGAGAATTTTAGGTTATTTAAGCATGACACCAAACAGGTTTTCCTTAAAACACTCAGCTATATTGAGTACATAGTCCCTATAAGGATTATATGCAGTAGAGTTCAAGTGAACTTCAGTTTAAGAAGGCAAAGCCTTTCAGCTTTTCACTTTGAGGTTGAATAGCTGTCTCTCCATCTGTTTCTCTAGCATTTAATGTACGAGAATGACTATTTCTATGCGTGGGATTTCAGTTGGGCGATTATGGTTAATAGACAAATGATGATGTATTTCTTTAAGATTATCCCTTCCCATTAGCAGCAAGTCTCATTTGTGCAAAAAAAAATTCTGCTATGTATTTAAGAGGTTATAATAGGGAATTCAACTGGTACATATATTGGGGGATTCAACTGAGAGCGGCATGGTAGCCTAGTGGTGCCTCCCACTCAGAAGGTTGAGCATTCAATCTGAGGTAGTTGCAGGTGTTTTTCTCCTAGGGTGCAAAGAAAAAAATATTTGCTGCGAACTCCACGTGGCATCAGGAAGGGCATCCGGCCAGTAAACTCTTGGTTTCATCCAGTCGCCCAAACTCTATCCTAAATTAAGGGATTACAGGATTTTTATGATTTTAAACTAAATATATTAAAAAACCCAGATTCTACCTTTGAAGTTGCAAAACAAAACAAGTATGCTTGAGATCCCATCGAGTGCTCCTAGTCGGATCAACTAATACTGAACTAATACTGGTCTAACAGCCTGATCTGATTTAAAGCAGCTTCCTGTCTTTAGAGCAGTCTACCATGTCAGCATTACAATAATGCTAGTACACAAATTAAGGTGAGGTTCTCAGTTAGGCAAATGTATAATGAAAAACTAAAAGCTTTAGTTTTATAGCCATTTGGTCTAGACAATTGAACTTTTGAATATGTTTTAAATAATCCTAATGACACTTGACTTATTGTAATAAGTGCATTATGAAAGTTAATATCATTCATGAAATCTTTACAGATGTTAAATTGTATTTTTGCATTACATTGAGATGACATTAACTTTGCAAGTCATTGGAGATCAACATCTCAAGCTTACTTATAATTCAGGTGGATTAGAAAATGTTGGTAGAAGCAGGATTTCTAAAAAAATTGTGTAAAATGCAAACTGTATATAATGCAATTTCTGGCCCCACATTTTAAACATTTTGAAAATTGAAAGGCTGGGACAGTTTTCATGCATTTACATTTCCCTAATTGGAATTTTAGTTTATGCAGTGTTTCAGATTTTTTTCAAGATCTGCAGAATATATTTTTATATTGTTATATGAAAAGTGGGATAAAGATGCTAATTTAGAAATAAATGTGACTTGTCATAGGATGCCTTTTTTGGAAGTGTCTTATCCCAACTCTTTTACAGCCAAGAACAGTTCTTAACAAAACATCTTTAAAAACTTTTGCAGCAATTCTGTTGCAATGGTAGAGGCATAGCCAAAGGAGTGGACAGAGAAAGAGACAACATAGCCCACAGCTAGATAGAGAGCAGTGCAAAGAGCTCAGAGGAGACACTCCTAAGTAAAGAAGATAATGGGTGGGATGGGAAGAATTCTAATTTAAATTCTTTGTAATATTGATTATGACTCCTGCATGGTTTATCCAACATCTATGGAGCACGAGAAATAATATTCTGAACTTGTTTTGTGGACATAGCTTGAAAGGTCTGTCCCATTGGTCATTAAAAAGTTATTTCTTTAAATGGAATAACCACTTTTCCCCCTAGCTTAGGTCCTTCAGTAATGGACTGCACATTTTATAATTCTAGAAGTGATTGAAGTTGTAATCCAATATAACCAGGGGGTCTCTGCTACCTCAAGGCAGAAATGAATAAATGACCATGTTTATTTTATTTTATTTTAATTCATTATAAATATATTTCAAATTTATTAGCTTTAGGTATAGCCTTTTCACCAACAAACACCACAAGATAGCTAATAATAATATAATATTTAAAAAAAACAATTATCAGAGTTTAAAAATTGATATTTTTAAAGGATATAATTGATTACTCAAGCCAGCATTCAAGCCATTTTATAGCAATAGCACTTAGACTTATATACCACTTCACAGTGCTTTACAGCCCTCTCTAAACATTTTACAGAGTCAGCATATTGCCCTCAACTATCTGGGTCCTCATTTTATCAATCTCAGAAGGATGGAGGGCTGAGTCAATCTTGAGCCTGGTGAGATTTGCACTACCAAATTATAGACAGCCGGCAGTCAGCAGAAGTAGCCTGCAGTACTTTCTACAGCAGGATAACAGAGAAGTTAGCGTGCTTTCCTTAGCCAAGTGTTTCAAAGCCTGGAAGAAGGTACTAAAAGGCCTTTGCTCATATTTCTATTAAACAGTGGTGAGATAAGAGAAGGATGCCTTCCAAATTGTTTGGCCATACATATTACAATTATAGCCTATTCTTGGCTTATACTGGCCTTTATATAGTCTCTGAATCAAACCAACCCTCTTAGTTCTTTTTTGCTTTGTACAGTTGTAACTTAGGAAAACACAAAATCTGCTTATTATGAAGGAAGTCTTGTTGAGCTTATTGGAGCTTATTTCTGAATATTTCCCTGTCAGCCCAATTGAAATGGCTAATGTAGCATGCTGAGGTGCCCAGATTCAAGGATAGTGTATTTCCTTATTCAGCACTGCTTAACATTATTTTGTTTGTTTCTTAATGACAGGAACTTTATAGCAGTGGCAGGGATGGCAATATTCTTGCCTGGGTGCCATATTTGAGGGAACCTGAACCTGATGATACATATTCTGAAAAGGTAAACAACTTTAACTGTAGCAAAGTTGGAACTGGAGAATTTATAGATAAGGACATGAAAGGAAGAACTGCTTGTCTGTTTTTTTAGTAAGCAACACGGACTTGTCACTAATGGTATGATAGTTAATTATAGCTCCTTATGGCAAGTTGCTGTCTCATCTTCTACTGATTTGAGGGGTGATTGGATTGATTCTATAGGTTCATTATATTTGTACTAAGGCAAGGGAGACAGACTCAATATTTAGAAATGTGTGTCATTTACATTCCAGACAAGGGCATGGCTTCTATTTCTTATCCTTTCAGTATGTGAAAAAGTTACGGTATGGGATAAAACACATTCAGAATGAAAAATATTGGCTGAAGCATGACTTCTTTGTAGCTTCTTAGCTGCTGTTCTTAAAGAAAGGAATTTAAAGCAAACAAGAAGGATTTTACTTTCAGCTAATTCACATGAGTAGTTCTTAACAATCTTGGTCATAAGCCTGCCTTTACTTATATATAATTATTTCGATTGAACTGTACAATAATATAGCAGAATGATTTCCGGTGATGGTAGTCATGGGGATTTATAGAGACAGAATCCATTCACAAGTTAATTTTCTATCATTGTAATCACTTTTTCCTTTATTTTTTAGTTGCCTTCTAAGCAGTGCTTAAATTCTGCATATGAAGATGCATGGAGCAGCAGTGATAGTGAGGCTGGATGAATTCTTAACTGATTGTTAACATAAAGATGATAATCACACCAATTTTTTTAACGAAGGACATTGATTGTCAGGGCCAGATACAGCTGTGGCTTTCAGGTTCTTAACATAAGATTTCATGAATGCTTTCCTTTTTTCTCTTGTCATTGGCAAATTTTATCCAACCAACATGTTTACATTTTCAAAGTAAGAATGAATTTCTTTGTATGTATTTGCTCTCTTCTGTAAAAATACAATGGACCTGCTCATATTTTGTTCTTCAGTAGACCTCAATTACTTTGATACCCATTCATGTGACAAGATCTTTGTCTTAGGATTTCTTATACAGAGTTGTACTTTGTGTAGGTGTAACATTTTCATGGTTGGAAAAATAGGATATGAATAAAAGCTAATAATCTTTATTTATCTTTATAATCTTTAAAACTAATAATCTCAATTAATTGTCAAATTAAGATTGACAAAAATATGTACATAAGAAGCTTATAAAAATGTAACTATTTACCTCTGTATTAAGGGCAATCCAATAAATCCATTTGATCTCCAGTTCATATGACAGTGTCTTTAGATAGAAAAGATTCTAAGAGGATCTCAGCCTCTTAATCTAGTCAGATACTGTTGAAAAGATGGATAAAATTGCTTTTTTGTATTGTACTTGACATCATACATTACAGAGTTGCTGACATATAATAAAGTTGTTACCATTGGTTTGGTTTTCAATGCATTGATATGCAAGATGTAGCTTTAGAGATGCTATTGAACTACAGCTTCCAAGACAATAAATGACAGTAAATTCAAGTAAATGAGGGCAGATACGATATTGTTGCCATTACAGAAACTTGGTGGGATGAAACCCATAAATGGAACATACAGCTAGAAGGATTTAAATCATTTAAAAGAAATAGACCAAATAAAAGAGGAGGCGGAGTTTCACTATATATAAGAAATAGCTACATCTCTACAGAAATAGAGCACAACAATGATGAGAACTATCTTGAATGCATTTGGGTCAATATTAAAGGTTGGGGAGGGGGGGAATGACATTGCCATAGGTCTATACTACAGGCCACCCAACCAAGCAGAGGAAGTAGATGAACTTTTTGCTAGTCAGCTAACTAAGGTATGTAGGAAGCACACCACAATAGTAATGGGAGATTTTAACTACCCTGACATCAACTGTGAAACAAACTCTGCACTAAGTGAAAGATCCAACAGGTTCCTAACAAACCTAGCAGAGAACTTTGTTTCCCAAAAAGTGGAGAAGGGAACAAGGGGATCGGCCATATTAGACTTAATTCTCACTAACAGAGAGGAAATGATAGAAGGTGTTGAAGCCATAGGAACCCTGGGGGCAAGTGACCATGCAATATTGGAATTCAACATTATACAAACACAAGTAGTAGAACAAAGTCAAACTAGAGTCTTGGATTTTAAGAGAGCTCATTTCAATAAACTTAGAGAGCTTGGGAAGAATTCCATGGATTTCCAGCTTGGGAAATTTTGAAAAATGAGATTACAAAAGCCCAGTCTAGCACAATACCAATGAAGAAGAAAAATAACAGCTCCCAAAAGAAACCAGCATGGCTGCATAAAGAACTCTCTGACAAATTCAAAGACAAAAAGTTAAGTATAAAAATTGGAAAGGGGGGGGGGGACATAACTAAGGCAGAATATCAGCAAATAGCCCGAGCCTGTAAAGATGAAGTAAGGAAGGCTAAAGCTCTCAATGAAGAAAGGCTTGCCACAAAAGTAAAAAAATAACCAAAAAAAGCTTCTTCCAGTATGTTAAAAACAAGAAAAAGGTTAAGGAAACAATTGTTCCATTGCTGGGAGAAAGTGGCAAGAAGGTGACAAGCAACAGGGAGAAGGCAGAACTATTTAACTCATTTTTTGCATATGTCTTTACACAAAGGGATAAAACAGTCCAACCTATCAAAAACAACACCACAAAAATCAGATTAGGAACACAAATTGAAATAGGGAAGAAAATGGTAAGTGAGCACCTGTCTACCCTAGACAAGTTCAAATCACCAGGATCAGACTGATTACACCCCAGGGTTCTGAAGGAACTGGCAGATGAGATCTCAGAACCACTAAACTATTATCTTTCAGAGATCCTGGAGCACTGGGGAACTGCCAGAGGACTAGAAAAGAGCTGATGCGGTTCCCATCTTCAAAAAAAGAAAAAAAAATAGATCCAGAAAACTATAGACCTATCAGCCTGACCTCAATACCAGGAAAGATTCTGGAAAAGATAATCAAGCAATGAATTAGCGAACATCTAGAAGCAAACAAAGTAATAGCCAAAAGCCAACATGGGTTTGTCAAAAACAGATCATGCCAGACTAATCTTATTGCATTCTTTGACAAAGTGACAAAATTAGTGGACCAGAGGAATGCCGTCGATAAGAGTTTACTTGGACTTTAGTAAGGCATTGATAAGGTAGACCAGTGGTGGGCAACCTTTTTTTTCAACTGAGCCAAATCTCACCAAAACCACGATTGAAATTTATTTTGAGAGCCACATTTTTAAAACCAAAAATACATAGGATGGTACACTGTTTTTAGTTTCAATAAACTCTGGCATTTGAAGCACGCAAGTCTTAAAGCTGTCAAGTTACAAGATCCTTGCATCCCTAACCCTTTAGGAAAAAAACCCCAAGGGGTTTTCAAACCTGGCAGCTTTAAGACTTGTGGACTTCAACTCCCAGAATTCCTCCTCCAGTCATGTTGGCTCAGGAACTCTGGCATTGAAGCATGCAAGTCTTAAAGCTGTCAAGTTGCAAGACCCTTGCACCCCTAACCCTTTAGAAAAAAAAACCCAGGGTCTTCAAACCTGACAGCTTGAAGACTTGTGGACTTCAACTCCCAGAATTCTGAGAATTGAAGTCCACCAAAGGCATCAATCATATTAGCCCAGGGATCTGCAAAATTGGCTCTTAAGATTGGTGGACTTCAACTCCCAGAATTCTGAGAGTTGAAGTCCACCAAGGGCATCAACCATATTAGCCCAGGGATCTGCAAAATTGGCTCTTAAGACTGGTGGACTTCAACTCCCAGGATTCTGAGAATTGAAGTCCACCAGTCTTAAAAAAGCCAACTTTGCAGACCTCTGTGTTAGCCCAAAGCCTGGCGCTGGGTGGGCCTTGCTCCCCCATTGGTGGAGCCCCAAGAAGCGAGGAGGGAGAAAAAGAGACAGAGGCCAAGGAGCTTCCTCCCCGCCCCCTCCCAGCAAAAATCTAACTGGGGAGCCGGGCGGGCAGTAGCAAATTAGCCTATCACGCCACTTGGGGAGTAGCAAATTAACCGATCACGCGGCGTGATCAGCTAATTTGCTACTGCCCGCCCGGCTCCCCGGTTAGATTTTTGCTGGGAGGGGGCAGGGGGAAGCTCCTTAGCCTCCGTTTCTTTTTCTGCCTCCTCGCTTCTCGTCCCCGCCCGACTTCAGGATCCTCCCTAATCATTGTGGGTCGAAAAGAAAAAAGGGAAAGGGGTGCTTGTTTTGAAGTGCCCGAGATGAGGGAGGGGAGAGGGCGCCCGGCACACAGAAGAGCCACATTAAAGTGTGTAAAGAGCCGCATGTGGCTCGCGAGCCGCGGCCTGCCGACCACTGAGGAAGACCATAACCTACTACTAGATAAAGTAGAAGAATGTGGGTTGGACAGCATCACCACCAGATGGATTCGTAGCTGGCTGACCAACTACACTCAACATGTAGTCCTCAATGGAACTGCATCTACATGGAGGGAAGTATGCAGTGGAGTACCCCAAGGCTCTGTTTTAGACCCAGTACTCTTCAACATCTTCATCAATGATTTGGATGAGTGAATAAATGGGGAACTCATCAAATTTGCAGATGACACCAAGCTGGCAGGAATAGCCAACACTCCAGAAGACAGACTTAAGATACAGAAGGATCTTGACGAACTTGAACATTGGGCACTATCTAATAAAATGAAATTCAATGGTGAAAAGAGTACGGTTCTACATTTAGGCAAGAAAAATGAAATGCACAGGTACAGCATAAGTGGTACCTTGCTCAATAGTAACTGAGAGAGGGATCTTGGAGTCCTAGTGGATAACCATTTAAATATGAGCCAGCAATGTGCAGCAGCTGCTAAAAAAGCCAACACAGTTCTAGGCTACATAAAAAGAGGGATAGAATCAAGATCACGTGAAGTGTTAATACCACTTTATAATGCCTTGGTAAGGCCACACTTGGAATACTGCATTCAGTTTGGGTCACCACGATGTAGAAAAGATGTGGAGACTAGAAAGAGTGCAGAGAAGAGCAACAAAGATGATTAGGGGACTGGAGACTAAAACATGAAGAACGGTTGCAGGAACTGGGTATGTCTAGTTTAATGAAAAGAAGGACTAGGGGAGACATAATAGCAGTGTTCCAATATCTCAGGGGCTGCCACAAAGAAGAGGGAGTCAAACTATTCTCCAAGGCTGTCTACGTGTAGAACAAGAAGCAATAGGTAGAAACTAATCATGGAGAGAAGCAGCATAGAACTGAGGACAAATTTCCTGACAGTTAGAATAATTAATCAGTGGAACAGCTTGCCTCCAGAAGTTGTGAATGCCCCAACACTGGAAGTCTTTAAGAAGATGTTGGATAGCCATTTGTCTGAAACGGTATAGGGTTTCCTGCCTAGGCAGGGGGTTGGACTAGAAGACCTCCAGGGTCCCTTCCAACTCTGCTATTGTATTGTAAGACAGTATAGTAAATATAGTAAAATATATTTACTATTCAGATTTTTCTGAATGAATATCTTGGTTAAGATATTAGTAGCTTTACTATATTCTGTAAGTTCTTTCTTTTCCTACTTCAAAACTGAATGTTAGGTGCTATACACATGTACAGCTCGCATGCGATCTAACACCTTAAATGTTTCTGTCTTACATATTTTTCGGAGTATAAGACATACCAAGATTTTGAAGAGGCAAATTAAAAAAAAAGTTTTTGCACTCTGCAGACCTCCCCAAAAAAGCCTATTTTTCGCCCATTTCTATCCTCCCCAGCCCCGGCCCAGAAACACTCTGGAAGCCTCCTAAAGGCTATGCACAGCCATTTTGGTGAAGGGGGCGGGGTTTCGGGAGGCAAAAAATGCTGTATTCAGTGTATAAGACACACCCAGATTTTCAGCCTCCTTTGAGGGAGAAAGGTGCATCTTATACTCTGAAAAATACGATAGTTCTCAGTTTACAGCATGTTTTAAAATCAGTTGATATATGTTTCAGAACAACATTAAAATACATGTCTCAGAGATAATTTCATGATTTCATATTGTCAGGACATGTTTTTCCACTAGAAATTCTGTGCAAAAGTGCTACTCCTGACTGTCCCAAAGGTGTTTTTTCAAGAGGCAACTGGACTTTCTGGAAAGTCTAGTTACCTCTTGAAAAAGCACCTTTGGGATAACCATGACCTGGATGACTGAGAATCTCCCTAGTCATACTCCTGACTGACAACGTGAAAAATGATTATCTCTGTCTGCTGGCAAGGCAAATGAGAAAGGCAGAGCTAGTATTTTAATTCATTTCCTTTACTGGAACTTGCTTACATTAAATATCTAGTACTCATTTGTTGGGGGCTTCCTTATGTCAGAAGCTGCAGAGAGTATAGGAAAGGGCTTAAAGTGTTTTTTAAGTCCAGAGCAAGGAGTTAATATTTAGGAGTAAATCAAGTAAATGCTTCCCTAATTCACTGAACTACATGAAAAAGAAGTAAGAAGAGCACAATAAGATTTGCAAGTTTCTATCATTACAGTCAATTTCAATCAAAGTAATTTTAGGCTTCTTGTGGATTGATTTCCTGATCTAGTCTATCTAATGAGACTGACAGAACTACATATAGTAAATATATATTAAGAGTAGAAAAAATGGTTTAGTCACATATATAAAGGATAGGAGTATTTTCAACTCAGAGATTAAATTGGGTTGGACAAGCATTTTAGAGATGTTCCTGTTGCTGATTTAAAACTTCCATTGACATGTTTCCCCATCACATATCTTGGTACCGTAGTATACTTAATTTTACACTTACAACTCTATCACTAGAACACTAGAACTGCACATCAACTCCACATCCTTGCCATGCTCCTAAAACTTTCTATAATACTCTGCCAATATTGATGCCAATGGGTTTCTGGAAGACCAAGGGATAACTTGGTTGGAAGAAGCAAAAATATGGTCAACAGCAACCGGTGCAGATGAATCTGTAGGTATTCTCTTGTTTTGGGAGTGAGACACATCCCTAAAGGTGGATGAATCATCCTGATTTGGTCAACAGTGTAGAACATGAAAGAGATCACGGCACATCTTTCGATCTTAAAAAGGTAAAGGTTCCCCTCGCACATATATGCTAGTCGTTTCCCAACTCTAGGGGGCGGTGCTCACTTCTGTTTCAAAGCCGAAGAGCCAGCACTGTCTGAAGACGTCTCCATGGTCATGTGGCTAGCATTACTAAGCACCAAAGGCCCATGGAACATTGTTACCTTCCCACTAAAGGTGTTTCCTATTTTTTCTACTTGCATTTTTTACATGCTTTCGAACTGCTAGGTTGGCAGAAGCTGGGACAAATAATGGGGCTCACTCTGTTACGCGCGCTAGGGATTTGAACTGCCGAACTACCAACCTTTCTGATCGATAAGCTCAGTGTCTTAGCCACTGAGTCACCACGTCCCTTTACTTTCTATCTTACAGTTAATCAAAACAAACACAGTGGAAACTCATGTCAAAGTCCCGGAAGGTAGAGAGAGACTTGAAAAACAGCTTTGCAGTGTTAGAAGCAGTAAACTCCCAATAAAGCAGCCAGCCTTCTTTTCACTCCTTTCTCTACAACAGGGGTGGGGAACTGTGGCTCTTTTGCGACTTGTGGACTTCAACTCCCAGAATTCCTGAGGCAGCTATGTTGGTTCTGGAATTCTGGGAGTTGAAGTCCACAAGTCGCAAAAGAGCCACAGTTCCCCACCCCTGCTCTACAAGAACTCTAAGAATATGACAGTCTCTTTAAAGTAGGCCAGCTCTTACCAGCTATGGATTGCCTTCCTACATAAAGTTTCATCATTGTTCAGAACTAGTCCCTTGTTGAAGCAGATGTCAATAGCAAGCTCTTCCTAGCAGCTTGACATAGGGTCCACTATACTTAGCTGAAGCTAAAGTGCTGCTTTTGAAAATAGTTTATATTCATGAGGAACCTGTCAGAAATTATGACCCTACTAATGTTATGTCAGACAGAATGTGGTCCTAACTTGGATATGGAAGTATAAGTTATTTATGTAGGTATCTGACACTTGTATGTACACATGGAGAATATTATTGCCTGCAAACCAAGCAACTTGGTATAAAGATCAAGCAGCAAAAGTGGGAGAAGCAGAAAAAGTGTGTGTGTGTGTGTTTATATGTGTTAGGATGGGACCGTAGCTATTTGCAAAGGACACCAGTTCTGACCTTATTATTTATGTGCTTGAAATTTATTTATAGCCAGATAGTAAAGTTATTTTTGGCTTTGGAAAATAGTCTATTATAAGTTCTGAAGGAAACAATTGGAACTAATCAAGTCTATGAGCTGAGACAGCACTGTACATTTACACTACCCAACCTGCAGACTAATTTTTCCAACCCAGAATGCTTTTCTGTATACCTTTTGCAATCAATAAAGAAGTTTGACAACTTTTAAAAAAAGTAGGCCAGGTCATGAAACAGGATTGCTGCTTCCTTATAATAGGGCATTAATAGCCTTATCTTGAATACCTGTCCAAGTACCTGTTTCTCTCATCTAGTACCAAACAAATCAAAATGGGGCTATTTTGAAATTCTATTTCATACTTTCTTCAGTCTCTGGAGCAAGGGGTGGGCAATTAATTTTCCCAAGGGGCCACATAAGAAACTGGGACTGCAGTGGATGGCCAAATCAATGTAACCTGATTTGATGTCCTCAAACTCTGTCATTTCAACTCCTCTTCCTAGGAATGAATCCTGCTCAGGCTCAGAAAAGCACTTTCTTTCCTTGCCCTCCTGCCAACTAAAGGAGTGCACAACAATTGCACAGAGTTGGACCTGACTCAGTTTCTTTTCCCACTCCCCTGCTGTGCAGTTATTTACATTTGATTTCTAATTTCCAATTGAGCACGCTACACAAACAGCCCAGTGAATCCCCCATTGTGTGCCTGCTTACTCTCTTGTAATCCCTTCCTCTAATCTCTACTGTGCAAGGAGAAGGAAACAGCTCAGTCACAGGAGAGATTGCTTAGAGAAATCACTTGGAGTCTTGCCGGTATGGGCACTGGTTTTCCATTGCTAGAAATCCTGTTAGTACCGTATACAGGTACAGTAGAGGTGGATGAGTTCCTGCAGTATGGCTAAGCAGACAGTTTGGGCCCATTCATTCAGTAATCATCAGCAAGTCTTCCTGGAATTTGTCAAACAGCACCACTTCATTCCAGGCCAAATCCTGAGCAAGTCTGCCATTGGAACACCCCAAGATCCAATTGGCCCTGACCCCGCTGGCTTCCATATTGTGCTGAAAACCTGATGTTTTCCAAATTGGAGATTGGGAGGTTAGATGGCCTGGTGAGTGACTTCTGTTGAATGTCTCGAGCTAAAAGTCGGGAGCAAACGTATTCACCTAAAGGATGATATCCTGAGAAGTTCTTGCATAAATCAGTTGACAGTCTAGGCTTTCACCTGGTCCTCAAACATGATTGGAGCTGCCTACTCAATTTTTTGAAATTGTCTAGCAGAGAGTTCTGCTACTATAGGAGAAACAAGATCCAGGCAGTTGATCACAAGCCTTCTTAATTGCTAATGGGAAGTCTTCCACACCCAGCCTTGTGTAGGGGAGACATGATAGCAGTGTTCCAATATCTCAGGGGTTGCCACAAAGAAGAGGGAGTCAAGCTATTCTCCAAGGCACCTGTGGACAGAACAAGAAGCAATGGGTGGAAACTAATCAAGGAGAGAAGCAACTTAGAACTGAGGAGAAACTTCCTGACAGTTAGAACAATTAATCAGTGGAACAGCTTGCCTCCAGAAGTTGTGAATGCCCCAACACTGGAAGTCTTTAAGAAGATGTTGGATAGCCATTTGTCTGGAACGGTATAGGGTTTCCTGCCTAGGCAGGGGGTTGGACTAGAAGACCTCCAAGGTCCCTTCCAACTCTACTATAAGAAAAAAGAAAAGGGTTTGCATTGTGTTAAAAAGCCTGGTAATTGGACTAGAGTCCTGCAGAACATCTCTGTCACAGCAACAGAACTTTTCAATCCTTTTCAGAATATGATGTCAAGCTGCCGTGGTTGAGTCCGTTTCATTCAGACAGGTGGAAGGTTGCAAACGTTATAGTTGCAGTTGCTGGTTTTACATTAGTACTTACTGCATACCTGTCAGCCTCTGCTTCACTTACTTGCTATCAGGTGCCATAGAAACAGGGAGGGTGGGGGCATGGTATCTGGGATGGGAATAAATTTTACAGGAGGTGATATGGAAAAGGGAGTTTTCTTCTTACCATCTTCTGCGCATGCTGGTGGCCGGTGTTTGGACCTGGTCAAGGTCAACTGTCCTACATACCAACATGATGATGCCTTTTGGAGATGCAATCCATGTGACACCTAAGGAAGTTGCAGATTGGACACTGGGGTGGGGTCATTGGAGGGAGGGAGTTATCATTTGATATGTACTTGTTTGTGCCTTTCTGGCTCAGATCTTGCTTTACTTTTGTTGCTTTCTTTTCATAACCAGTAAAAGTATTTTAATTCCATGAATAATGGAGTTGGGAGTTTTCTTTCTTGGTTATTGATGGAGGCACACCTGACATTACCACACAGCCTCCTTTCACTGCATGTTCTTTAAAATCTATGTGCTATTGCTATTTGGGAATACACTGTCCAGTTGCAGGCATACCCAGGGAATAGTTTCAAGTGATTAACTCTGATTTGGCAAGGAATAGCAAGGGTGTGCAACCACAAGAATACACACCAGCAATACTTACAAAAGCATGAGAATTTTTCTAACAAAGAATCCAAAACTGAACCAGCACACAGATAGTAGCTCAGTCACTAAGCTAGGAACAGATGCTGTGAAAATGTAGTCAGTGATCTAACTCAGAGGTCACCAACTGGTGGTCTGTGGACCACCAGAAAAGTTTGGTGATCTGTGGTGCACCCAGGTGGAGGAGCTGCTCCAGGATGACCAATGGGCCAGTCCTGTGACTAGAGCACTGAAATATGGGACTGGCCGGGTAGCTTGTGGTGGGGCTGGAAATCTCTGCCATAGAGGGAGGTACGTGCAACTTGCAACTTTGTAGGAGGTGCAATGTGCAAGGAGTATCACAGCCCTCACCGGCTGGAACGAGGTAATGGTGCTGTTACGGCAAGGGTTAGCGGCACAGGCATGGCAAAGCAATGTGTGTCGGCAATCCATGGCTCATTTGTCCCCCTGCTGTGGCTTCCTGTCAGCTGAACCCACCACTGGCTGGGCTCACCCTTGCCCTCCCCTCCCACTCACTCCTCACCTGGCCTGAGAAGGAAAGGGCAGGAGCTGGAGATTCGCTCCATACTCCATAGCAGGAGCAAAGCTTCATCTCTTGCTGGCTCTCGCAAGTGTTTCTTCCGGCCCTTGGTGCTGTGTGACTGGGAGACACGCAACTTCCACTCCGGTCCAAGACACTGGCTGGCCTGCAATATATGAGAGGGAGAGGGGGGCAGAAATAGAGATGAGAGAGAGGGTGGGAGAGAGAGATGAGAGAGAGAAAAGAGATGAGAGGGGGGGAAGAGAGAGAGAGAGAGAGATCAGATATTTCGATGTTCTGTTTTCTGTGGGAAACAGGTCAAAATGGCTCTTTGAGTGTTTAAGGATTCAGAAACAGGCGGCCAAGCTAAGTGCCTGAAGGACCCCATCCCGTCACTGGGAGTCCAGGCGCTTCAGCACGTGGCGCGCTGGATTCATATTAGTGATCCGTGGGATTTAAAATTATGAATGTCGTGGTCCCTGAGGTCCGAAAGTTTGGTGACCTCTGATCTAAGCTCAATGAGCCAACTGCACAATTACCCCAATTACACATGGGATTCAGCACATAAGTGCAAGGAACCCAGGTCCTCAACTTCCAACCATTCATTTAGTGAGTGTTCAAAGTTACAATGACACTGAAAAATGTGACGTGTGATCATTTTTCACATGACCGTTGCAGCAACCCTATAGTCACATGATCAAAATTCAGATGCTTGGGAGCTGGCTGGGGAATTCTGGGAGTTGAAGTCCACAAGTCTTAAAGTTGCCAAGTTTGGACACCCCTAAACTAGATTGATGTAACCATGTTACTAGCTTAACTGCAGTGATTTACTTAACAACTATCACAACTGTCTTGCTTAACAGCAGAAAATTTAGGCTCATTTGTGGTCATACGTCAAGGACTACCTGTAGTGAGCTGAAGCCTGCGAATATAGGCTGCTGGATTCCAGTTAATGGCATTGCTGTCTCTTGTTTTGCAAAAAGTTGTATGGAGCACCTTTGCTCAAATCTTCAGAGTACACAGCACATACTCAGACAAAGTGGCCATCCACAATCAGAAACTCCATCGTTGTCAGTCTCAGGTACTAATTATTCCTTTCTAAGGCAAAGATATATATACATACATACATACATACATACATACATACATACATACATACATACATACATATATATATATATATTGGAAGTAGGTTCCTTTGCATAAAAATCTTTCCTCTTGGAAGAGACCCCAATATTACATTATAGCAACATCAGAAGGAGCTGCTGCAAACATTTGTGCCTGAACTTAAATTCTTTTTCCTTAAGGTTTGGTTGTTGCTGTTTTTTATCAGTGCAAAAAGCCGTTGTCTGTTCTCTGTATTATAAGCAATTTCAGTTAGCTGTTTAAAATTCTGCAATTTTAATTTAATTTGCTATGATTGCTCCTCCACTTTAAATAAATAAAAAAAATCATTTAAGTAAATAAAACTGGTTTTTATTTCCTCCACTGTTGAAGCGCAAGAATTTATTTTCTCTTCAGGTTTATTAGCATAAATTTTATTGTGAAATGTTCCTATTCTTTGTCTTGTCCTTTCATCTTTTGTTAATTATAGAGGTAAAAGCGGTACACAATTATTCACTGCTTACTAATTTTCACGCTCAAGGAATGAGGCTCAATTCCCACCATCTCAAATTAGAGGTGCGAGTATTGCCTGAAATGCTGCTGCCAATGGTTGTGTTTTCATGACATGCTTAGTCACGGTTTATTTAGTTAATATATTTTCCTCTGTTTGCATCACATACCAAACCATAAACTAATTACATGTGGTTCACATGGTATATTAAGCTAAACAAATGGTTGTCTGACTTGTGCTTCAGTGTGCCATGCAAACAATGAGCTGATACTCTTGTTATGCACGGAATTTTAATTCCCGTTGCTAATTGAATTCCCAGCATTTATTTTCTTTTATTGTGGCAAAATAAGCCACAGCAGAAATGTTTGCACATGCATTGAATGGATTAACAGAACCCCATAATTCACAAGCATAATCCAAAAGGAGAGAAAAAAAATATGTAGAAATTCTAAAACTTTGACCATATTATTCCAAAATTGGGAGACAGAGAAAGACAGCAAAGGAATGCAAAGAACCATTAATAGGAAATAAAGACAGGAAATGAAAATTTTGGAGCCGGCAAAATTCTTGGACCTGGGAAAGAAGCAACCATTAAAAAAATGGCTCAAAGTAAACCCACCTTGATTCTACCTGTTTTAAAAGAGTATGATCTTATATTATGGTATGTATATATTACACACTACACTGGCACCAGTGAAATTTGTCATATTAATCTTTGTGTGGTGCTATATTCTGTTTAGGAGTCTGATAGCCCATGGGTAAAAGCTGTTTTTAAACCTTTTTGTCCAGCTGGCTACACTTACAATACAATACAATACAATAGTAGAGTTGGAAGGGACCTTGGAGGTCTTCTAGTCCAACCCCCTGCCTAGGCAGGAAACCCTATACCATTTCAGGCAAATGGCTATCCAACATCTTCTTAAAGACTTCCAGTGTTGGGGCATTCACAACTTCTGGAGGCAAGCTTTTCCACTGATTAATTGTTCTAACTGTCAGGAAATTTCTCCTCAGTTCTAAGTTGCTTCTCTCCTTGATTAGTTTCCACCCATTGCTTCTTGTTCTACCCTCAGGTGCCTTGGAAAATAGTTTGACTCCCTCTTCTTTGTCTTCTGCCCCATGGTAAAAGTGAAAAGAGACACTGGCCTGGCCAGGGTGTGTTTCAAAACATGGCTTTAAAGGCAACCCCCCCCCCGGCCCCCCTCAAAAAAATCCCTTAAGAATAATAGTGGAATGCATCATTGTGTGTGCTATCCTTGCTGGCTCAACATCAAAGTAAAACATTCCTGGATTGAAGGCCCGCATCATATGTTGTTCCAGCTGCAGCATGTCAGACTGCAAAAGAAGGCAGTAGATGCTGTTTTGCCAACTGTTCGATGCTCAGCATGGTAAGCTTTCACTGAAAGGTTAATCCAGACACTCTTGTGTTCGGATGACATTCAAGAGAGGAGAGCAGGTATGCAAAAGATCATTGACTTGAGGGGTGCAGACAATGAAATGCTGCGAGATTTTTCTGTACATGCAAGAAAAGAGCCTTTAATCAACACCAGAGCATCCACTCTGCTGGAGCCGATTGACTGATCTGGTGGTGAGCCACTTTTGATGTGCAAACGACTACAGTGGAAATAAAGAAATTCATTGATGAATCAACGCAAGTACCACAATGGCCTTGTGATACATGCATTGGTTCATCATGCCCAATCAATGGGGAGATATATGAAACAGGTCACAGAGGCAGCAAGCAGAGTGTATACACATGAGAAACATGAGGGTTATATCAGGCTAAGAAGCAAGTCGGCTGATGTCGAAGAATGAATCAAAACAAGACTTGATGAAACATTTTTGTAACTCAGGTAATTGCTTTCTGATATTAGTTTATGACTGCATGGATAATTTTTTGCTTGTCTAGATAAGGTTCATGCAGAAAAATACTATAATTTTGGTAACACAAGGGGTAATATTGAGAAGATGAAGTTAACAGATATTTGGGTTACAAGAGACTTTTGTGGATATATGATCAGATGTAGATTCACCATATCAAGCTACATAGCAACTTGCCATACCATACCAATTGTGCAATTGCAATAATAACAGCAGTTTTGAATTCTTGGTGTAAAACCACATATTTTTAGAACACCTCACTGAAAATAAATTGCAAAAATTAATTTTCACCCCATTAAATGTCACACCCTACTAGGGCTTAAATATTGTAAGTATACCTAGGCTTTGCCAGTTGTGCAGAATGTGTCAGCGATACTATTTTGTGTTCCTCAGCCTTTTCTAAAGCCAGCTTGAACATGTGGCAACTCTTCTTCCATGTACATCATCAACACTGGATGATCCTAAGCATTATTTTCCTAGCCTGTGAAATTAAGAATTACAATTGTAAAATGATGGGTGGGATGAGAATGTAGGCCAAAGGGACCGTTTTGTAAAACAATGGTATAGGCAGCAGTATCTGAAAAGACTAGCAAGCTGAATGCCCACATAATGTTAAGTCCTATTTTGCTTAATTGTGGTTTGCTGTATAATAAAGATGAACAAGGATCAAACTCACCTTGAATATTTTGACATTCAATTACGGTATATACTTGTTTATTTATCTACTTTGGTTTCTGCTTGAATCTCAAGTTCTATCCTAATATATGCAAAATGCATATGCTTAAAGAATATTTAACCTACAAGTTTGTTGTTGACATGAATGGAATAAATCCTCAGGATGTCTTCATATCACTGCTATAATTTACAGTGGTTGCTCTAGTATTCATTTCCTCACTATAATTTAGAATGAAATAAAGCTTAATTCTTGATGGTTCCATTCATGTTTCCTGGCAGTACTGCAGAAATGCTTTGTCACTACCTTTTTCTAGGATTCCCCCCCCCCTCCAACTTCTTTTGTTCCCCCAAACTGTCTAAGCTTATCCACCACTTTGGAGTTATTTATTAGTTTGTAAATTTTACTGGTAACCCATTTTACCACAGGGGCAGATGTGGGCAGCTTACAATCTTTTTATAAAACCTATACAAAAGCTTAAAAACATAAATAAAATACTGGGAAGATCCAAATACTGCACCCTAGAGGTGGGTTGCTCCTGGTTCGGCCTGGATTGGGCGAACTGGTAGTAGAGGTGGCAGGAGACTCCACCCATCCGCCCGGATACTTCTGCACATGTGCAGAAGCATCACGCCCAAGCGCGAGCGCACCCAAGCTGGTAGTAAAAAAATTGGCAACCCACCACTGTTGCACCTCAATGAAAAGATAGGGAGGGTGGGAGTGGGATCTTGTTAATCGCCACCCCCAGGTGAAAGTCCTCCATTGGAGCCCCAAGCCAAGTGGCAGAGCCAGTGTTTTAAGCCCTCATGAAAGGTCAGGAGGGTTCTTAGGTGGTCTTTCATCCGAATATTAATCAGGTCCAATGCTGCTTAGCTTTTGAGATGAGCCAAAAGAGGGCTGCACAAAGTTTAGATTACATGACAAGATTTTACTTCAAAGCAAGCCGGTTCAATTGTGCCTTTGAATTTTTAACTTTGAATTTCATCACTACATCAGTCCCATGTTTCAAATGGAATTAAATTCTTCAAATCAACCTGGCGATTCAATGAATTGTCACAGTTGTGTATTCACACAATGTATCTAATTGACTGTTCAGTCCAAACAGCTCAATTCAACAATTTAAATGTAATCCAATTGAATCAAATCAGCCGCTTAACCAAATTGATTTCTATCCAGTGTTAGGTGTTATATAGCAGTGAGCACATCTATTTCTTACACAGTGAGGAATACAGGTAGACTTCAACCTATGACCACAAATGACCCTAAAATGCCCATTGCTGAGCAAAACAGTTATTGAGTGAGTTTTGACCCATTTTACAATCTTTTTTGCCACAGTTGTTAAGACAATCACTGCAGTTGTTATGTTAGTAACATTATTATTAAGTGAATCTGGCTTCCCCATTGACTTTGCTGGTCAGAAGGTCACAAAAGGTTGCAACATGACCCTGGCACACTGCAACCATCATAAATACATGCCACTTACCAAATGTCAGAATTCTGATCACATGACCATGGAGATGCTGTAACAGTCATGTGTGAAAACAGTCATAAGCCACTTTTTTTCAGGGGCATTGCAACTTTGAATGGTAACTGCATGAATGGCTGTAAGTCCATTCAAGCACTACTTGTACCAAAAATTCAGAAATATATCAGTTGCTTATGACAAATCATATATCACAGTAGTATTACTCAACATATTTTTAGGGGGCTGACTACTATGAGTATCCCAGTTGTATCCCCAAGATATATTACTTCAACTGGCATGTGACAGAAAGAAAAAAAAACGGAAGTCAGAATACAAGCAGTCATTTAAACTATAGATATGCATTTATTGCAGTGACTAACAATACAAAAATATTTAGCAAGCTTCCTGTTTTAATAGTTTTTGCTAGTTCAAGACCTACTCAGATTAAGCAACAAAAGCTGAATTATGTCTCCCAACAGCTACTTTGACTCACACCCTTTGATATCATGTCCTACATTATCTATATTTATCTAATATAATGATTTCTATAAGAAGAGTAGGACCAGGAGAAACATAATATATTAGGAACAGAATACTCCTCACAAACATTGACTGGCTGCAATGTCTATTTGGTCATTGGTCAATGATGTAATGAAATCAATTTTAAGTAACCTTTCTGGTAGAAAGTACTCATAGAATGCAAGGCATTTCAAGAAGAAAGAGCGTACGGACTCTGCATTCCCTAAGAGGTTACTTTTTACTTCGTTTGTATGATTGTGTGTTATCAGAATTACTGGTATCTGTGTGGTGTTGACTAGGTTAGTAGATGACTGAATAAGGTAATTGTGGGATTAGAGCCATAATGAAGTTTACGTGATTTGGGTTCGTATATTGATGAGTTCATTCATATATTTTTAGGAATCCTATTATTGTTCAATAAATCATGATTCATGGCTTGACAATTGTACTCCATTTAGTAAAACTTATATGACTTTATCATATATGTTATTTATACGTATGCCAGGTCGGTCTATAATAAGGCCTCGCTCATCTGTGATGCAATTATCAGTGAAAGGGGCAAATACCAAGACCTGGCTGGCTTGCCTTGAGTCTCTGGGAGAGTGAAAACTGCCTCCCCCTGGCTCTGGAGGCTGGAAACAGGCCCATTTCCGGACTTCGGGAATTTTCAGATGGCCTGTTTTTCGCCCTCCCAGTGCCTCCATATGGGCCCTGCACTTACCTGGCAAGATTCAATTCAATTCAATTCAATTTATTTGTGCTTCTAGACCGCCCCCTCTCCCAGAAGGGACTCGGGGCGGTGTACAGTCCATAGAGAATATCACAAAAATACAATAAAAAATTAAATATGTACAGTTTGGAGGAGGTTAAAATGCAATTAAAAGAACTGTACAAAGCTAAATAAATATAATTTTTTTTAAAATCCCTAAAACAGACACAACAGATTAAAAAACCCTAAAAGATGAACAGGGTGTGTGGAGACTCCTGGGAGGGGAGGGGTGGGGTGGGTGAGACCAGGTCGCCCTTCCAACTATCGTTTCAGAGAACCAGATGCTGAATCCCACCCCTGGTTCTGAATATGGTACAGTCAAGACTCTAGGTCATATCTAGAGTTGTGGCGATGATCATTCAGGAATTATTTATGGCTTTCAGGAGTGCTGCTCCACAGGT
The DNA here is from genome assembly GCF_964273705.1 of Natrix helvetica. Taxonomy (NCBI): domain Eukaryota; kingdom Metazoa; phylum Chordata; class Lepidosauria; order Squamata; family Natricidae; genus Natrix; species Natrix helvetica. Next base: position 30,000,462 of record NC_138552.1, on the reverse strand, counting down.
TACTGGATGTGAGACTCTGTTCATTAAGTTGGGCTCTAGGGATCAGTTGCAATTGTTGCTGTTGTGCCAGCCTCCCTGCTGCATAGAAACCTCCCTGCCTGAGCTTCTTGAGTCTGTTTCTAGATTGGCAGTGGAGTTCCCTAGATTTATGGTCTTGGGGGATGTCAATTTGCCTTTCTAGGGTAGCCTGTGAGAAGGTTTGGAGGTTCATGGTCACCACGATAGTCATGGCCCTATAACAGATCATGTTATGATCACATGGAGAGTAGCCACACACCTGATCTGATGTCCCTGTTGGAGGAATGGCTATGTGATCTGATATTAAGGGAGTTCTCGGTGTCTCTCTTATCCATGTCAAATCACACTCTGATTACCATGGAATTATTTAGCACCATTATCCATTGAAGGATGGCTAGATATAATAGATTGGCCATCACCCAGCAACTGATGGATCAAGATGGGTTTTGGAGTGTGTTGGGAGTTGTTCATGCAGACGTGCTGTGTCTAATCTGAAATCTTGGTTGCCACTTGGAATAGTATAGTGACTGTGGCTTTGGATTGGATCTCTCTCCTCTCATAGATACCATCACACCTCATGATTCATGGAGGAGCTGAGGGAGATTTTTTAAAAAGAGATGTCTAGATGTCATTGTTACTCAACAAAGAACAAGCTTGACTGAACATGGATTAGAACTGCTATTAAGCCCTAATTTTTGGCTATAAAAGCATTATAACTTATCTTCCCTTATTGTATCAATGGACTGCTGTCCTGCAGCCTTGTTTAACATGACATGGGTGCTCTTGGTTAGAGGGAACTCAGATAAGTATATGCAGGGATGGAAGAATTGTTCAATGTCTAACAAAGAAATTAGCTTGACCTATTTTGGAATTGGACTCCAGCATCGTTGCAGGTCCAGATCAGATACCTGGGGATGAATCTTGCCTGGTTATTAGGGATCAGTTTAACTTGTTGGACCTGAATCAGTAGACAGGGGCTTTAGGATTATAAGGTCAGCCACATGCTCTGTAGATCCATGCCACTCCTGGCTTGTTAAAGTGGCACAGGTGTGATAGAATGCACACCTAAAAATCAGTAGAGAGGAGTCTTAGCAACAGATAGCTTTTCCAGAGAGGAGGCAGCAAATCTCATTAGAGGGAGGCCCAGATTAAGAGACTATGCAGTCCCAAAATGGATGGGGGAGGGGCAGAGAGGTTCAGGGTAGCCACACCCTAGAATCTCAGAATATATCTAATAGGTTAGAAGGTTACAGCTTTAATTTGGCAAGATTCTGTCCACTAGGAATAAACCAAATGATTAACTTCATTGGATTTTGCTCTATACCCTGATCCTGCCAATCAATTTGCTGGGTCTAATTCAAGGTGCTCATTTTGACCTTTAAAGTCCTCCAAGACATGGGGCTTGGTTATTTGAAGTGCCATCTCTCTGGATTATATCTTATTCCATCAGACTGGGAAGAGAGGAATGCTACGAATCCCCTCTCAGAAAACTATACTTCTGCCATGGCATCAGCCTTATGGAATATTCTCCCGCCTGAATTTAAGTCAGTTCCATTTCTCCTTATTTTTTAGAAGTCCCTCAAGACCTCACTTTGTCATTAGACTCGGGATTCTTAGAAGACCGGTGAGATCTTGAGGTGGCTTTGTTGCTGATCAAATCTTTTGTGGTGTGTGGATTTTGGGTGTGTCAATGTTCCTCTAAGCTGCGTGGCTGCGCGGCTGCACACGTGGCAAGAAAACGCCGGGCAGCAGTTTCCAACTTCCACACAGTGTCGCGTATTTGCCGGACATGGACTGCAGAGCGATCGAAACCAGTTGGAGGTAAACCTTTCCTACTGCACATACCTTGCTGAGCAGATGGCCTTTGCTGTAGGAATATTGACTCTTGAGGCCCAGGGCAGAAAAGTGACTGGGTTGAGGTGGCTCGAGCTTCCTGGAGCAACTATCTTACACCATACTATTGGGACTTTCTGGGTATTTGGCATAGCTTAGAGGGAACATTGGTGGTCACATGACATCATGCTTTGTGGCCACGTTGCTGAGTGATAAAAATTCCAGTCCCACATTGTTGTAATGAAGGAGTACCTGTATTTGATAACTCATTGGGATTTTCAAAGTCATTTAGAATATTTTTGCTTTTAATCTAATTAAACTTCCTATCTGTCAGTTTAAATTAGTGACTTCCATAGTTAAATCATTTGGAGCAAATTAAAATCATTACTTTATAAACAAAAGGAAGGTTTTTTTTTTCTCTTATTTGTTATGGTAGAGCCATTTTAACAATCTATTTATATTTGCAAGTAGTATGGAGTTTAGAAATTTTTAGAATTAAAACTTTAACTACAATATAAGTACTTAAAAGTCATCTACGCAGTTCACTGGGTTGTAGGAGGAGTAAGATTTGAAGAAAGTGTGGCTGAAATATTTATCACTTCATTTTTTTAGAGTTTTGGATAATGCAATTTCCTATTCTGTTTATCTATTCATTTATTAGAATGTACTTTTTCCAATAGCAAGCAACTTCTGGGTGAACATTCATGAAAAAAATAAGATTTTATGAGTCAAATTATTTTTTCATATTAAAAATGGATAATAAAATTTAATGTTTTGCAATTTTGGGTCACTAGTTACTATCACTAGTTATATGCAGAATAGTCTCCCAGAGTTCAGTAGTAATAGGTTACTAAAACCACCTGTATAGAGAGGAACAAATTGCCACAAGTTTTTAAACAATCAGCAAGCATTGTTGAACATACAAAGGCAATAAATCCTTGAATTTACAATTTAATGACGGAAGAAAACTGTTAGATGTGAATGAGACTTTATGCATGGAGATTTTAATCATTTTACTCATTTAAAATAGCTAATTGCATATAATACAGCTCTTTTTTATTTAATCCAAAATGAATTTGAAAAGATAATTGTAGTGAGTTTGCTTTTGAACAGGTCTCTCTAAATTTATTCATTTACAAACTGTAAATTTTATTGGTTTGATTTGTGCAATCATTTCTGCTCTAATATAATTCAGTTTCTTTTCATTGAAATAATCTTTTTCTTATATTTAATTGGGTGGAACAGCCTGTCGTGCCATTTTAGGGCTGCTCATCACCTTTGATTCCCCCTGGTGCTCAGGTCTCACCTGTGTCTCCAAGTAGCTATAACATACACAGCATTCACACTATGGGAAAATATCTCAGCAAATAGGCTAAACCAGGTGAGGGTAGCTGAGACAGGGAATCCCGGTACTTTTATAAACTAAAATTTTTGGAGTGGTGCTTACAGTTTCAGGTGCTCAGGCATGAAAATGTGCTGCTCAAACACTATACTTTTCCACCCACACTGGAAAAAAAGAGGGAACATTGGTGTGTGTATGTTTAAATATGAGTGTGTTTGACTGTATATTCTTTTTATACTTTCTTTTGCTGTATGCTGCTCATATACTTCTTGTGAGATGGGTGGCCATGTAAATTTGATAAATAAATGTAGGTATCATAGCTCAGCCAACTCAAAAGACTTTGTAGAGGTTATATGAAATTAAAATTACATGCTCAATGAAAAATAAATCACATTCATAAAAATAACATATTAATTATAAATAATCAATAAAATATTAAGTAATGTTAATAAAACAAAATAGCGACAGGGACGTGCGGTCAGGGGAGGCAAGGGAGGCAGAGCCTCACCTCTCTTCATGAAATAATAGTATATAATATTATATACTATATATATATATATAATATTATAATATTATATACATCCGTCCGGCCGTGCCCGGGAGCTGTGGAGGCAGAAATGTTGTTGGCGCTCCCTGATGTCGAAGCCACGAAAGCGACTGGGGAACGACGAGAACCTTCCTGCCTCTGCTGGACTTTGCGCAAGTCCAGCAGAGGCAGGAAGGTTCTCGTTGTTCCCCAGTTGCTTTCGAGGACTGCGGAGCGCAAGCCGGTGAAGCACGCTCAGGAAGGCGGGGAATGGGATCACGTGTGCTGGAGGCTGAGGCAGCCTCTGCCTCCAACACACATGGTCCCATTCCCCGCCTTCCTGATGACGTCACCAGCCTCACCAGCCATAAACCTCACCGCACGTCACTGAATAGCGAAGAATAAAATTTAAGGGAGAGCAGCATTTAGTCCATTGTTTTGAAACTTCAGCAATTTTAAGATCTTTGGATATCAACTGGCTGGGTAAATTCTGGGAATTGTAGTCTACACATAAAGTTGCTGAGATTGAGAAAAGCTGATCAAATTAAATTCACTTCCCAGTAGAAAAAAGCTATGTGGAATATCCTCAGGAGGGTACCATCCAGTGTCTCTTTACAAAGGAATGTCTATGATTGAACAGTTTCTATTGTTAGAAAATGTTCCTGGTGTCCAAGTACAACTTATTTATCATTTAAACCTATTTGTTTGTTTTCTCTTCTAGAATTACCTGAGGGATTCAGTCCCACCTTCTTCATGAGTTTTTCAGGTGACTTTCAGGTATTTGAAAACAGCTATTGTATCTCTATGTAGCCTTCTTCTTGATAAGCATACCTTGTTCCTACAATGATTCCTCTTTAACTTTTCCTGTCAGGTTTCTTATCATCTTGGTTGCTCTTCTGAACATACTCCAGTCTATCAATTTCCTTCTTAAAATATGATGCCCCAAATTCAGTTTGGTATTCTAGGTACAGTCTAAGTGAAACAGAATAGAGACAAACAAGTACATCTTTTTATCTTGATGCTATTTATTTATTAGTAAATGTATAGGTCACTCTATTACAAATAACTCTAGGCAGTTTTACAGAAATAAAATAACATTATCATACAAAACAACTACAGTAATAAAAACAGTGGCATGGATCTAGAGAACATGTGACTAGGAACAAAGCTCCTCTATTTATATTCCTTACCATCAGGAATGGGTTCCTGCTAGTTCTAACCCCTTCTATAGAAGAGGTTTCACAAATCTAGAGTGGCATTTAGAACCGGTTCCAGCTCCCTCCCCCCGCCCGTCCGCACATCATCAAGATGAAGAGTGACTGGAAGAATTCTGGGAGTTGAAGTCCACAAGTCTTAAAGCTGTCAAGTTTGAACACCCCTGGGGGTTCTTTTTCTAAAGGGTTAGGGGTGCAAGGATCTTGTAACTTGACAGCTTTAAGACTTGTGTGTTTCAAATGCCAGAGTTTCTGAGCCAACATCTCTAAGCAAGAGCATTGTCAAGTGAGTTTCACCATATTTTACAAGTTGGGCATGTCCACACAGTCACATGACTGCCAAGCCACTCCCACTAAGTCACATGGCTGGCAAGCCACTCCTACTTGGTCACATGGCTGGCAAGCCACTCCCACAAAGCAGGCCACACCTACAGAAGAGGTTCTAAAAAAATTTGAAACCCACCACTGCTTACCATTCACTGAGCCCATATCTCTCTCTAATTCAAGTTTGCAGGTAAAACTAGATTTTTAAAGACTGCTTAAAAATGGACAGCTCTGGTAGCAGCAGTGAATTTATAGAGGTATAAAACACATGTGAAAAAGGCTTTTCACTTAAACCCATGCACACAATGTGGGAATCAACTCCCCTCCCCTTTGTGTTTCATGTTATAGAGATCATGGGGGAAGCTCCCCTAGTAGCTCCACAAGTGAGGGCAGCTGAGAAGAAGAGATGACCAGACCGAAATACAGTTGGGAATACATCAATGAAAAATGGACAATCAGTGAGAAGCAGGTTAAGACAAATAGCAGACAAAAATTACCATCCTGTTAGCCCCTTTTGTTTTTTCGTGCATGCGTGCATGCACGCACGCACGCACATACGCACACTTGCAATGTCCTTGAATTTAGATTCACAGCCTTCAACATGCTCCTGCAAAATTCCACTGGAGATTTCCCACCATCTAAATCCCAATCAAATATCTCCAAGGAGGTTTGTTTGGGTAAAGAGGACACAGTGTCAGGTGCAAGAAATCAGGAAGCAAGGTTATTCAAAAGAATACAGGTCTATTGCATGCTAACACTGTCTACAAGAATCTGAACTACTAACGGTCAAAGGAAATTAGCGGTAGATAAGAATTAAGATAAGAAAGACAAGTCAACAGAATTCAAGGTGGGTGGACTTAGATCTCTTGTGTGTGTGAAGAGACTCGAGACTTATGTGCTTGATGCCTCCCTCAGACTCAGTCTGGTCATCTTCTACCCAAACGCAGGAACCAAGGACCTCCAAAAATGACAGGTATACCAAAAATAGTGACCTGCCCCTAACCCTTATCCCGCCAACTCCACCCGATGGTTGTTATTTACTTATTTACTTACTAAAGTAAATATTTAATTAAGGTATTTAATTACTAAACTAAATTGAAATAAGGTCATTATAGCATAGTTCCACAATTGCATTCAGACTTACCACAGTTGGACAACATTAGAGTACTTGGTAACTGAGACACATTTATCACTGGTAGCAGCATCCCATGATCATATGACCACAATGTTTGACTGTTTCCAGCTTTCTGGGATTTTTTGTCATTTCCAGAAAAAGAAAAGAAAAACCTACCGTATTTTTCAGAGTATAAGATACACCTTTTTCCCTCAAAAAAGAGAATGAAAATCTGGGTGCATCTTATACACTGAATACAGCATTTTATGCCTCCTAAAACCATGCCCCTTCACTAAAATGGCTGTACATAGCCTTTAGGAGGCCTGCAAAGTGCTCCTTGGGGCTGGGAAAATCAGGAAGCAAAGTTGTTCAAAGGAATACAGGTTTATTGCGTGCTAACACTGTCTACAAGAATCCGAACTACTAACGGTCTAGGGAAATTAGCGGTAGATAAGAATTAAGATAAGAAAGACAAGTCAACAGAATTCAAGGTGGGGTGGACTTAGATCTCTTGTGAGTGTAAAGACCTGCCCCTAACCCTGATCCTGATGGTTGTGGTAAAAAAGAATGCCAATTGACATTCCCAACTGCAGTAATCACTGGACTCCTGCCAAAATAATTCTGAAGAGTCCCAAAGCCCATAAGGTTACAAGTTATGTAATCTCTACATGATATATAGGACTCAGAAAAACTGTAAATTATGACACAACATCTACTGTAGGAATATAGCAACTGACAACAACATGGAATGACCTTGCTGTGGTCTAGCTAGGTGTCTCTATATTCAACTCTTCTAAAGAGATTCCATCTGGAGATAGCCTTGAAAATGACTTGTAGCAGCATAAACCTAGCCCACAAAAGTAGGCAGGACTAAATTTAAGATAGCTTTCCCACAAAAACGAGATGTTCTGGAATTTCCATTTTTCTAAGCACATTTCATATCTCAACATCATAGTACAATTAAAGGTCTTTCTATAATCAATGATATGCATACTGATTTACTTTTGTTATTATTTGGTTTTCTCGATTACCGTGTTTTTTTTTGGAGTATAAGACACACCTTTTTCCCTCAAAAAAGAGGCTGAAAGAGGCTTGTTAAAATTTACTCTTCCTGGTGATGTTCATGTATATAGGCAACCCTAACCCACTTCTGAATTTTTCATTTTTCATATCTAAGGCATCTTATTTACTTACTAAAGTAAATATTTAATTAAGGTATTTAATTACTAAACTAAACTGAAATAAGGTCATGTTGTGGCCCAGCAGGATCTGGTTGAGCTGCTGATGGACTCGGATAGCGAGGAACCATATGAGTCTGCCCTGGACGATGTGGAGGACTCTGTGCAGGGTTCAGACTCAGAGCAGGGACCAGAGAGGCTGGTTTGCCTCCAGGAGGCGCATGAGGCATAGAGCAGTGGGGAGGATCAAAGGCAGTTTGTCCCTGATGCTAGATTGAGAAGGGCTGAGAAACGGAAGCAGCAACTCTGTAGGCAGACTCACAGAAGATGATTAAGCACAGGTAGTTGTGGATTGGCTCCTCCCAAGAGAGATTATAGGTGAGGCGTTGGGAGGGGACATTTGCAGCAAACCACCATTCGAATTAGGAGTTAAGAAAATCTATCTGTGTATTCTAGCCATGTCTGTTCGTTTGGACTATCTGCGTTGCTTCATTTGAATTTTCTGGGTTGCTGCAGGGCCTTCAAACTCACCACAGTTGGACAAAATTCCATTACAGGTAGTCCTTGATTTATAAACAGTTGCGTAACAACTGATCAAAATTATGATAGCCTCAAAAGGGGCACCTGTAGAGCACTTCTACCTATCATAAAACATTGCAACCTATCCCTGCAGTCAAATTACAACATTAGAGTACTTGCCAAAATGGCTGTACATAGCCTTTAGGAGGCCTGCAAAGTGCTCCTTGGGGCTGGGGAGGGCAGAAATGAGCGAAAATCAGAGAGCAAGGTTGTTCAAATGAATACAGGTTTATTGCGTGCTAACACTGTCTACAAGAATCCGAACTACTAACGGTCTAGGGAAATTAGCGGTAGATAAGAATTAAGATAAGAAAGACAAGTCAACAGAATTCAAGGTGGGGTGGACTTAGATCTCTTGTGAGTGTAAAGAGACTCGAGACTTATGTGCTTGATGCCTCCCTCAGACTCAATCTGGTCATCTTCTACCCAAGCGCAGGAACCATGGACCTCCAAAAGCAGGGGTGGCGAACAAGTTCGACAAAAAGAGCCAAAATTTTAAACTGTGGGAGTCAGAGAGCCACACCACGCAGTGACCTGCCAAAACAGACAAACACTCACACAAAAGCATATAATTTTAACAATAATATATTAAACACATAATATAACATGCTCAGTCAGGTGTTTTTTGTTATAAATTTTTATAAACCCATTAGAGCTGCTGTATAACTTTTAAATCCATAAATAAGTGGAATCTCTGTCCACCTAACAACCTACAAGATTACTTGATGACCACAACCAGGAATGCCACACTTGCAGTCATTAAACAAAGCAGTCACATATCTCGCTTAATGACTGCTTTGCTCAGTGACGAGATTGTGATTGTAAATCGAGTACAACCTATACATGGGTAAAGCCTGGTCCTAATATTATCTTCCTTTAACCTAATATATGTATTATAATATATATATGAGTTTGGATTATCTTTGATATCTATTACAATTACAGGCTGTGAGAAAAACACTCGTAGAATTTTGGGAAATATACTAACCATGGAAATTCAATTAAATGTTTTCTCCTATTTAAAACTCTGCTGCTCCTGAACCCAGAGCTTCAATATGCAACTATTATTATTAATTTGAGCAATCATTAGAACCTCACCGGAATCCTGCAGCAACTGTGCTAGACTTTGAAGCATTATTTTTTTGGTTTATCTCAACAGCAGAGGGCGCTGTTGAGATAAACCTGGAAGTACGGTCAACGCGACGACCAGCTCAGAGCTGGTGGAGTGCAGGCAAGCGTCGACCGTACTTCCGGGTTTAGCGCGCGATCCGAGCCACAGTATACTAAATAATGGTAAGAGGCAAAGAGCCTCATTTATTTTGGCCGCGAGCCGCATGCGTCTCGCAAGCCGCGTGTTCGCCACCCCTGTCCAAAAGTGACAGGTATATCAAAAATAGTGACCTGCCCCTAACCCTGATCCTGATGGTTGTGGTAAAAAAGAATGCCAATTGACATTCCCAACTGTAGTGATCACTGGGCTCCTGCCAAAATAATTCTGAAGAGTCCCAAAGCCCATAAGGTTACAAGTTATATAATCACTACATGATATATAGGACTCAGAAAAACTGTAAATTATGACACAACATCTACTGTAGGAATATAGTAACTGACAACAACATGGAATGACCTTGCTGTGGTCTAGCTAGGTATCTCTATATTCAACTCTTCTAAAGAGATTCCATCTGGAGATAGCCTTGAAAATGACTTGTGGCAGCATAAACCTAGCCCACAAAAGTAGGCAGGACTAAATTTAAGATAGCTTTCCCACAAAAACGAGATGTTCTGGAATTTCCATTTTTCTAAGCACATTTCATATCTCAACACCATAGTACAATTAAAGGCCATTCTATAATCAATGATATGCATACTGATTTACTTTTGTTATTATTTGGTTTTCTCGATTACCGTGTTTTTTGGAGTATAAGACACACCTTTTTCCCTCAAAAAAGAGGCTGAAAGAGGCTTGTTAAAATTTACTCTTCCTGGTGATGTTCATGTATATAGGCAACCCTAACCCACTTCTGAATTTTTCATTTTTCATAGCTAAGGCATCTTATTTACTTACTAAAGTAAATATTTAATTAAGGTATTTAATTACTAAACTAAACTGAAATAAGGTCATGTTGTGGCCCAGCAGGATCTGGTTGAGCTGCTGATGGACTCGGATAGCTAGGAACCATATGAGTCTGCCCTGGACGATGTGGAGGACCCTGTGCAGGGTTCAGACTCAGAGCAGGGACCAGAGAGGCTGGTTGGCCACCAGGAGGCGCATGAGGCATGGAGCAGTGGGGAGGATCAAGGGCAGTTTGTCCCTGATGCTAGATTGAGAAGGGCTGAGAAACGGAAGCAGCAACTCCGTAGGCAGACTCACAAAAGATGATTAAGCACAGATGGTTGTGGATTGGCCCCTCCCAAGAGAGATTATAGGTGAGGCATTGGGAGGGGGCATTTGCAGGAAACAACCGTTCGAATTAGTAGTTAAGAAAATCTATTTGTGCATTCTAACTGTGTCTGTTCATTTGGACTATCTGCGTTGCTTCATTTGAATTTTCTGGGTTGCTGCAGAGCTACTCTATTGACCTTGAGTTGTCTGGGCCCTCAGCCGAAGGATTCGTTATTTCAGTAATTAAACAGTGGCAAACAGCCAAGCCTGTGTTCTGGTTTATTCACAGGCATGGGGTGGGGGCGATCAGAACACTAAACTAAACTGAAATAAGGTCATTATAACATAGTTCCACAATTGCCTTCAAACTCACCACACTTGGACAAAATTCCATTACGGCTAGTCCTTGATTTATAAACAGTTGCATAACAACTGATCAAAATTATGATAGCCTCAAAAGGGGCACCTGTAGAGCACTTCTACCTATCATAAAACATTGCAACCTATTCCTGCAGTCAAATTACAACATTAGAGTACTTGGTAACTGAGACACATTTATGACTGGTAGCAGCATCCCATGGCCATATGATCACAATGTTTGACTGTTTCCAGCTTTCTGGGATTTTTTTGTCATTTTTAGAAAAAGAAAAGAAAAACCTACCGTATTTTTTGGAGTATAAGACCCACCTTTTTCCCTCAAAAAAGAGGCTAAAAATCTCGGTGCGTCTTATACACTGAATACAGCATTTTTTGCCTCCCAAAACCACGCCCCCTTCACCAAAATGGCCATACATAGACTTGCAAAGTGCTCCTGGGGGCCGGGGAGAGCAGAAATGAGCAAAAAACAGGCCATTTTTTGCTCACTTTTGCCCTCTCCAGCCCCCAGGAGCATTCTATAAGTCTCCTAAAGGTTATGCATGCCATTTTTATGACAAAAACGGACCTGTTTTCGTGGAAAAAGAGCCATTTTTGCTCGCTTTTGGGGGAGCACCCCCAGTGGTACTCTACAAGGCTATTCATGCCCTTTTGGGGGGAAAATGGGTCAGTTTTTGTGAAAAATGAGCCATTTGGGGGAGGTCTGCAGAGTGCAAAAAACTTTTTTTATTTGCCTCTTCAAAATCTTGGTTGCATCTTATACTCCAAAAATATGGTGTTTGGAAGAATGGATTTGCTTAACAACCACTGTAAAAATGATGGAACGATCAGATTTGGTCATGTGGGTAACTTGACTTATGACAGGGGTGTCCAAACTTGGCAACTTTAAGACTTGTGGACTTCAACTCCCAGAATTCCCCAGCCAGAGCTTCTGGGAGTTGAAGTCCACAAGTCTTAAAGTTGCCAAGTTTGGACACCCCTGACCAGTGGTGGGTTTCAAAAATTTTTGGAACCTACTCTGTGGGTGTGGCCTCCTTTGTGGGAGTGGCTTGCCAGCCATGTGACCTGGTGGGAGTGGCTTGCCGGCCATGTGACCGGGTGGGAGTGGCTTGTCGGCCATGTGACTGGGTGGGAGTGGCTTGTCGGCCATGTGACCGGGTGGGAGTGGCTTGGCAGTCATGTGACCGGATGGGAGTGGCCAAGACAATGTCACTGAATTTTTTGCCCCAATGAATGATCTACAAAAAGAAAATATAAAAAAGGAAATTTATTATTTTGTGCACTTACTACTTAAATAAGATTAAAATAAGTACACAAAACAATAAAAGAGCTACTTACAGAAGGGAATAAATACATATTTAATTTTACACATGTTAACAGCTGTTGGAATTGTGTTTGCACAACAGTGGAAAAAACAAAGATATGAAAATGAATAAATATTAGAATGTGCAAGAATGAATAAATTGACAATTAAAACCAAGAAGGCTTTGAATACTTTTTCACGTGGAATTTGTTTTATCAATTGCTAACTAACAGAAACAGCAATTAGAAATCTAAAAGTATGAAAGAAAACACCAATTATGAAAGGAAAGGTCATTAAAATGTATAAGGAAATATTATTAGTACTTGATCATTATTAATGTGTAGATAACTGCAGGACATTACATACCCACAAACACAAACTATGACAGTGCCAGGAAAACACACACACACACACACACACACACACACACACAAAAAAAAAACAATTCCCCCCCAAAAGACTGCAGATGAAACCAGTTTTTTTCCCTAACCCTAAGAACAGGAAAGACAAAGCCACAGGAATAAAAACCATCAAGGCATTGTGGGAAATTATAAAGGACAGTGCCAGGAAGCTCACAGAACCAGCAACCACCTCACAATTACCTAAACAACCAGGTATCACACAGAAACACACAAAATCTGGCAAAGCTGCCTTGCACCAACCTGGCCTGCCCATAGAAAAGAAGCCACCTTGAGACACATACCATACACCAACCTGTACACTTAAAAGCAACATATTGCATCACAAATAAAACATTTGCAAAAAGGAATAACATTTCTTGTAATAAACATTCTATAAACAATAAATAAATAAAAATTCCCTAAAAATAATTAAAAACCACCAGGTTCAGAGAACACCAAAGGACCCCACAGTCCTCTCCCTCCTTATCTTTTTCCTTTTTGTCCTTCGACTTCTCCTCCTCCTCCTTTCCCCACAACCCCATCTAGCACTGATGATGTTACCTAGTTTGGTAGTGAAATGTCTGTAAAAAAAAACCACCAAGCTCAGAAATCAGCAAGGATCCCACTTTCCCCCACCTCCTCCCTCTTTCTCCTTTTTGTCCCCCCCCCCCAAAGACTGCAAATGAAACCAGTGTTTTTTTCCCCCTAACCCTAAGGACAGGAAAGACAAAGCCACTGGAATAAAAACCATCAAGGCATTGTGGGAAATTATAAAGGACAGTGCCAGGAAGCTCACAGAACCAGCAACCACCTCACAATTACCTAAACAACCAGGTATCACATAGAAACACACAAAATCTGGCAAAGCTGCCTTGCACCAACCTGGCCTGCCCATAGAAAAGCACCCACTTTGAGATATATAAACCTGGTCTGAACACTTTTAAGCAACATATTGCACCACAAAGAAAACATTTGCAAAAAGGAATAATATTTCTTGTAGTAAATATATTTTATAAACAATTAAAACATAAAAATTCCCAAACAATAATTTAAAAAAGATATTCTATAAATAAAAAAAATCCTTAAAAACCATTGTTAAGTATTCCACCAGCAATAATTTATACTATAACTATTTTAAGGTATTGTACCAACTGTAACCATTATTCCACCAGCAATAATTTATACTGTACCATTTCAAACTACTCCACACACAATAATTTAAAATGAAACCATTAAAAACATTCAATACACAATAAATTACAATAAAACAATTTAAAACAATTCTATACACAATACATTTTAAAGTATTGAGTATAGAATATTTTAAAATAGTTTATTTTAATTTATTTTGGATAGAATCTTTTTTAAAATAGTCTGAGACAATTTTAAAAAAGAATCCATACACAATAAATTGAAGTAAACCATTTTAAAATATTCTACACTCAATACTTTTAAGTAAAAATATTTTAAAAAATTCTATGCACAATAAATAAAATATTATTTTAAAATACATTAAAAAAATAAAAGAAAAAAAACCAGGTTACTTACCAGCAGGCAGAATCAGCAGCTCTCCGATGCAACAGGCAGCAGACAGGCAGAGAGGCAGGAGGACAGGTAAGACTGTTTAAGACTCTTAGGGCTTAGCCAGCCAGGCGAGGCTGGAGAGGGGAGGGTGGGGGGCTTTTGGCCTAGCCTCGCAGAGGCTTGCCGCCCACGCCAGCCTGGTGCTTTGTCCCGGAAAGGCCCAGGGGCCTCTCCTGGGCTAAGCTAGCTTCCCGGCGGTCGCGCGTCCCACGCGACGCCGGCGCTTCGTCCCGGAAAGGCCCAGCGGCCTTTCCCGGGCAGAGCTAGCTTCCCGGCGGGCGCGCGTTCCACGCGACGCCGGCGCTTCGTCCCGGAAAGGCCCAGCGGCCTTTCCCGGGCGAAGCTAGCTTCCCGGCGGGCGCGCGTTCCACGCGACGCCGGCGCTTCGTCCCGGAAAGGCCCAGCGGCCTTTCCCGGGCGAAGCTAGCTTCCCGGCGGCCGCGCGTTCCACGCGACGCCGGCGCTTCGTCCCGGAAAGGCCCAGCGGCCTTTCCCGGGCAAAGCTAGCTTCCCGGCGGGCGCGCGTTCCACGCGACGCCGGTGCTTCGCCCCGGAAAGGCCCAGGGGCCTCTCCTGGGCTGAGCTAGCTTCCCGGCGGGCGCGCGTTCCACGCGACGCCGGCGCTTCGTCCCACGCGACGCCGGCGCTTCGTCCCGGAAAGGCCCAGCGGCCTTTCCCGGGCGAAGCTAGCTTCCCGGCGGCCGCGCGTTCCACGCGACCCCGGCGCTTCGTCCCGGAAAGGCCCAGCGGCCTTTCCCGGGCGAAGCTAGCTGCCCACCGCCCGCACGGCCCACGCCAGCCCGCCGCTTCAGCGAGGGAAGGCCTAGAGGCCTTTCCTCGCCGAAGCTAGCCTCCCGCCCCCCCTCGCGCTTAGTTACTTACCTGAAGGAAGCAGCAAGCTCCCAGCGAAGAGAAGGGAGTTTTGAAATGGAGGACAACCCGCTTTTAAACGGGTCGCCTCCAGCCCGCTCACTGATTGGCTGAACTCCAGCCAATCAATGAGCGGCTAGCTGGGCTAGCTAGCTTAGTGCGGATGGGCGGGGGAGCGAGCGAGCTCCGTTGGGATGGCAAGGGGGATAAAGTGACAGGACCGGTGCCGGTTCCCGGTTACTTCCGGGTCCTGTTACTTCCGGGTTCGATCTTCAACCGGTTCGCGCGATCCGGTGCGAACCGGTAGGAACCCACCACTGCCCCTGACTTATGATAACAATCACTTATGACTGAAATTCTGGTCCCAACTTTCATATACTACCTATAATATTATTAGCTTTCCTTTATTTATAGCAGGTATGTCCAAAGTGCGGCCCAGGGGCCAAATGCGGCCCTTTTTCAAATTGCAAGCGGCCCGCAGCCTCTTCTCCCCACCGAATTATTTGTGTAGTCTTTCATAAAATACCGTAATTTTTGGAGTATAAAGATGCATCTTTTCCCCTCAAAAAAGAGGCTAAAAATCTGGGTGCATCTTATACACTGAATACAGCATTTTTTGCCTCCCAAAACTCTGCCCCCTTCACCAAAATGGCTGTGCATAGCATTTAGGAGGTTTTCAGAGTGCTCCTGAGGACTGTGGAGGGCATAAATGAGCAAAAAACAGGCCATTTTTTGCTCAACTTCCCCCCCCCCCCAGTCCCCAGGAGCACTCTAGAAGCCTCTTAAGGGCTATTCATGCCCTTTTAAAAAAAGGCCCGTTTTCATGAAAAATGGGCCGTTTTGGGGAGAGTGCAAAAACTTTTTTTTAAATTGGCCTCTTCAAAATCTTGGTGCGTCTTATACTCTGAAAAATACGGTAGTTAATTCGCATTTAATGTTAAGGGTTCAAAGAATGTCAGGCTGAATGATTGGCCCCACACATTTTCACCTCACCAAATCTGGCCCTCCTTGCAAAAAGTTTGGACATCCCTGATTTATAGTAACTGAATCACATTTCAGCTAATTTTGGAACTATGCTAGAATGAGAAATTGAAAGTGATTTTAATGAAGATTGATATTTACAATTCTGACAAAATATGAAGATGCCCTCAGCTTCACCACGACCATGGATAAAATTCATTTAATGCTTTCTAGCGTTCCAAGGTCTTATCTGGTTGAATCAGGTTTCAGTGGAGTCAACTGACTTTTCACAAAAGAAGGTAATTTTAGATGTGTGAGAATTTAATTTGAATCTATCAAAACATGAATCTGAGGTAAGGCGCCAAGCACAAATGTTGCAATAAAAAAACATGAAAGGAGATTAATTTCATATAGTTTCTTACTTCTACAAATACATGTGCTAAATATATTTTGCTTGAAGGAAAATGGTCTGATATTCTATTTTGCATATTGGAGTTTAGCAGTTAAATGCATTAAAAATACAATTATTAAGAATACCAAAATGTAACACTCAACTCAAGAGCAACTATTTATATATGTGGACATTTGGTAATTGTATTGAGAATGTAAAAATATCAAAAATTAGGCATTGGTCAAAAAAGGTTTAAATTCACTAAACTACTTATAGAAGAACCCAAATCTAATCCTGACATTGTCCAGCATATTGCTTGATCCTAAACATGATTTTGATAGCATATGAAATAAAAAATATTATGCAATAATTTATATACCAGTACTTTGTTATGTCTACTCCATATAGTGATGTGCATGTATATAGGCATCCTTTCGGTTATTTGAAGACTGTGTTAGCAATGAAGAAATCATCAAGTGCGCACACCAGCAAACCGGCAGTAGTGCTTGCGGAACCCACACCTAGCTTATACCTTTGAAAAATAACTCTAACCCTATTAAAACTGAACCTGATAGTCAGGCTTTTATGAAAACAAAGTTCCTACAGTTGTTATCAATAATCTTGAGAGTGACTATAAGTAGGTGGACTTATATTTAAAGTCATAACTGTTTTATAGTGAATTTTAGCAGAGTCAGTTGTGTTTTTCACACTTGATGATTAGTTATTATTCTGAGAAAAACTCATCCCCCCAATGCTGTTTTCATAAAATTACCATACATGTATAGTTGTTCCTGCATCTTGGCAGCCGCAAGCTGTTTTGGGAATATATACAATGCAACGCAATGCAATGCAACGCAACGCAACACAATACAATACAATACAATAGCAGAGTTGGAAGGGACCCTGAAGGTCTTCTAGTCCAACCCCCTGCCTAGGCAGGAAACCCTATACCATTCCAGACAAATAGCTATTCAACATCTTCTTAAAGACTTCCAGTGTTGGGGCATTCACAACTTCTGGAGGCAAGCTGTTCCACTGATTAATTATTCTAACTGTCAGGAAATTTGTCCTCAGTTCTACGCTGCTTCTCTCCATGATTAGTTTCCACCCATTGCTTCTTGTTCTACCCTCAGGTGCCTTGGAAAATAGTTTGACTCCCTCTTCTTTGTGGCAACCCCTGAGATATTGGAACACTGCTATCATGTCTCCCCTAGTCCTTCTTTTCATTAAACTAGACATACCCAGTTCCTGCAACTGTTCTTCATATGTTTTAGTCTCCAGTCCCCTAATCATCTTTGTTGCTCTTCTCTGCACTCTTTCTAGAGTCTCCACATCTTTTCTATATTGTGGTGACCAAAACTGAATGCAGTATTCCAAGTGTGGCCTTACCAAGTCATTATAAAGTGGTATTAACACTTCATGTGATCTTGATTCTTTCCCTCTGTTTATGTAGCCTAGAACAGTGTTGGCTTTTTTGGCAGCTGCTGCACACTGCTGGCTCATATTTAAATGGTTGTCCATTAGGACTCAGAAGATCCCTCTCATAGTTACTACAATTGAGCAAGGTACCACCTATACCAGCGATGGCGAACCTTTTTTGGCTCGCGTGCCATAAGTGGGGGGAGTGCAGGGGAGTCATGTGCGGGCATGCCGCACCCATAATGCAATGCGCAAACCCCCAGTGCGCATGCGCATACTACAGGTGGACCCCCATTTTTTGCATGCTTTTTTCGCCCTCCCCAGGCTCAAGAGGCTTTATAGGAGCCTGGGGAGGGCGAAAACAGCCCCCTGGCCTCCTCGGAAGCCCTCCAGAGGCTTCAGGGACCTTCAGGAGGCTTCCCTGAAGCCTCCGGAGCACAGTGACGTGCGGTGAGGTTTATAGTTGGTGAGGCAGCAATTTTTTTAGACTTGTGGACTTCAACTCCCAGAATTCCAGAGTCAGGCATGCTCAGTTGCGACCCGCCGCCCTCCGCCCTGGGATTCGGCCACGGCACCGCCTGCCAGAGCTGCGCGGAATCCAGGGCGCGCTTGTCAGGTGAGGGCAGCACAGATGGGGAGCGGACGGAGCGGAGGAAGCCTCTCCCCCCTGCTTCCCGCACCCGAAAGAACAAAGAGAACCTCTGCCACCACCCGGGCAACCTGGCCGGCCTCTCTTGCGGCAGCTCTCTGGTGCCGAGCTTGGGAGTCCCTGGAGGAGCTGGCGGGGGCTGCAAGCACCGCAGGCTGGACTGGAGCCTCAAGTCTAGGGCAGCGAGTCATTCGATAGGAAACTTGCCTCTTGGAAGGAATGACTCGGCTTGGCTCCTGCTTTGTCTCTCCTGCCTCTTCGCTTCTCCATTCAGTCGTTGGGCGGCAGATCGAAAGCGGGAGCCAAGCTGGGTCATTCCTCCCAAAAGGCAAGTTTCCCATCAAATGACTCGCTGCCCTGATGATGAGAGGTTAGGCTGTGCCTCACTTGGCTCACCTGACTGCACGTCACTGCCGGAGCAGCCGAAATGACCCTCCGAGCAAACCGGAAGTCCGTTCCTGAACTTCCGGTTTGCCCATAGGGCTGGTTTTTTGTGCTCTGGAGGCTTCAGGGAAGCTCATGAAGCCTCCGGAGGGCCTCCGGGTGGGGGAGGCTCTTTCTGCCCTCCACAGGCTCATATAAAGCCTCTGGAGCCTGGGGAGGGTGAAAAATGGCTTTAAAAAGGGTGAACTGAGGTGGTCAGCGTGCGCATGGGTGCTGGCCAGCTGATAGGGCAGCGCCTCGCATGCCCTGACAAATGGCTCCGTGTGCCACCTGTGGCACACGTGCCATAGGTTCGCCATCACTGACCTATACTGTACCTGTGCATTTCGTTTTTCTTGCCTAAATGTAGAACCTTACTCTTTTCACCATTGAATTTCATTTTATTAGATAGTGCCCAATGTTCAGGTTTGTCAAGACCCTTCTGACCCCTCAGAGAAGAAGGAGCCACATCGCGATTTCACAACGTGCGGTCTCGACACTCCGAGACCGCCGTTGACACTTTTGCTGCTGGACGGTCCAGCTGGACCTAAACCGTCCAGTAGAGACGGTGACCAGGAAGACAAAGCCTTGCTGGTCTTAGGGACATCGCAAAGTCCCTGATTGACCCAAGGGAAGTTCTTCAAGCCGGCATTAAACAGGCAGCCCCCAGGCTGATGAAGTCGGGATGCTCCGAAAGGAAGTGAAAAAGAGAAAGTGAGTCCATCTGGTGAGACTTTTTTTACTATTTTGGAAAAACTGCCCAAAGAAACCTTTTTTTTAAAAAAAGCTAAATTAGATCCTCAAGCAAGAATTAAGCTGAGAAATTAATTAACATTGGATTGTATTGGAAAGCTTTTTTTCTTTGTAACTATATTTTGTGGATTGAAATGCTCGTAATATTGTTCGTTTCTTCTCTTAAAGTGAACGGATCAACCTTTTTTTTCCCCCTCTGCTCTTTGTTACTTTATTTTTTATTTCTGGACTAAAACCTTCTTTAACAATCCTTCCTATTACTTGTTATTAAATTTTATTAAAGAATTTTATTTCATTTAAGCCTGAGATAGTGAAAGTTGAAAATAGCAACTAGCCACTTGGAAGTCGGAAGCTGGAGTTTTTGAAACAATGTATCTCTCATTTTTTTCTCTTTGTTTTCACTGACTTTGTAGCAGAAGGGCTTGTAAATCATTTATACAAACTGATAAAGAGCCAAGGGCATGAATTGTTTTTACAGGTGCTTGTGAGAACTATTTTGGCAGGGGAGAGAAAGGGGGAAAAACAAAATAAAATAGAACCCTTCTCGTTTGAAGAGCACAAAAAAAACCTTTGTACTTAAACCAACCTAAAATTAAAAAATAAAAGAGGCTTGGAAGACTAGAGTGGTAGTGGCTATTAGTTTTTTTTCTTTTCTTTCTTTTTTTTGGAAACATGGTTCAACATTCAGAGGAGGAAACTTTAAAATTTCAAAATATTTTGGCTGAAATTCTAAATTTATTGGAAGGATACTGGAGAATCGAGAAGAAGTTGGAAAAACTAGTATTTCTCACATCAAAATATGAAGGGGCTGGAGCCCCAAAAATTAAAGGGGAGAATGAAGATATAGAAGATAAAAACAAGACAACTGATGATTTTATTAATGGAGCAAATGTGGCTGAAAGTGAAATGAAGCGAACATTGAAGAGGGACTGACGAATTGGAGTTCTACCCCAGATTTCAAGATACAGAAGAGGAAAAAAGGGTAATGATGATGGATTTAGGAAAATAAACTCTTTCAGAAGCACGATTGATAACCAAAAACAAGCTAATTTTAAAAATAATTGGAGGGCAACGAGATTACCTGAAAGATCCTTTAAGCAACAAAGTGCGGAGAGAAATCTATAAAAACCTTATAAAGGAAATAAAAAGAAGACTGACACCACAATTGGCAAGAGAGATAAGACTGTTTTGTTATTGGAAAGATACAGGTTGACAATGAAAGTTCTTAATAAAAAATTAATTAATTTAGTTGAGCAATAAGTAGGAATTTAGTAATCTCTAGATTGTTTTAGATTGTTATTAAATGTTTATTTGTTAACAATTAAATAACTATAATTAACAATAATGGAATGATAATGGATACAACTTAATGATATATATTATGTACTGTTAAACTAGTAAAAGAAATCTGGATATAGATTGCAAATTGTGACCTGGGAAAAAGACCTATAAATTTTACCAACAAACATCTATTTAGGTTTTGTCAAAAAGGTGTAATGTTTTATTTGGGTGGGGGAGTGATGAGAGGAGTTGGGATATAAATAGTAAAGAACTTTTAGCTAATTATAATAACAACAAGGAAACATTAATGGATATTGTTTAATAATATATACATGCTCTGGTATTGGTGAAAGCAACTTGGATATAATAGTCTAAACAACGGGGAAAAAAAGCTTAGAACTTTATTAATTGATTTTTTACTCAGAATATGTCATAAAAGTGTAATGTCATTGGAGGATTTTTGAAATAGCTAAAAAGTGCCATTATGTGGTTGTGTTTTTAAGTATGAATAAGTTCAGGCAGAAGCACGTTCAAATAATTGTAGTCAAATGAGAATTGTGATATATTGATGGTAAGATATATAAAGATTTTTGATTTAAAGTGTATAATATATGATGAACTACAAGTAATGACTATGGAAGAAATGCACAAAAGTTATTTGCAACTAATCGACACGCTTTCTACAAGATGTATTGAAGGGTGATTCTTTTTTTGTGTTTATGTTCAATTAAAATAAAATAAAACATTCTTTTTTTAAAAAAGGAAGGAAATTCATTGGCTGCATTCTGTTGCGTGAACTTTATCGTCTTATAAAATGTAAATGATGATAAACTTTTCACAGAGCTATACATTATTGTAAATCTCAGCTGGGTAATATTACAAACTAGGGGCAAGGTTTTAAAATAATTCCAGTGGTTATGACAAAATTGAATAAAACATGACAGTTGGTCATTCAATTGTATTTTTTTAAAAAATATATGTGATTTTCCTGCTTCTGTTTTATTTTGGTTGTTGTTGTTAGTTGCGAAGTCGTGTCTGACCGATGGACACCGTTCCTCCAAGCTTTCCTGTCCTTATTTTTGGTACCATGGTGCAATGTTATAAGTATTTGGCAAGCTGCAGTTAATATCATCCGTAATTACTGATTAGTAAATATGTTACCAACCCAGCAGCAACAGTAGAACTTATTCATTAAAGTGTTCCCGAGAACATGGGAAGTTTAGTTGGTCAACCTAATTCAACTCTTGTATAACAATGTGCCATACAATAATTATACGAATGAAAGTATTTTTACTTAATTTGAAATCCGATGAATACACTCTCATGATAAAGCAAAATATATTTCTAATGTGAATTATGAAGTATGCAAAATATGCAGCCAATGAATTTCCTTCCTGTGAATTGAAGTATATAATCATTTTCAAGAAAATGCAAAAAAAGGTAGACCAGCACAAGCCTTGTTGCACCATGCTTAGAGAATGTCCACCCCCCGAGGCCTCAAGGTAATTATGCATATTGACTAGAGAACATACAAACCTTTGATGATTATAATGTAAATGACACTGTTCTCAGAAATCAAGATCTGGGCTTCAGTTTAGTAACTGGTTGCATCAAATCTGATTCCTCAAATATGAGAAAAATTGAACTTCCAGATTGTACAGCAAATAAACTATCATATATATTATCATATTTTTATCATGTATATCAATAAGACTAATCTTATTGCATTCTTTGACAAAGTAACAAAATTAGTGGACCAGAGGAATGCCGTCGATATAGTTTACTTGGACTTCAATAAGGCATTTGATAAGGTAGACCATAGCCTATCACTAGATAAAGTAGAAGAATGTGGGTTGGACAGCATCGCCACCAGATGGATACGTAACTGGCTGACCAACGGCACTCAACATGTAGTCCTCAATGGAACTGCATCTACATGGAGGGAAGTATGCAGTGGAGTACTCCAAGGCTCTGTTTTAGGCCCAGTCCTCTTCAACATCTTCATCAATGATTTGGATGAGGGAATAAATGGGGAACTCATCAAATTTGCAGATGACACCAAGCTGGCAGGAATAGCCAACACTCCAGAAGACAGACTTAAGATACAGAAGGGTCTTGACAAACCTGAACATTGGGCACTATCTAATAAAATGAAATTCAATGGTGAAAAGAGTAAAGTTCTACATTTAGGCAAGAAAACCAAAATGCACAGGTACAGGATAGGTGGTACCTTGCTCAATAGTAGTAACTGTGAGAGGGATCTTGGAGTCCTAGTGGACAACCATTTAAATATGAGCCAGCAGTGTGCAGCAGCTGCCAAAAAAACCAACACAGTTCTAGGCTACATAAACAGAGGGATAGAATCAAGATCACGTGAAGTGTTAATACCATTTTATAATGCCTTGGTAAGGCCACACTTGGAATACTGCATTCAGTTTTGGTCACCACAATATAGAAAAGATGTGGAGACTCTAGAAAGAGTGCAGAGAAGAGCAACAAAGATGATTAGGGGACTGGTGACTAAAACATATGAATAACGGTTGCAGGAACAGGGTATGTGTAGTTTAATAAAAAGAAGGACTAGGGGAGACATGATAGCAGTGTTCCAATATCTCAGGGGTTGCCACAAAGAAGTGGGAGTCAAACTATTCTCCAAGGCACCTGAGGGTAGAACAAGAAGCAATGGGTGGAAACTAATCAAGAAGAGAAGCAACGTAGAACTGAGGAGAAATTTCCTGACAGTTAGAACAATTAATCAGTGGAACAGCTTGCCTCCAGAAGTTGTGAATGCTCCAACACTGGAAGTCTTTAAGAAGATGTTGGATAGCCATTTGTCTGGAACAGTATAGGGTTTCCTGCCTAGGCAGGGGGTTGGGCTAGAAGACCTCCAAGGTCCCTTCCAGCTCTGCTATTGTATTGTAAGTAAAGAAATGAAATTCCAAGTAATGTAGACCAAAGTTGCTCGGAGGGTGGTTTTAAGTGCTCCGAAGGCGTCAGGAAAGCCTCCGGACGATCCCGGAAGCCTTTGGAACGCTTAAAACCACCCTCTGAGCAACCCGGAAGTCACTTCCGGTTTGCTTGGAGGGTCGTTTTAAGCATTCCGAAGGCTTCAGGGAAGTCTCCGGACGGTCCCTGAAGCCTCCGGGGGGGCGGGGGGGCTTTTTTCACCATCCCCAGGCTCCTATAAAGCCTCTGGAGCCTGGGGAAGGCGAAAAATAGGTTTTAAAAAGGTGAACTCAGCTGACAGGGCAGCGCCTCGCGTGCCCTGAGAAATGGCTCCGCGTGCCACTTGTGGGACGCGTGCCATAGGTTCACCATCACTGGCCTAGAACAAACTTTATCCCTGGCCCCCAGATATGATGGACCCAAACTCTGTATGCCTTTAGAAAAACTGTTAAAAACTTTTGCTCCAACACTGGAAGTCTTTAAGAAGATGTTGGATAGCCATTTGTCTGAAACAGTATAGGGTTTCCTGCCTAGGCAGGGGGTTGGACTAGAAGACCTCCAAGGTCCCTTCCAACTCTGCTATTGTATTGTATTGTATTTGCTTTCTTTGTGTGTAGTTTAATATTGGTTCTATTCCAAGCTAATGAGACTTATCAATTGCAGAAATATTACCTCTTTCTCTATCAGTAATTTAGTTCTCAGCATCAATTCTCAGAACAATTATAAAAGATGCGTGGAGTTGTTGGTGCTCTCTGAGCTTAGTTGATTGCTTGCTGATGTTTCATTACTCAACTAGGTAATGTCATCGTGCTAGCTGCTAATCTTCTATTGCTTTGAAAGTTGCTTTCAAAGCACTGGCATTGATAATTTGGAAACCACATACATGTCCTGAGAGTTGACATAAGGACTTGATTCAGCAACCTGATATAAATGAATATTGATGTGTACATGATGAATCCATTTAAAATAAATATATATCATCTATATGTTACAGAGAAAAATGTGAACTATGATATGATGATAAATTGAAAGCTAATTTTAATGAAGATGAATACTCACTCTGGCAAAACATGAAGATGCCCTCAGAGCTGTGAACAAATTTTCATTAAATGGTACTTGGTCACCCAAATAATTGAATCAAGTTTCAGCACAACCAATTGTTGTTTTTTAATAAAATAAAGAACTATTTTGGTTGTATCAGAAACCAGAGATCAAAATCTGAAGCTATAAACTTTAAAGCATGAATTTCTGCCTATTTGATATCCCATTTAGATATCCTATTTGGCACACTTGAGTTTAGAACTTAAAATCATTACAAATATAAAAATACTCATCTCAAGAGCAATCATTTATGTATGGGGACATTCAGTAAGTTTATTACAAATGTAAAAATACCCAAAACTGTGCATTGGTTTAAAAAAAGTTTGATGAGTTTCAGCAACATACTGAAGAACCTAAATTGAGTCCCTGACATTGTCAGTTAAAAAATTATGGGTAAGCTGGGCCATAATTGTCTTTTTAAACCTATCCAAAATTGAAAGCTCTTGGTAGAAAAATGGAATACATTATTTTTCCAGATTTCTTTAGAGGAATGAAAAATTCTTACTAATTGCTCAAAAACAAAAACCTTACTAGTGACAACAGCATTGCTACTAAAGAGCCCATCGAAGTTCCTTTTTGACGACGTCTTTAAGGGTTTAATAGAAAATTGGAAATTTAGGGTGCCTTGATCATTTGGAAAGATGATTGAAGTTTTGGGATACGGTATCATCAATATGCTGATGATACCCAACTTTTCATCTCTACCCCAAACTACCCAAAAGATGCCCTCGACGTGATGTCCCGATGCCTGGAGGCTGTGCGGATCTGGATGGGGAGGAACAGGCTCAAGCTCAATCCCTCCAAGACTGAGTGGCTGTGGTTTCCATCATCCCAATTTGTACATCTTGTTCCATCTTTGACAATAGGGGGAGAAATTTTAGTCCCCTCAGAGAAGGCTCGCAATCTGGGAGTCCTCCTGGATACGCGGCTTAGTTTAGAAGAACACCTGACAGCCGTGACCAGGGGGGCCTTTTACCAGGTTAGCCTGGTATGTCAGTTGCGCCCCTTCCTGGATCGGGATGCTCTGTGCACAGTCACTCATGCCCTCGTCCTTTCTCGCCTGGACTACTGCAATGCTCTCTACATGGGGCTGCCCTTGAAGAGCACCCAGAGGCTTCAGCTGGTCCAGAATGTGGCCACGCGGGCTGTCATGGGGGTACCTAGGTGCTCCCATGTTACACCCTTTTAGGCAGCCTGCACTGGTTGCCGGTTGTTTTCCAGGTGCGATTCAAGGTATTAATTATGACCTTTAAAGCACTCCATGGCTTAGGCCCAGGGTACCTGCGAGACCACCTGCTGCCACCAGTAGCCTCCCACCGTCCAGTACGATCCCACAGAGTTGGCCTCCTCAGGGTGCCGTTGGCCAGACAGTGTCAGCTGGTGACCCCCGGGGGAAGAGCCTTCTCTGTGGGAGCGCCTTCCCTCTGGAATGAGCTGCCCCCGGAGCTTCGCATAATCCCTGACCTCCGGTCCTTCCGACGTGCCCTAAAAAGTTGGCTTTTCCAGCAAGCCGGCCTGGCCTGTTAATTTTTAACTTTTTTTAAATGTATTGTCTTTTAAATTCGGTTTGTTTTTTTTTTGGATATGGATTTAATTTTTTAAAAACTTTTGGGATGTGTGTTTTTTAATGTTGTACGCCGCCCTGAGTCCTTTTGGAGAAGGGCGGCATATAAATCCAAATAAACAAACAAACAAATGAATAAGGTGACCAACCGTCCTCCTTTAGGGAGGACAGTCCTTCTTTTGTAAGTTCTGTCCTCCCTCGAAAAGTGTCCTCCTACATGTCCTCCTTTTTGATATTTGAAGGCTAATCTGTTGCGCGTTATGTGACGTATTTTATTAAACAGTTTTTAATGGTGTTTTTTTTACTTCATCGCAAGTATATTGAACAGATATTGAATCTTGTGTTGAATTTTTATCTAAAGAAATGCTAGACATTAAAATAGATGACAATTGTCTCTTTGAAGAAATTAGAAGACTGAATGTATATTTAAATTCTGAAAAATTAATACATTGGGAAAATCAACATGTTGAAATTGATAAAAGATGGATGGATATTTTCAGCCATTTCAAAAATGAACATATTCCATGTGAGCATTTATTTATACTTGTTCAATTTACGTTGTGCTGCCCTGGAACTAATGCAGCAGTTGAAAGAGTTTTTTTCAATTGCCAATGATTTTTCGACAAGTGAGAAATCAAGATTGAATGTTGATACTCTAGCTGCAGCACTTGCCGTAAAATTCAATATGAAGGACATTTCTTGTTCAGATACTTCCAATATATTGTTAGAAAATGATACATTGACAAAAATATTAATTCAATGGAAAAGTACTCATTTAAATAATAATTAACAGGCATGTAAGCATAATTACAATATAAAATGTTGCAAATGTTTTTATTATGCATATATCATATTTTAGTGTATTATTGTTGCAATGAATAAAATATTTCTTTTATTTACGATATATTTTTTCCAATTTATTTGTCCTCCTTTTCATTGTAAAAAAGTTGGTCACCTTAGCATTTTGGACAATAGAACGTGTTTTGTCCTCCTTTTCATTGTAAAAAAGCTGGTCACCTTACAAATGAAACACTTTCATCAGCAAAAACAATTTTGCTACAAATCCCAAATATGTGAAATCACGCTGTGATCCAACTATGAACCTCTCTAAAATTTTATCCTGTGGGAAAAAAACACCCCTCTCAATAAAATTCTCTTTCATTCCACTGAGTGAAAGTTAATGAGGGGGGAAGTACAGGGTGATTTCTCTGTCAAGTATTAAATATATTTAATAGAGGGAAAAATACATAATCTATAAAGCCATTGTAGGTTAATAGTATATGGTTTAAGACAAGAACAATAAACCAACCAATCATGCTATCTTCATAATGACTAATATTAAAATAATTTAGAGATCCAACATCCTGTAGGAGCTGGTAGAATGGAAGTTAGGAATGAATAACAATTCCAGGTTGTTTTCACTTTCTATTTAATCATATTACTTTTTTTTTAACCCGTGGGAGGGAATTCAACTTTACCAGTTTTAGGAATGATAGCAGCAAGTCTGGAGACATGTATCAAATTCAGAAGTAGCACTCAGCCAGTTCTAGCAGGTTCTGGAGAACCGGTAGCGGAGATTTTAAGTAGTTCGGAGAACCGGCAAATAGGCTGGCCCCACCTCTGCTGCCTCCCAGCCTCCTAGCGGGATTTTTTGTTACCCTGAACAGGAGAACGGAGCTGGAAAGCAGATTAGTGGGGTGGGGAGGGAATGGGGATATTGCCGTATCCTTTCCCTGCCACGCCCACAAAACCACGTCCACAGAACCAGTAGTAAAAATTTTTGAATCCCACCACTGACCAAGATGGTTTGGATCAATGCTCTCTCAAGTGTTCCTCTTTTGACCCCTTTTGATATTAGAAACCAACCTCCCATGGGATAGGAAATGGTTTCTGAAGTTATGTTCTCCCCCAGAGTTGGAACTTTCTCCCCACTTTTAGAGGGCTGAGGTTTTACATTTTTAGCAATATTCCTTTATTCCTTTATTTCTCTTCCTTTATTCCTCCTGCAAAATTTGTTTGCCTTTTGCACAGAAAGTGAATGCAGTTATTTACACATTCAGATCTTTGGAGGAGACATTGCTCTGCCTTTTGGTGGCACATACTCATGAAAGGGGACCCGGTGGCTCAGTGGCTAAGACACTGAGCTTGTCAATCAGAAAAATTGGCAGTTTGGCGGTTCAAATCCCTAGTGCCGCGTAACAGAGTGAGCTCCCATTACTTGTCCCAGCTTCTGCCAACCTAGCAGATAAAGCATGTAAAAGTGCAAGTAGAAAAATAGGAACCACCGTTGATGGGAAGGTAACAGTGTTCCGTGTGCCTTTGGCATTTAGCCATGCCAGTCCTATTACCACAGACACATCTTTGGACAGCACTGGCTCTTTGGCTTTGAAACAGAGATGACCACTGCCCCCTAGAGTTGGGAACGACTAGCACATACGTGTGAGGGGAACCTTTATCTTACTCATGAAAGGGACTTTTCAATACTGGAATGCAAGCTTTGTTCTTCACAATCCTAAATCCCAAGGTCAAAAGAACTTTTTTAGTCAAATATTTCAACAGGACAAGGATATCTGGCTGTTGTTTTCTTTTCAGGAAAAAGATGTATTTTTCCCAGTATTTATTGATCCTGATAAATTTATTGAGACCTGACTGTGTATCTTTTATTCTGTATGTTGTTAGCTATCTTAATGTCCTGGCTCTTAATAAGCAGAAAGGTGGAAGAGAAACATCATAATAAATAAACAAACAGTTTATTTACAATAAATAATAAAAGAGGTCTGCTTAGAGCATTACTTATTAAACTAACTTAATCTCAGAAGAAAATTTTCTGTATATCTGTCCAACTCACTGCTTTAGACACGATTGTTATAGAAAGTAATCACTGGATGTACTCTTAAAGCAAAGTACCTTGGTGTATGGTATGTGGTTTTTTTTGTATGTGAAATTCATCAAGAAGATCTTCGAATTTCCATATTTTTACACAAAAGCAGAGTCTGCATATTTAAAATCTATTGTGGCTCTCAAGATACATCACTCATTCAGACTGGAATCTTCCAGATATCATCTTCATATACACAGTGAGCAGAGCTCTGAGTAGCCTCAGATGCAGTTACGTACTGCATTGACAAGTTCCACCCTTCTTCAACCATAATTTTGATAGGTATAAAATCTACAACACACATATTTACATATACTCCTGGTGAACCCATGAGAAATGTCTCAGAGCTGAGCCAGTCTGATTTTCATGGGGCTGAGCGCTAGGAACAATCTTTTTTTTACACATTAAAGCAGAAATCTAAGCTTTGTATGGTTTTATCTACCATGAAGTCATAGCATTAATGCAGGGTGTGACTTAATTTGCTCAATAGTTAATAACTTTCTCTTCCCATGATATTAATCTGAACCACCTATTCGGAGACTAATCTGCTTCTGGTATTTGACTGAGCAAAACATTTGTGTAATTTCTCCCTGCAATTGCAGGAATAAAGAGGCACGCAAAAAACAAAAACAATATAGTGTCTAAATACTAGCTCATGCAAGAGCAGCAGAGAGTGGGTGGTGTTAGGAAAGATGTGAGTGTCCTTAAGCCATGTGCAAACATGTCCAAACAACATCTTTTTTTCGTTCAAAATGCTAGAATTTCACTACGCGATAAAAATATTAAAAAATGAAAAGGATAAGAATTAGAAAAGAATGAAATTCTGACTTACCGGTATGCCTTTCTATTAAGTAATGCCATTTTATTATTTCCCCTCCCTCTTTAAATCTTTCTAATCCATGAATCATCACTTCTGTTTTTCCCATCTTTCACTATCACAGGCTGAGAGGATTGGATTATAAAAATCACTTCATTTCCCCAACCTCCATCAATTTTATAATCCAACCTACTATGGATTAGACTTCCATCTTTCACCTTTCCATCTTTTTAAATTTTCCATCTTTCTTTCTTTTCTAACGGGAGCCTTCTGTTAGCCTCCATCTTTGGGCATACAAAAACCTTGCCACAGTTACCATATGCAACACTCACTTCCAAATTTCTAATTCAGCATCCCAAATAAAAATGATTTTGATTTCATTGTAATATTAATCTACTGTACCTTTTGCATTGCTGTATGGATGTGTACCCAATGTCAGCTCCGGTCAGCCCAGAGGCCTGGAGCTGCCATTCAGGGGAGAAATCCGGGCCAGTTGCCAAGACTCACCTGGCTTCACTCCTACACAAACAGCTGAGTAAATCTACAAAGCTAGTGATAAGTGACTGACAACAATCCACGAGGTGTTTGTTTTGGGTTACGAGGGGATGGGTGTGCGCACGTGTGAGGTGCAGGTTATCCTAATTACTACCGTGTTTGACCCCTGAAATAAGCGCTTGGCCTTATTTTCAGGGAGGTCTTA
The DNA here is from genome assembly GCF_964273705.1 of Natrix helvetica. Lineage (NCBI taxonomy): Eukaryota > Metazoa > Chordata > Lepidosauria > Squamata > Natricidae > Natrix > Natrix helvetica. The sequence goes on along the minus strand of NC_138552.1, from coordinate 29,969,536 downwards.
TTACTTTTGAGGTGCAGGAGGTGGCGAACGTGGTCCCCTCATGGCTGCTGCTATGTTGCAATATTTTCAGGGGAGGGCTTATTTTAGCACATGCGGTCCAAAGCCCAATTGGGTTTATTATCCGGGGAGGTCTTATTTTCAGGGAAACAGGGTAAGTAACGATAAAAGATGGTGGGAAGCACCTGGTGGCAACTCTGACAATTTATTCATTGCCTTAGTGCTTTGTTGGTCAGTTCGTGCCGAAGGAAGAATACAAACTTCATTTCAAACCGTTTCTGTGTTTGGCTGTTTTCATTACCTTTAGGAACCTGACACCCAAATTCCTTTGCTTTTTCATAAGTTCAACTGTGCATGGTAAAAAATGTCCCCTCTTTTCATAATTTGGAGTTAATAGGAACTTTGTGAGCATCCTTATGCCATGAACAAACATGTTCAACCACCTATCTTTCTGCCTTTTACTATGTAAAATATTTGGTGGTAGACAGACATCAAACATTGTTTCAGATTATAACACTAAGTGCAAACTAGTAACTATGAAATTTATCAATCTATAATTATGGAAATTAAAAAAGAGCATTACAACTGGCTGATGTTATTCAGTGTTTCAGATAGAAAAAGCTTCTAGGCATAGAAGTTTCATTGATTGACACTGTTGATATTACCTATTTCAGATATGCTGAAGAAACAGGTATGAATGTATCCAAATATTGGATAGTGGAAAAGCACCACCTTTAGTCCTAAGCCATTTCTTTTCCAACTCAAACAATAGTGATTTGAGTGCTGTAGAAATAATTATAACTGGGAGTTGTACTTTGCAGTTGCAACAGAAGACATTTTGCTTCTACTCCTTCTAAGGCCAAAGATTAAAGAATACATTCATGATGCGGTGAGAGATGCTTACTAAAGATGTTCAACACATCATATTGAATTTGTATGGTTGGAAGTGCATGATAGTGCATTCTTCCACCCACCTCATGGGCGGAGGAGGGTAGTATACAAGAGAGGGTGGGAATAGTGTGGTTGGCCAGGGTGTAGTGCTCTTTGGCATGGGGGAGGAAGAACAAAAGATGGAGACAATGTGTTCTATAGGTGGGAAGAAGGCAGGCAGAGACATCATGATAATAAACACAAGTAGGTATTCCTCTTTTGGGGAATGTGGTTTCTATGTTTAGAATCAGTCCTGATTCTAGCCTCCTATGCTCCCACTTGAGGCCTAGTCATTAGAGCTTCAGAGTGGTCTAATTGTGAATGAGAGGGCTGACATGCATTACCAAGATCAGGATGCGTGCAGAGGAGAAGTTCCCTTCTTAGAAATGTACCAAACCAGTTTGGGGTATGGCATCAACCAAGATTCTGGAGTAAGGGTATGGATGTGACTATTGTCATCTGGGAGACTGTAGAAGCTTCAGGGTACTGCTACCCAGAAAACCTGGCATGAAATATTATTTCTAAAGTTGGCTCATAAGCACTAAGTGAGATTACTACTTTTGTGCCAACCTTCCTATTACACACAGTGGCTTCTCTGCTGTAGTTGCTTAATTCTGTGGCTGAGCTGGCCCCCAGGTTTATGGTGCTGGAGGACTTCAACTTATCTTCCTTGACTTAAAGTCAGAGGCAGCTCAGAAATTCATGGCTACCATGATAAACATGGAATTGATCGAGGTAATTAATGGCCAAACACATGGACAGATCAGTCCCTGTTAAAACGTGGAATTTTTTTTCTGATTCTCAGGGAAGTGGGACCTATTTGATTGGCCTGCTCTAGGTACTTAATAGGGTATTGAATTCAGTGGTGAAATTCTATTTTTTTTACTATCAGTTCTACTACCGGCTGCTGGGTGGGCATGGTGTGGCTTAGTGGGCGTGGCTTGATGGGCGTGACAGGGGAAGGATACTGCAAAATCTCCATTCCTACCCCACTCTGGGACCAGCCAGAGGTGGCATTTGCCGGTTCTCCGAACTACTCAAAATTTCCACTACCAGTTCTCTGAACTACTCAAAATTCCTGCTACCAGTTCTCTGAACTACTCAAAATTCCTGCTACCAGTTCTCTGAACTACTCAAAATTCTCCAGAACCTGTCAGAACCTGCTGGATTTCATCCCTGATTGAATTTTGCCACATGTATGCTAGTTCCATGTCCTCCTGTTTGGTCTTGGCCTCCCTATAGGTGATATGGGGATACGTTCAGGTGATCATAAATGCATCTTAGTAGGATGAGTAGTTCCACCAGCCTTGAAAAAGCCAGTATCGTGTCTCCTGCTCAAGGGGCCCATCACTGCACCCAGCTATACAACACAAATTTTGTCCTGTCTCCAATTTCAGGAAGGTTGTTGAGAAGCTCGTAAGTCTGTAGCTCCAAAAAGTTATGAAGAAAGTGGTTTATCTGGATTAATGGCAGTTGAGTTTTAGACCAGGATGTAGCATTAAGATGGCATTGATCACACTGGTGACTGACATCTAGTAGGATTGGGATTGGGGTAATATATGCATCTACATATTTGTCAGCAATTTTAAATAACAACTGTACTGGAATTGGGAGTTGGAAGGTACTGCTCTTTAATGGTTCTCCTCTCTCCTCTAAAGCTGGTTCCAGTTGGTATAGTAGGGAGGCAGTGAATCAGCCCTGCTTCGTGAAGTGCTATAGCACTTTACTGTCTCCCCATGTGGATGGCATAGAGAATAAACTTCAAGGATTGGAGGAAGAATCACTACTAGGCAACAGTCAGATAAGCAGGGCTTGAACACCTTCCAAGAAACTAATTTGGGCAAAGATTTCACACAGATCCCTCCCTAGTTACATGAACATAAATTTTGGAAAGAGGAAAGCACATTCAGACATGCAAGATTCTGTTACAATTAAAGTAGCCTTGGCCTACCATGTTTCCCTGAAAATAAGACAGAGTCTTATTTTCTTTTGACCCCCAAATTTTGCTTGGGCCTTATTATCGGGGGGGTGCTTATTGGTTTGGGGTTGCCGGGTGGCTGCTCTCTTCCGAGCGGGCGCCCGAAGAGCAGGGCACAGCCTCAGGGGCAAACGGCTGTGTTGCGCTGTGGTAGCAGCGCAACAAAGCCACCATGAGGTGACCACACTCATGAGCAGCTGCCCAGAAACCCCCCTTTCTAGCCAGGCAGAGGGCCACTCACCGACCCAGTAATATCCCAAAGGCGCTAAGCCGTGTGGTGCTCTGCCCGGCTGGAAAGAGAGGTTGCGCAAGCACTTGTTCTGCCTCCAGCTCACATGCCTCCCAGCCTTACCATGCCCAGCTCTCCCTGCAGGGCTGGGTAAGGGCACCACCGCTACAGTGGCCCCACTGCTGCTGCCATGGTCCCACTGCCGCCGCCGCAGCCCCGCCGCCACCACCGTCATGCTCTGAGCATAACCGGCTTCCAAAATCCGGAGATCCGCTGCCGAGTCTTCCAACAGCCAGCCCACAACCATAGAGCGTAGTCCCAGAGTGGCCGTTGCCGGAAGACTTGGCAGCAGATCTCCGGAGTTTGGAAGCCGGTTATGCTTGGAACATGATGGCGGTGGCGGCGGTGGCGGCGGTGGCGGCAGTGGGGCTACGGCAGCCGCGGCACCCTGGCCCAGCCCTGCAGGGAGATCTGGGCATGGTGAGGCTGGGAGGCACGTAAACTGGAGGCAGAACAGGTGCTCGGGCAACCTCTCTTTCTAGCTGGGCAGAGCGCCACGCAGCTTAATGCCTTTGGGATATTACTGGGCCGGTGAGTGGCACTCTTCCCGGCTGGAAAGGGGCATTGCCAGGCAGCTGCTCATGAGAGCAGCTGCCCGGCAACCCCCCGCTCCAGCTGGGCACAGCACCACCCACCAACCTAGCAGTATCCCAAAGGCGTCAAGCAATGTGAGTGCCTTTGTCCCCCCAGCTCCTGCGGCTTTGCGCCTTCGGGATATCGCTAATTTGGTGAGTGCCACTCTGCCTGGCTGGAGGGGGGGGGTTATCCAGGGGGCTTATTATTGGGGAGGGCATATATTTTTGCCCACAGGAAAAATATGGCATGGCCTTATTATCAGGACATATCGTAATTTCGGGGAAACATGGTATATGATATTAGGCTGGCCTAGTTTATAGAGCTGACATCCTGCTTCCACTTAATGTCTACATGAAACTGTTGAAAAGGGATAAAACTTGATTAGACTTAAACACAGGGTTACACTAAGGGAATTAGTTGAAGAGAGCACCCATGAGAAAAGACAGGTGTAGGCTAAACCAATTGAGCTTGTTTAGATCCTGAGCCCAGGAATACATCATACATTATGAAGAGAAGAGCAAAGGAAGCCAAGTCATCTACTAGAAAGAAGTATGACCCCACCAATTAATCAAGCTGGAAATCAGAGCTACACAAAAGAGATGGTTGCAGCAAACCACCTTCTCATTCCTTATCTCTGTCTGTAAACTGTAGAACATGTTTAGAAAAATGGCCATCTCAGAACATCTCATGGTCCTTATGTGAAACATTTATGCAGGTCAAGAAACCACACTTCAAGCAGAACATGGTGAAACAGAATGACCCCAGGTTCGCTAAGGAGTAGGACAAGGCTGTATATACGCTCCCTTTATTTATTCATCTAATATGCTAAATATAATTATATTGTTGTTGTTGTTGGTGGTGGTGGTTGCAAAATTGTGTCTGACCCACTGCAACCCCATGGACAACATTCCTCCAGGCCTTCCTGTCTTCTACCATCCTATAGAATCCATTTAAATTTACCCTGACTGCTTCAGTGACTCCATCCAGCCACCTCATTCTCTGCCATCCCCTTCTTCTTTTGCCCTCAATCTTTCCCAGCATTAGGCTCTTCCCCAGTGAGTCTTTCCTTCTCATTAGGTGGCCAAAGTATTTGAGTTTCCTCTTCAGGATCTGGCCTTCTAAAGAGCAGTCAGGGTTGATCTCCTCCAGGACTGACCGGTTTGATTGCTTTGCAGTCCAAGGGACTTGCAGGAGTCTTCTCCAGCTCCACAGTTCAAAGGCCTCAATTCCTTGGCACTCAGCCTTTGTTATGGTCTAACTTTTACAGCTATACATATATATGTTTGTATATAAATATAATAATATAAGAATGTAATTGGATTGGAGAAAGAAACATCAATAGCCTGTGCTAAGCTGCTGAAAATGCAAAGAAGATCTGCAGGCGCTAATAATAAAAGTCAAGAAGCAAAGGTAAAAGGTATAATAACCAGCTTTAAAATTGATAATGAAGATATCAAAGCACTGGATGGCTTCATGTTTTAAGAGCAACCATCAATAGTAAATCAACAAGTAGTCATAAAATAAGCCCTAACTAGTACTTGACAGTGCAACCAGAAAGGCCTTGGGAAAGATATTCAGATGCCATGGTGTTCCTACACCTACAGATCAGAGTACTGCAACTAGGCTAGTGACATTCTTTGAGATGTCAAAATAAAAATTGGACTTTGAAGGAGTGAGAAAGGAAGAGTATTAACACATTTGAACTTGGTTGTTGGAGAAGACTGAGAATACCATGGATAGCCAAGAAAACAAACAAATGGTTTATCAAACAAATCAATCCTGAGTTCTCAATTGTGGCACAAATACCCAGACTCAAATTATTCTACTTCAGATACCTTGTGGGAAGACCTAACTCTCCAGGGAAGGCTCTAATCCTGGGCAACCATTGGCAAAATGGTTGGGCTCAATTACAGTGGTGAAGTATAGGTTAGGGACAGATTGTCATGGAGAAAATCTATTTAATAGTTGACACTGACTTGATGGCATACAATAATTGATCAACCGTTTGTATGCTATGCTGGCCTATCTAGATTATTTTGAACTGGAAATTGGTTATGATTGGAACTTCCTGAATATGAGACTAGACTCTTGCAAAAGTACGTTCTTCTACGTATTTTATATATGAAAAGCTTTGGATTTATAGCATGCTGGTGCTATATAAAGATTTACAGCTACAATAAATACTTTGAGTTAATAATAGAAGCTGGCTTTCTGTGTGTAACTGGAAGGGGGAAAGGAAGGGCAGTTCTGTGGAGCCTTCTTGAAACTGCTGAAAGGACTATGATGTAGACAGAAGATAGATGAAGTTGTATCAATCCCCCTCTTCTGTTGTGGCCCACCAGCAGATCTGGCAGCAGATTCGAACAGTGAGGAGGTTGGGGAGAAACATGGGCCAGTCCTGAAGTCTGGGGAAGGCTCTGACAAGTGCTCTGTGTCAGAGGCAGAGATGGGGCCAGAGCTGTCTGACAGTTATCAGCTGTCTTCGGAGTCAGACATCAGTGAGGCAGATGAAAAGCTGGAGCCTGTTCCCAAAGTGCACATGTGCAGAGTTGCCACACGAAGGGAACAGCTAAGGAACAAGGGTCGATTTGGGAGTAAGGCCATGTTATGTCCTCGATTTGCGACCGGTCTTAAGTCCTCAACCAGCTGCAAGTGCTCGACATATGAATGACAGCTGGCAACAGCTAAGCTACGCCTGATTGGCTAAGGCGTGACTCAGCTGTTGCCGGCTGGCTGAGCGTGGACTGTTTCTGCGATCTTATTGGTTGCCCTGCTTGACAGCTCCAGTATAAATAGCTGTCAAGCAGGGCAAGGTGCTGAACTGTATACAGTTGAAGTTGGTTCGTGTTCTGTTAACAATAAAGCTGTTTTAAATACCTCAGCCGCTCCACACCTCATCTGTCCCTCTCAGCTTCTAACACTGGTGATGAAGGTGGGATGCTGAACAGCTACAAGAAGAAGGATTTTTTTAAAAATTCCTCTTCTCAATATTTGTTTTACCTGAGCAGGTAGTAGCTATGGCTTTGCTGCCACAATTTGCACCTTTTGGCTCGGCCTCTGAATCGTGGGCCGGATTTCTTGAATGCCTTGAATGTTTTTTAATTGCTAACAACTACCTTCAGCTGCCCGAGGACCGAAAATGTAGTTTTTTTCTTAGTTCGTGTTCCATTAGCAACCTTCTGGAGGACATTGAGAAACCGGGCATGGTACAAAGTGCTCCTGGGGGTTGGAGAGGAATTCCAGCATAAGGCCGAATTTTACAGTTTTGAGTACCCAATTGTCTGTTGTGGTCTCTTCCCAGTGGTGGGCAAAGAATGCTAGGTGACCTCTGATTGGAAAAGAGTCCAGATAGTCATTTTCATCATGAAAAATGGCGGTAGCCTCTTCCATGGTAAGACTTCTTGGGGGGGGGAAACGCTGGACATTTCTATTAAATCTGTCCTGGTTAGATCCCTGTCTGGGAGTGAAGGATTGTCGTTGCGGACGGGAGAAGATCCCCAGTCTGCTGGCCAAAAGGGTGATCTCCTGTAGAAGGAAGAGGGGCGATTGTCCTGTTTCTTATAGATGAATGAAAAAACTTTGCACTTGTCTTTAGACTCCGTAAGATACGGATCCAAAGGGGTACCAAATAATTGGGCGCCACTTTAGGGGATGGCTGCTAGGCGCTATTTGGTATGGACATCCGCCTACCACAGCTTGAGTAGTGACTTAAATCGATCGGTTTTGAATAATCGGCAAAGACCGGGGCATCCGGGGTGACCACTTCGTCGTCAGACAGGTCTGAATCCTGAATGTTATCTTGCTCCCCACAGACAAAAACCTGACAATAGAATCAGGGGGTGTAGGTTGTTGGGCAGCCCCAGAAGATCTACACCTGTGGCTATGTGATGGAGCAGGCTGGAGGTGCTGTTGCAGTCCAGCAGCCATGACCTGCTTAATGGCTTCAGCAATTATGGTTGCCGTATCTGCAGGTGAGGAGAATGTGGCCTGGGGAATCCCAGAACCATGGGCAAGAGGGAGGGAAGCCTGTTCAAAAGTGTGCTCCCTATTGAGAGAGGCATCAAAGAAATTGCCTCTGTTATGAGGTTCAAAAGAGGAGGAAAACACTGAAGAAGCCAATTCCCCATCTGAATCAGCCCTTGATGGGCAAGGAACGATGGGAGGTAAGACTGGAGGTTCTGGAGAGGTAACTTGGAGCCCTTCGGGAGGAGGGGAGAGGTCTGAGCAGTTTGAATTTGCAGCTGATTTTGGGCCTTCTGAAATTCTTTTTCTAGAGCCTTCTGTCTGCGCTCTTCTGCTCTGGTAGCAGATTTAGAGGCCTTGGGGTTCACCCCTGAGGAAAGAGCATCTTTGGATGGTATCTTCCAGCTATTCTTTACTCCCGCCCTGCTCCTCTAAGCCTTTATCTGCTGCCACAGCTTGGACAGCCATCTCACCAGAGATAGGTCAAGGTCAATATAAAGAAAGGCAACGGTCTCACGGGTTTGATGGCCAGGCGCTCCTGATCCGATTTTGCTAGGAAGATTCTGGGTCGCTGGGCACTTCCATCAGCTGCCGCTGCCTTTGCACCTTTTTTAAAAGGCTCAAAATGGCCACCACTTTTTTCCTGAGGCTTTTGGGAGCCTCAAAATGGCCGCGGAGCCACAAAATGGACTGGTCCACTGCGAGCGAAAGGGCTGGTCACGCGTCTTCCGAGTGCCCAGGAACGAGGAGCTCCTTTTAGAACAGCTGTGGAGCAGTAGCTCGTGAGCTGTCGGATCTGACTGTAAGGCAGGCTTCCTGAGCGAACTCGTGGCCACAGGCAGTCAGACGGCTGAAGAGAGGCAGCCCAGAAGCACGTTTGAATTTCCCTCCAAAATATTCATGAGAAAAAAATCATTTAAAAATACAATTTAAAGGGGGGGGGAATTGGAAAAATTCGCCAATTAATGCTAGAAAGTTCAAATTTGGAGGAGAGACCAATTCTCACAGCTAGTCCAGGTTGGACTGAGTCTAAACTGGGAGGAGTCACCAAGGGCTCGATGACATCATAAGTGTAAACTCAATCCAATTGGTTACTGGATAGAGCAAACTCATTCTGTCTGCTGTCTCCACGATCACAGGAGAATGATTTGTTCATGTTTGATTTAATTATTATAGAATTTTTGAAAGATTTAAACTTGATAAAAAAAGTTTTGTCTTCAAAGGAGTTAAATCTGAATTGAATATCAAATTATGTTCTGGAGTGACCGTCTCATTGCTAAAGTATATAGAATGTTATCTAAGATGAATTTGGAAGATGAATATGTCAAAGATTGTATGGTAAAGTGGGCAAAACATTTTGGATATAACATACTGTAATGCTGGATAAACAGGACAATGTATGAATTAATGGTTTAAAATGTACTTTGAATTAAAATTTGAAAGAGCTTTTTCCTTAAATGATGTATCATTGGTATTTGACCCTAACAAAAAGGTACAGAAGAATTTCTAACAATTCTTGGAAATGTAATCAAAATCTAGGTACGTTTAATCACATGTGGTGGTCTTGTAAACACGTTAAATCATAATAGATAAACATAATAATGATAATGCAGAAAATACTTAAGATACAAATACTAATGAAACTTGATATTATGGATAAACTACTAAAAAACAGTTTGGGATGCTATTTCTTTACATGGTGACTGCTGTGAGGATTGTACTTGCCAAACATTAAAAAAGAAAAGATATGCCGAGATGAAGAATGGACTTAAAACTAAATTAGCAGAAATAGCAAAATTAACTGCCTTTATTAGACACAGTGGACTAGACAACTTTATAAGTGACTGAAAACCATTTGTGGACTATCTATGTGTTAAGTACAACAGATGGTTAACAGAGGGAGTTGAAGATTAGTGTAATATTTGGACTAACTTGTTGAGTGTTTTCCCCCTTTTTTAAACATATACAGGTGAAATTCAAAAAATTAGAATATCGTGCAAAAGTTCATTTATTTCAGTAATGCAACTTAAAAGGTGAAACTAATATATGAGATAGAATCATTACATGCAAAGCAAGATTGTTCAAGCCGTGATTTGTCATAATTGTGATGATTATGGCTTACAGCTCATGAAAACCCCAAATCCACAATCTCAGAAAATTAGAATATTGTGGAAAGGTGCAATATTCTAGGCTCAAAGTGTCCCACTCTAATCAGCTAATTAAGCCATAACAGCTGCAAGGGGTTCCTGAGCCTTTAAATGGTCTCTCAGTCTGGTTCAGTAGGAATCACAATCATGGGAAAGACTGCTGACCTGACAGTTGCGCAGAAAACCATCATTGACACCCTCCATAAGGAGGGAAAGCCTCAAAAGGTAATTGCAAAAGAAGTTGGATGTTCCCAAAGTGCTGTATCAAAGCACATTAATAGAAAGTTATGTGGAAGGGAAAAGTGTGGAAGAAAAAGGTGCACAAGCAGCAGGGATGACTGCAGCCTGGAGAGGATTGTCAGGAAAGGCCATTCAAAAGTGTTGGGGACTTTCACAAAAAGTGGACCGAAGCAAACCGGTCCGAACTCGGAACAACCCACCTCTGGACTGTTTAGTAAAAATGATAATCACACACACACACAAAAGATCAATTAATTGTAAAAACTAGAAAAATGTTATCTCATATGCAAGTTAAGTATTGATATAACAACTAGACTAACAACTTTACCTATGACTTCCAGCTCTTGTTTTCAGGGTCATGTTCATGATTTCTCCTTTTAAGTCTGTAAATACAGTAACTGCATGCAAATAGTAAGTATATATTAAAATGTAAGCAGAAAAATGTCATATAGAGGTTGTGTCAACTTTTGTTCACTTAAGGATTTAAACATACACTTTGAGCAAAGTTCTGCAGGCAACTGTACCCTCACACACCTCCTATGATTCTTAAAATGGCTCAAAAGTTGTTTGCAAACCATCAATGAGAATAAGACAGTTACTGTCCATTCACTTACAATTAAAAAAATGAAAAAGGGGGTAAAAAGAATGTGAAGATGAAAAAAGTAGTAAGTTCAATAACAAGTTTTAAACAGCATGGCAACTATCTGAAATGGAATTCTTTGACTCCTTGCAAGTTTGGTAACTGGCTTTAAATTTAGATTTCTGCAAATCAGAAACAGCAAAAATTTCAGGTGTGAGCAACAGTGTAAATCTTATGAATATGTTGGTTAAAAGGCAACATAGGTTTAACTAGGTCAGACTTTGCATGCCAAATTATGTTTAATATACAATGGCAGAAGTTCATACATTGTACTAAAATTTATGATTTGTTTAAATAAGTGCCATCAAGTCAGTGTTGACTCTTATTGACCATAAAAGTAGTTTTTCTTCATCTTGGGTTTTTAGTTTTTCAATAGTAAATTCACTTTGATTATAGCTGAGTCCATCCACCTTGCTATTGGTCATCTTCTTCAACTTCTCCTTGTTTAAGGACTTATCAAAGGAGGTAGATCTTTGCATGATTTGTCCAAAATATGTTAGTTTGAATCTATTTGTTCTTTGATACATTTGGGTATTTTCCTGACTGTACAGTGGTACCATCAAAGAGTCCAGCATCAAAGTTCTAAAGTGTCTATGTTCTTTTGAATTTGCTGCAACTTTTTACTTTCTGTCTTGAGCACAAAGTCCAGAGCAGTTTCCAAATAGAAACAAAGCTGGACATGTTCTTTTCTGCAATTAAAGCAGTCAATTTTGCCATTTTTACTAGCTCCATCACTTTTTCCATCAAATCTTCTGTTGGGGGATTGATATACCTTTTCATTTCTGTCCATATTCTCACTGTGTTCAACATATACAATAATAAAATCCCAATCCTAAAAGAAAAAAATTCAGGTTTCAATTTTGTATTAGTTCTGAAAATCTTCTGCATTATGATGTAAATCTGAGCCCAATATTTCTTTGCTTTATTACACCCAAAAAGAGAAAATGGATTTCTTTAGAATTACTTTTCCAACATATATACGTTTGAAAGACCTTTATACATCTTCGACAATTTTCACAATACATTATTTTGTAAAAGAGAGAAAAAGTAAAAAGTCAAGGCTGTAATTTTATTTTGTACTTTATTGCACTGAAAAACATGGGAACTCAATGCTTTTTTCCCCTTTCTGTCCTTATCCTATACAGGTAGTCCTTGACTTATGACCACAATTGAGCCCAACATTTTGGTTGTTAAATGAGACATTTATTATATGAGTTTTGCCCCATTTTATGACACTTTTTGCCACAGTTGTTAAGTGAATCACTGCAATTGCAGTTAGTCACATGGTTGTTAAGTTGATCTAGCTTCCCCATTGATTTTGCTTGTCAGAAGGGGATCACATGACCTTGGGACACTGCAACTGTCATAAATATGAATCAATTGCCAAGCATCTGAATTTTGATCACATGAGCATGGAGATGCTGAAATGGTCTTAAGTATGAAAGACAGTCAATATCACTTTTTTTCAATGCTGTTGTAACTTTCAGTAGTCACTATGTGAACTGTGATAAGTCAAGAACTACCTGTACTTCTCCCCCTTTCTTATCCTTTCCCAGTTCCTTATTACCATATTTTTCAGAGCATAAGACGCACCTTTTTCCCTCAAAAAAGGGGCTGAAAAATCTGGGTGCGTCTTATACACTGAATACAGCATTTTTCTGCCTCCCGAAACCCCGCCTCCTTCACCAAAATGGCTAGACATAGCCTTTAAGAGGCTTTCAGAGTGGGAGCTGGGGAGGGCAGGAATTAGTGAAAAATGGGTACGTTTTTTGCTCAATTTTCCCCTCCCCCCAGCCCCCAGGAGCAATCTATAAGCCTCCTAAAGCTGTGCATGCCCTTTTTTTGACAGAAAATGAGGTCCGTTTTTGTGAAAAACAGGCCATTTTTTGCTCGCCCCCCCCCCCCCGAACACTCTACAAGCCTCCTAAGAGCTATTCATGCCCTTTTAAAAAAAAAAAAAACTGGCCCGTTTTCACGAAAAATGAGTATATTTGGGAGGTTTGCAGGGTGCAAAAGCTTTTTTTAAAATTTGCCTCTTCAAAATCTTGGTGCATCTTATACTCAGTAAAATACAGTATTTTTTACTTTCATTTGTATTTTACACTATTATAATATCAGTCCATTCAATGCAGTATAAAAATATTTGTATGAATTTGCTTCTTCAAAGATCAATGTTTATATCCATAAAGTATCAGAAGAAAAACCATTGTCTGAATGCTTCTAGTTTTGTAGATGTAGACACATAATAATATCTGAATATCTTTTCCAAGGCCTTTATTGTAGCCTTAATGGGGACTATGGGGAACTATGACCCTTTTATGACTTGTGGACTTCTGGGAGTTGAAGTCCACAAGTCATAAAAGGGCCATAGCGCTCCACCCCTGCCTTAAGTGCTAGTCTCTAGGATATTTCTTGGCTGCTGTATGTATTAATATTAAGCTACTAGTAGCTAATTATTCCTTCTAAGGCTGATTGTTATATATACTGCAATTAACTTTGTCTTCTTTACATTTAACAATGGTATCAATTTTTAATTATGTTCCTTGAATTATATTACTAACGTTTGCAGATCATTTGCTGATACAAAACTTGATCCTTGCCAAAAGATGAAGATTTGCAGCATAGTCAGATAGTGTTATCAGCAACAGTCTGGTAGCTGAACTTTCTTCCTGCAGTTTTAAATGTATGTTCATCTTCCAAACCAGCTTCCCTCAATACGGACTGAGCCTTGTGGCATATGATGATTAGTGACTTGTTCTGGCTGCAGTTCTGTCAGCACGGGTCAGCATATAGAGTGACAAAAGGGGAAGAACACCTCAGTTCTCTCCTTGAAGAGTGGCTGTGCTGTCACGAGGGCTGATGAGCTGACCTGGTTATCAGGTTTAGAGATAATATTTCCATTGGTCCAGGTTGCTATATAGGTATCAGGAACTGGAACCTGGAGGACAATGACATTCTCAGTTGCTGGAGGACATGTTGCTTATCCCATTCAAAATTGGAGATGAGAGGAAAAAGACTGAAAAATTGAGTGGTTGGAGATAAAAGTTGGAGAGATAAATTATTGTTATGACCCGGCAGCGGCCAGCAGAGCTGGCAGCAGATTCGGACAGTGTGGAGGCTGGGGAGGAACACGAGCCAGTCCTGGAGTCCGGGGAAGGCTCTGAGGAGGACTCTGTGTCGGAGGTAGAGAGGGGGCCAGAGCTGTATGCCAATTATCAACTGCCTTCAGAATCAGATATCAGTAAGGCAGATGAACAGCTGGAGCCTGTTTCCAGTGTGTGCATGCACAGAGTTGCCAGATGAAGGGAACAGCTAAAGAATAGGGGTCGACTTGGGAGAAAGGCCATAGGTGGATGATGAATGGCCCCTCCCAGAGGAAATAAAACAGGAGCGAAAGGGGAGTGGAGTTTGCAGAAGTGAATTAGTTCACTTAATTGGTTTGTGACTCCTTGCCACGTTTTGCAGATATCAGTCTGGCAGCTCTCCAAGTCAGATAAGGCCTGTGACTCTAAATCCTACCTTGAAAGACTTTGGTGGATGTGAATGAGCAGAATTCACGGTCAATTAATAAAAGTGTTTTTTTGGGGGACAAGGACTTTGCTTCATGGTCTTGGGAAGCCTCTGTCAGAACAATTATATGAAAGTGCAAAACAGTTAGTAGTTCCCGGTTGGACAGGGAGAAGAAAGGTCAATGGGTGGCTTTCCTGGAAGAAGGGAAATGAAAACCCAGAGAGATGATATTTTCATACAAGAGGAAGGAAGAGACTCATCAGTTTTTGGCAAAGTCCTAGACTCTAGGGAAGGACTGAGCAGAAGACCCTGAGAAGACCCACAGATAGTCTCAATTTATGACCACAATTTAGCCCAAAATTTGTTAAGTGAGACATTTTTAAGTGAGTTTCCCCCCATTTTATGACCTTTCTTGCCACAGTTGTTAAGTGAATTGATGCAGTTGTTAAGTTAGTAACACGGTTGTTAAGTGAATCTGGCTTCCCCATGGACTTTGGGGAAGGTCAGAAGGTCGCAAATCAGCTGAGCAAACCCAGGAGAAAGTCATGCTGTACTGACCATGGTTAACCCAGCTAGTTCCTTTCTTTTCATTCTCCCCTAATGAGTCCATAAAAGAGGGAGAGAAAGAGAAAGAAAAGAGGAAGACACAAGAGAGCTAGAAAGGGATAGTCTTTGGGAGAAAGAAGGAAGAAGTCTTAAACTGGGCAAACGCCAGGATTGTGTTGTATGTACCTATGATAAATACCAGCTGTAAATGTGTTCAGCGTAACAGGTATAAAAACCACTACTGTCAATTGCCACTCTTGCAAAGCAAAATACACCTTGATTGAATAAATAAAGAACGTATTCAGTAGTGCTCATTCATTAGCCAGCCTGGAGTCAATGTCATTCACCATTATCTGTCCATACTACAGTTTTCTTGTCCATAGGATTTGCATGAGAATAATGAATGCTGTAAGGTTTCCTTTTTCCTAAGGACATTCCAAGCTTAACATGATTGACTCTGGAAAAAATACTTCGTCATTGAAGCCAATTTGGGCTTATTTTTGGCATTCTTTTTCATTTTCTTTGGCAAGAATCAGAAATGACATTTCTTGTTTATTCTCCTTTTCTGAAACCAGCTTAACACACTTTGCATTTCATTTTCCATTTAGGGTCCCAATGTGCTTTTGATGACTGTGAGCATTATTATTGTTGTTGTTGTTGTTGTTGTTGTTGTTGTTATGAAAATAATAACTGACTACTTACTCAGGTTTGAGCAATAGTGTAAATCTTGTCCAAATCAGAAATTAAGGTAATTTTGTTTTGATGGTGGGACTCATTAACCAACTGTTAGTGTGTCATATTATGTGTAAATAAATAATTAATGGCAGAAGTTCACATTGCGTTAAACTCTTTGTTCTGATTTAGCATATTAAGTGAACCTTAACATAAAATATAGGTTTATGCTTTAGGGTGTTTTATTTCAATCAATTTATGGTAAAACAAGTCATAATTTATGCAAGATATTAACCACGTTCATGGCTGGATTCATATAAAACACTTCAAAGCATGATTTGCAAGGCACGTTGTAGCTCAGCAGAACATCTGAACTTCAGTACAGCTATACAAAGAGAACCAGCAAACTGTTTGGAATAATAGGTGGTTATGACATACAGAAAGGAAGACAGGTAACAATTGATCCTTTGCTAGTCCTGAAGAGCAGGATTCATCTACTTCTTCTGCCAACCCCGTGGGAGGACAACCTGAACATTTTGATTTAACATCTAATCTCTAATTTTGAGATTAAGCAGTAGCCGTGGGTCTTCTTGTAACCCTACTGATTGCAGATCACCAATGTCTGGTTCCAACAGAGAATCAAATTGTGTCTAGAAAATTACATCAATTCAAATTATGAAATCATAATCCCAGCAAATGGGGCAAAATCTACTCTAACAGGCAGTGCTATACTTGTCCCAATCCAAAAATCCAGCAGTAGTCTCCACTTCCTTTATAAGGAGATGTATGGTAAACACATAAGGGACGCAGTGGCACAGTGGCTAAGACACTGAGCATGTCGATCAGAAAGGTCAGCAGTTCGGTGGTTTGAATCCCTAGCGCCGCGTAAGGGAGTGAGCTCCCGTTACTTGTCCCCGTTTCTGTCAACCTAGCAATTCGAAAGCATGTAAAAATGCAAGTAGAAAAATAGGAAACACTTTTGGTGGGAAGGTAACAGTGTTCCGTGTGCCTTCAGCGTTTAGTCATGCTGGCCACATGACCATGGAGATGTCTTTGGACAGTGCTAGCTTCTTTGGCTTTGAAACAGAGATGAGCACCGATCTCCTAGAGTCAGGAACAAGTAGTACATATGTGTGAGGGGAAACTTTATGGTAAACACAGTAAGAAAAGAGGGCAATTCCTTTGCCAAGTCACCTATCATATTTACCAGGCAGGGCAAGGAGGTTTACCCTTGCAGCAACGATGGCTTTCAAACGGCCTTGCAAACCAAAATGTTGCAGTCTGCAACCCAGCCCTGAGGAGTGCATTGAGTACATATGTCAGGCCTCCAGTCATATTCCTTTTAGGATATTTGGCCTGCCACACTCTCTCTTATTTTATTTTTTTTATTGTTTTAATTAGACAAATAACACACACCCAAAACACTCTTCAATACAACTGCCGGCTAGCATGTCAATTGGTTACATTTGAGTTCCGTGCATTACTACAATCATTCTTTATACTTCATTCACATTAAATTGTGCATTTTAAATCAAAAACGATACCCACATTCTCCATTAGCTACATTTGTTTTGAGAGTACTTTTCTCAAGAGACATTCGTATTTATATTATTCAATGGATAACCATTTTAACACCGACAACCATCTATGAAAGCTACCACCTTCTGTTTATTTATCGCCTAGGATTCCTATTTCTTTCCTCCATCCACCTATACCATTTATCCCATATCTGATAGAATTCTGATTCTTCTTTTCCCTGGATTTCTTTAGTTAATTTGTCCATTTCGGCACAGTCCATCACCTTTCTTATTATTTCCTCTTCGTTTGGGGTTAGCTTGTTTTTCCATTTCTGGGCATAGGCAATCCTTGCCGCCGTTATTATATGCAATATTAAGTACTGGATTTCTTTTTTGTATTTTGTAGGCAGTAATCCTAATAAGAAGATTTCCGGTTTCCAATCTATTTTAAATCCCGTTATTGCCTCCAGCCACTTTTGGATCTTTTTCCAAAACTTTTTAGCCTCCTCACAGGTCCACCATAGATGATAGTATGTTCCATGTATTGATTCGCATTTCCAACATTTTGGGGATGTATTTGCTGATATTTTGGCTAACCTTGTTGGTGCTAGGTGCCATCTGTAAAACATTTTATACTGGTTTTCCTTATATGCGACCGAGAGTGTCATTTTCAAGTTTGTTCCCCAAAATTTTTCCCATTTGTCTAATTCAATGTTGTGTCCAAAGTTCTGTGCCCATTTTATCATTTGTTCTTTCACAATTTCCTCTTCCATTTCGTATTTCAGGAGAAATTTGTAAATTCTCCCTATCAATTTTCTATCTGGGCTTTGGATGATTTTATCCAATTCGTGTGATTCTGTTTCCATGTCATATAATTTGGTATCATTATTGTATTTAGTTTTGATTTGAAAGTAGGTTAACCACACTCTCTCTTATTTTATTATGCTGTTTCATTAGTGGGGAATTGGGAGGGGGAATAGTAAGGAGTAGAATGTTGTTGTCAAAATAAAACATTCCTTTGTAGAAGCCCAAGGTCATTCTTTGTCTCTGCACCTCTGCACCTAACCAGAAGTGGATGGGTAGAATTGCCAGCGTGGCAGTGGAAGATTGGACCATGTAATGGACTTGTGGGTGTGGGGGGTAAGATCATGAACTTTCAACTGGGTGGGAAACCCTGAAAGCTTTCAGATTCAGGTTTCCACAGATGTGCCAACATGTCTCTCTTAATAAATTGGATGTTTGAGGAAAGTTCTGCCTTGGACTCTGATTTAGTTTTGGATGATATTTGGAACACTGACAACATACTTGTAAAGCAATTATTGTTTTAAATGAATTTAAATACTAAATAGGAATTAAAGCAAACAGGAAGTATCATGTAGTGTAGGACTAAATAGCTATTTGGTGTGCTTGAGGGAGTCATCATTTTCCTTGATAATATGCGTCATTGTCTTGTGGAGGCCTGGAGATATGCCATTTCCCTAAGGATGTCTTGCTACTCCAACTATCACGTCTAATGGAAAAGGTTCAGAAATAAGATTAAGAAAAGCATGGTGGATGCTTTGTTTCTGGAAGAGATGAGACATTACTTTATGAAGGAGCTCCAAGCCATTAACAAGGCAATTTCACAAAGCTTGGCATGGACAGAAAACATTTCTAAATGTAGGACTGTATTCATCTACACATAGGAAGCTATAATTTACAACCATGGTTTACTGAATAATGGGTTTACGGGCCGTTAATTACACTATCAATCACATCATATAATTATTAACAGATGATAGCTGGATTCACTGTACATCTGACCTGCACAAGCAAGTTAAAAAAATCCAGTCAGTATACAGTACTTACACTGTGAAACAACAAAAGGAAGCAGTTCTTCAAAACTGATTTTGTTAACTGATTTGACCTTTGAGGTCAATTAACAGAATGATTAAAATTCCTAAGATTTTTTGACTTCCTGAATCATTGCCATAGTCCTTTCCTCCCTGTTATCTTTTACCCTACCTTGGGTTTATATATAAGTACTCATATCTGGAGAGTACCAGATTAAAGGGAATTGTACTGCTCCATAATTAGAATACGAAAGTTACAAAAATAAGGTTCAATTCCAGTACTTGTTTTACTTTTGCTAGGCTATATGTGTTTGAACCTTGTGCTTTAACATGGCCTATAGGCTAATCAATAAAGCTATAATCTTAATCGTACTAGATTATACAGCTGGAACCACACAAATCCAGGCAAAAGGTTAAAGAGTGTTGACTCTATTGGCCTGTACAGGTAGTTATCAATTTATGACTGTAATGGAGGCAATCCATCACAGTCATAAAGCAGATCACCCATCTGACCTGCTCAATTTTATAAACTTTCTTTTTCCAGTGCTCATTAAGTGAATGACACAATCATTAATACAAAGGTCCGTTTTAGGCAAAAATGTTGTAAAACAAGTCATGTGACTGTGGGATACTACAAACAGCTGTAAATGTAAACACCTGGGTGCTGAACACCTGAAATACAGTCATGTGTCTGGGGGAGGGGTAGCCATCAGAATTGGGTTGTAAGTACCCCTGGAGCAGTCGGTTGTAATTTTGAATTGGTTGCTAAGCTATCAGTCAGATGTCTAGGACTATCTGTATTCTTCCCTAAGCAAAGTGAATCTTAGGTCAACTACAACAAGGTCTTCAGACAAGTTCCATTTGATTCATTACATGTGTTTTAGAATAAACTCTCGGAAGGCGGGGCTTGACGTTGCACTGACATGACATGCTATCTTGGGGCTCCAGGATTGCTGTCGATATCTCTGTTGCTGGATGGTCCTTTTTGGATCTAAACTGTTCTGAAGGAACTGTGATAGAGAAGAGCATGTCCTGCTGATCTCAGGGCCATCGCAAAGTCCCTGATCGATCAAGGGGAAAGCTCTTTTTGCGGCTACAAGAGAAGCAGACAAAATGGCTGCAGAAGGTTGGGACAGTCCCCTGAAACGGAAGCAGAACAGGAGACACAGTGTGTCAAAATGGTGAGAAAAATCGTTATTATTAGAGAAGAGAAAACCTGAAAGACTTAGTTAAAATAAAATTGAAGACAGAAGGAAGTAAGCGGCGAATTAACCTTGGTTTAAAACTATCGTGTTATCTTTTTCAGTTTAATTTTGTTTGTTTTCTATGGATGGACTTTTTACAAATGCCTCTTACTTTTAAACTGGACTGGTCTTTTTTCCCCCTTCTTCCTCTATACTTTTTCTATTTTTTCTATTTGTGGATTAAAAGTTTCTTTTCTCGCAAGGCTCGGCTGGATCCTAATCTTTAAACATTTTTTTTCTTCTCTTCCAGAGTTCGGAGCTTAGAAAGAGAGGCAAAAACAGAGGGAAAGGATGTAACACTGCTATCTAGAGGCTAGAGGCTTGGCAACATCTGATAATACAAAGCTATTGGCTTTGTTTACTGAAAGGGTCAGTGGAAAACATCTTGTTTCCTTCTTTGAAGGAAAGAGAAAGCTTTGACCTGAAAAACTTTACTGAATTTGTTTGAAACCTAGCAAAAGACTTGGATGTTTTAGTGGCAGTTTCTATAACCTGGAAAAATGGCCCAATATGAAGAAGAAAAGGGAGTAACATTGCATAGAATTATGCTAGAAATTCAAAAAGTCTTAATAATCACAGAGAGAATTGAAAAGAGACTTGAAATTATAGATCAAAATACAGAAAGTACAGAGGGAAGAGTTGAGAATACTTATAAAACAACGATGAAATTTGAGGACAGAGTTCAAAAAACCACAGAGACATATGAAAGTGATAAGAAAATTGTTGACCCTGACAGCAAATCGAGAGTGGAGGGAAATGATAAGTGCAAAATATGGAAAGGAGTGATCGATGAACTGGAACTCTATCTCAGATGTCAAAATATAGATGAAGAAAGGAGAAAATTTGGCAGAAACAATGAGAGTAATTTCGGCAGAAGCACCAGGGATAACAAAAGTCAAGCTGATGAAAGGAACAGATAGAGGATTTGGAATCTTTATAAGATATGCAATGAATAACAAGTCGTCAAGAGAAGTCCGCATAAGACTTATCAAGAAAACACTTAGAATACAGATTCTACAAATGGCAAGAGATATTGGACTGCACTATTTCTGGAAGGATACAGGATGATAAAATGAAATGCATGATAAAATTTAGCTAAATGTAGTTAAATTTTGAGTACTATGTATAAGACAAAGTAATAATAGCTATAGTCAAATAAATGATCAATAATGATAATAAAGCAATTATATATACTAGATTGATAATATGAAATTTTATACAAACTGTAAGTGAGGATGATGGAGATGATGTGGAAAAACCTTTTTATAAAGGATAAATAATTCTATATAGAATAGAATATAAAGATATAATATTATTGGATGATTTCAGGATGATGTAATGAAATTCCATAATATAAATTTACTTCAAATTTAATATGTTTCATATCATAAGGATGTAATGATAGCTATGCTTAATGGATGTTTAACAATTATAACAATTGTATCCATGTATATTAGATTGATGATACTAATAATGGAAAAAACATGGAATTGAGAATTATTAAAGAATGTTACAAATGCTAAAACAATAGAATGATTTAGAATAGGATATAAAAATTCTTTATTATTGGATATATTGAAGATGATATAATGAATAATCATAATATAAATGGATACATATTTAGAATACCTTGTTTAAAATGGAGAAACAATAGTGACAATCAAACAAATAAAGTATAATAATGTATACAAAGGTATTTTATTGACAATATGTGAATTTTGATAAAGCTCAAGGGATGACCATGGAAAGGACGCAGAAAGACCTTGTAACCAATCGACACACAGTATGCAGTTGAATATGTTTTTATGTTATATGTTTTGTGAGTTTGTGTTTGAAAATAAAAATTTTATTAAAAAAAAAGAATCAACTCTCATTTGGCTAAGGGAGATATTGCTTATATTGCAATAAGGGAGGCATTGCAACATGAAGCAACCTGGAATGATTGCCAGGGCCTGTGGGAATGGGTGCTATTACAATGAGGACATTCTAGAGGACTTCTTGTCTCCAGCCCAATTAGATGTTTTGGACAGCATGGTTGTCTCCTCCCTGGGCCTGGCTGCAGATTGTACAAGGTACAAGAAGTTAAAATGGAGTCCAGACAACTTGTCATTGGGAGGCATCTCATTCAGCTACAGCGACTGGCCTGCTCCAGAAGGTGATATGGTAGTTTTGTTTTTTATATCAGTTAATCCATGTGTTGGTTATTTCTGGTTTATTTTATTTATTTGAAATGAGCCGTGCCAATGAGCCACGATGACACAGTGATTAGAGTGCAGTACTGCAGCCTACTTCTGCTGACTGATGGCTGTCTACAATTTGGCAGTTCAAATCTCACCAGGTTCAAGGTTGACTCAGCCTTCCATCTTTCCAAATGAGGAACCAAAATTGTTAGGGGAAATATGCTGACTCTGTAAACCACTTAGAGAAGTCTGTAAAGCACTCTAAAGCCTAAATGCTATTGCTATTGTTACTGCTACTTTTATTTTTAATTTTTTTTTATGATATACTTCATTCATTAAACATGAAGCTCAGCCAACTGAACATTCAAAAATGCATTACAAATACCATTGATTGGTGCTAATGGTTGATATGGTTTGCTGCCATATCAACCAAGTATCTTCTTAAAATATAAGGTGTTCCGAGTAGCGCAGTTTTTTGCAGTTCCGTTGGTGTTATTGTAGGAAGCTGCAATTTGTTGATGTATCTTATAAAATTCTTGGACATGGTGCCAAGTGCCCCGATGACAATGGGTATCACTGTTACACGCTTCCTCCATAGCCATGTAGTTTCGATGGCCAGGTCACGATATTTCATTATTTTTTCTAGTTCTTTTTCTTTGACTGGCATTTCCAGGAACAGCAATATCAATAAACTGTACACTTCGGCCCTCTACAACCATGATATCTGGCATGTTGTGCTCCAAATGAGGATGCGTTTGTATTCGAAAGTCCCACAGGATCTTCACCTTCTCATTTTCGATAACTTTTTCCACTTTATGTTCCCATGACTTTCTGGATACATGTAAATCATATTTTTTTTACAAAATGATCAGTGGATTAATTTAGCAACTCGGTTGTGTCTAGCTTTTGGGGATTTTTGTATCTTCACTTTCATGGCATTAGTTTATAGTGCTTGTTCTTGAGCAGCCAATATTAAACCTTCCGTTTCTTTCTTGATAGTTCCTATCTTAAGCCATGTCCATGTCAAGTTGTCATTACATTTTCCTTCAATGTTTTTCAAGTGCTGTCCATGCAAAGCTTTGGTTTTCCATCTATTTAATTTGTCATCCAGGTGTTTTTCCTTATATTCTGCCTTTCTTTCTATTGTTTTTATGCTGTTCTCCATTTTCACAGCCTGTAGTAATTTTTCTGTACTTTGGTTCACATAATCATTCAAACTTCATTTTTCTTCTTCTACAGTTTGATAGATTTGCAATAGCCCCCTGCACCCTATTTTTCTTGGCAGGTACAACCTGTCGATGTCACTTCGTGGATGTAAAGTGTGGTACATATTCAAAAGTTTGTGTGTTTTCCAGTCCAAGTTTTCCAGTTCAGCCAGAGTCCATTTGATGATTCCAGCTGAGTAGCGTATCAATTGTATTAATGGTTTTAATTATGTTTCCAGCATTCAGCTTTGATTTTAATATTTTGCGGACCCTCCTGATGTATTCCTTTCGTGTTGACTGATTTTTCCATTCAAGATGTTATCTGCTTCCAATATGCCTAGGTACTTGTAACCATCATCCTTTGCTAATGCTTTCACTATATTTCCATTTCCCAGTTCTATTCCTTCTGTTTTTTCCATTTTTCCTTGCCGCATGGCTAATATAGCACATTTTTCAAGTCCAAAGTTCATTTTGATGTCACTGCTGAACAGTTGAACTGTGTTGAGTATTGATTTAAGTTCAGTGAGGCTTTTCGCATACATTTTTAAGTCATCCATGTATAGGGTTGTTGTTGTTGTTGTTATTATTATTATTATTATTATTACCGTGTTTCCCCGAAAATACGACAGGGGCTTATTTTCTTTTGCCCCACGAAATATGCCCTTGGGTTTATTATCAGGGAGGGCTTATTGTTTTGGGGCTGCCGGGCGGCTGCTCCCTTGTGAACTGGCTCCCGAAGAGCCAGGCACAGCCTCAGCGGCGAAGCAGCCATGAGGTTACCATGCTCACGAGCAGCCGCCCGGCAAATCCCCTCTCCAGCCGGGAAGAGCGCCATTCACTGACCTAGGGGGTAATCCCTAAGGTGCCAAGCCATGTGGCGCTCTGCCCACCCTCCAGCTCCCGCAACTCTCCCCTTCGGCCAGGCAGAACGCCACTCCCCAACCTAGCGGTATCCCGAAGGCGGCAAGCAACGTGAGCGCTCCCCCCCCTGGCTCCTGCGACTTGGCGCTTTTGGAATAACGCTAGGTCAGTGAGCGGTGCTCTGCCTGGCCGGAGGGGGGGTTTATTTTCGGGGGCGGGCTTATATTTTTGCCCATGCGAAAAATGTGGCATGGGTTTAGTTTCGGGACAGGTTGTATTTTCGGGGAAACACGGTACTATTATTATTATTATTATTATTATTATTATTATTATTATTATTATTATTATTATTATTATTATATCAACAGAATTGTATCACAGCAGCCAGTTGTTTCGCCGGATTTGGCATTAATTACTAGTCAGGCCCCACCCAGGGGCCTAGGACGCTGTAACGTATTTTCGTAATATGTGTGCGGAACCAAGCAGTGCGGCCTTTTGCATTTGACTGATGGTGATTTTGTCAATTTTTAACTGTTTTAAATGTAATTCCAATGCTTTTGGAATAGCACCCAGTGTGCCGATTATCACTGGAATTACCACTGCTGGTTTGTGCCATAATCGTTGGATTTCGATTTTTAAGTCCTGGTATTTTGCGATTTTTTCATATTCCTTCTCGGCGACCCTGCTATCACCTGGTATTGCGATGTCTATGATTGTAATCTTATTTTTCTCAACCAGTGTGATGTTGTTGTTGTTGTTGTTGTTGTTGTTGTTGTTGTTGTTGTTGTATTATTATTATTATTATTATTATTATTATTATTATTATTATTATTATTATTATTATTATTATTATTATTAGTTAATCTTTGGTGAGATTCACAGCCTTTGGTTGGTAGCTCAACAGCTCGAGTCCTAACCAAGGACTTAGGAACTGTTAAGGCAGCGGTTCTCAACCTGTGGGTTGTGACCCCTTTGGGGGTCGAACAACCCTTTCACGCGGTTGCCTAAGACACAGGCGCACGCAGCCCTCTTCTCTCTGACAGCCACCTGGTTAAAAAGCCATCCCCCGTGGCATTTTTCCCTTGGGAGGGGGCGCTCCGCAGAACATCCCAAGATCGATATCACCACATCTGCCCTCTTCAGGACAGGTCCTCTTCAGAAGGACGAGGCTCTGCTGATCCCCTTCACGTTCCTCACCTTCCAGCTGTGGCCTCATGACATGGAAAACATAGGCACGCACACGCCCCGCACAATTACAGCCCGGAGCAGGACCAAAGCCCCTCTCCCAACTGGCCCTTCCTCCCTCAGAGGGCTTCGGGGGGAAGCTTCTGCAGAAGCCTGGGTGAGTGAGATCAGGTTCCCGCCATTAACGAAGACTCTGAGGCTGTAATTGTGCGGGGTGTGTGTGTGCACGCCTGTATTTTCCATGGCGTGTAGCCACAGCGAGATTCTGGGTAGCCAGCGATGACTCTGGAGCCCATCTGCGGGGGGGCAGGGTCTCCCTCGCATTCTTCGTCTTCCCAGTTGGGCTCTGGAGTCATCGTCGGCACACTGAGCCTCAGCGAGGCTCCATGCTGTGGAAAACATAGGTGCGCGCACCCGCCCCCCTTCATTAACGGCAGGAACTTGTTCTCAGTTACCCGGGCTTCTGCAGAAGCTTCCCTCTGAAGCCCACCAAAGCCCTCCAAGGGAGGAAGGGCCAGTTGGGAGAGGGGCTTTGGTCCTGCTTTGGGCTGTAATTGTGCGGGGCATGCGCGCACCTATGTTTTCTATGGCCGGAAGATGAAGAACGTGAGGGGGACCAGTGGGGCCTCTACCTTCTGAAGAGGACCTGTCCCCGAAGAGGGGAGATGTGGTGACATTGGTCTTGGGATGTTCTGAGGAGCCCCCTAGGGAAAAATGCCGCTACCGGGTACTTTTAACCATATATTTTGGTCCTATGACTGCAGAATGCTGCAAGAAATCATAAATGCAGGCCAATTGTTGAGTGTTTCAAATGTGATTGGAACACTCAACAAGGTGACCACATATGTATGTCTGTGTGTGTGAGGGAGAGAGAGTGAGAATGAGTGAGTGAGTGAGAGAGAGACAGAGAGGGAGGGAGGGAATCAGAGAGAGATGGACAGAGACAGAGAGAGAAACAGAGAGGGGGAGGGAGGGAGGGAGAGACAGACAGACAGACAGAGGGAGACACATATATAGAGAGAGACACACACACAGAGTGATTAAGTGAGTGAGAGACAGACAGACACAGACACACACACAGAATGACAGAGAGGCACATACAGAGAGACAGAATGAAGGAGAGAGACAGAGACAGAGTGAGTGAGAAACACACACACACAGAGTGACAGAGATGGGGGGGAGGAGAGAGAGACAGAGTGATACAGAGAGACAGAGTGAGACAGACAGACACACAGAATGACAGATAGATACAGAGAGGGAGGGAGGGAGGGAGAGAGACAAAGAGCCATACAGAGAGAGAGAGAGACAGAAAGAGAAAGAGAGAGAAAGAAAAGAAGAATGAAAGAAAGAAAAAAGAAAAAGAAAGAAAAAGAAAGAGGGAGAGAGAGATGAAAGAAAAAAAGAAAGAAAGAAAAAGAAAGAGAACTTATGACCACAATTGAGCTCAAAATTTTGGTTGCTAAGCAAGAGCATCGTTAAGTGAGTTTCACCACATTTTGTGCAACTGTGCAATGAGTTGGATGAGCCGAACAATGCTCTGCTATTTCACATTGCGCATACTGTCGCAAAATGTAGCAATATAGTTTACTGTTATTATATTAAGGCTGTTACCCATGCTACATCCTGCTTCAAGACAAAAATTTCATTTATTTGTAATTAGAAAAAAATATTTCACAATATATAATTACATATTCTTTTTGTGATTAATCACTATGCTTTAATTATGTTCAATTTGTAATAGTGAAAATACATCCTGCATATGAGATATTTACATTACGATTCATAACAGTAGCAAAATTACAGTTATGAAGTAGCAAGGAAAATTATTTTATGGTTGGGGGTCACCAAATTGTGAATTCGTCGAATGTATTTGGCTGAGGTTAATTCCTTGACTTTATTATGCATTAAGGCAGAGGCCTCTAACATCTCCAAGTACTTGTAGCCTTCTTCTGGTTTTACTGTCTTTATCATTTCTTCATTCTCGAGTTCTATTCCATCATCTTCTATGGCCTTGCCTGCTTTGGTTGCCATTGTTGCACATTTGTCAATTCCAAACTGCAAACCAAAGTCTTGGCTAAATTTTTTTGTGCTTTCAATTAATAAATTCACTTCAGCTTTTGTTTTACCAAACAGTTTCAAATCATCCATGTACACCAAGTGCTTCTTCAAAATGATTGTCAGTGGTAGCATTGAGAGTATAAAAAGCAGGGGTGAAAGGGAATCACCCTGGAAAATGCCTCGTTTAATTTCAACCTCACCCAGTTCTTCTCCATTAGCTATAAGCTTCGTTTTCCAGAGGTTCATTGAAGTTTCCATGAATTTTTGTATGTTGCTGTTGATGCCAAAGATTTTCAGGCATTTCTTGATCCAGCTGTGGGGAACTGAATCAAACGCTTTCTTATAGTCTGTCCAAGCCATGACAGGATGGTTTGTCTTTTCTTTGAATTCTTTAGGATTAGTTTGTCTATTATTATTATTTATTTACATTTTTGAACTGCCCATCTCCTTCAGAGAGGGATGTGGGGGTGCACAATTCCTGCTATATGCTCTGTATGGGAGTACACATGAATTAGATTTGGAAGTTACCCATATCATGCTGGAAATATATCACATCTATTCTAACCTAGCTTTCTAACAAATTTGAGATAAATGTGAAGTGACTGAATAACATAAGAATACCCTAAGTGGTTTATGTGTGTTTACATGGAGGGAAGGCTTTGTCCATATATAGTAGCTTAGGAACTGGACATTGCATAAAGACCAAGTGAGCCATCCTGAGGTTTGATCTGAATTTTCTATAGACTCAGACTGTTCAGTGGCAGCATCTATATTATGGGATTTTCTCCCACCTTCTATTCCAGTGGCCCGTGGACAATTGTTGGTCTGCAAGAAAATTTTGGTGGTCCGCAGAAAAATTATTTGCATTTTTATATTGCACTAAATACTATTTATCTTTTTTAAAAAATCATATTAATGGTCCGTGGGATTTAAAATTATGAACTTAGTGGTCCCTGAGGTCAGAAAGGTTAGTGACCCCTGCTCTATTCCATTAACTTGTTTTGTTGATTGGTTGGTTTTTAAATATTTTAAATAATTTAAAAAACCTGCCTTTTAGTCACTGCCACCATTGTGGCAGTGCTTCTGTTTAACCTCCCATGTTTTTGGCCTTTATGCTGCATATTGATGAAGTATTATTGACAGATTCACAAGATTCGAAAACGTCGGAAAAGGTGCTTTTTTCAAGAGGCCACTGGACTTTCTTGTTCTTCTCTGAAGACCTTTCCCTTCTCATCCAAGAAGCTTCTGGAGAGCTGAGAAGCGAAAGTCTTCAAAGAAAAACCAGAAAGCCCAGTTGCCTCTTGTAAAAAGCTCCCTTGGGACAACTATTGACCTGGATGGCTGAGAATCCCCATAGACAAGGTTAGCATTCATTTATTAGGATGCCTGCTTGCCCGGTCGCTTGGAGTACAGCTCATTTTATTGGGCAGCCGTGTGAGCAGGCGGAGGGAGAGGGGGAAAAAATGCAGTATAATTAAAACAGTCATTTCCAAAACTTCGGCGCCCAAAGCGCCCCCTTCTGCCACCTGCCCTAGAAGCCTGAGCAGAGGTGCACTGGTTGCTTGGCGTCCAAGAAACACGTGCGGAGGCGACTGAGGAAGGGGAAGGTAAGCAGGTAAAAAAAAATGAGTCACAACTCACTCCGGCCAATCCCAATGGGCGGATTCTGCGAGGCAGCGCAGGGCTGGGCTTTGCCAGAGCGGGAAGCACCACGGCCGCTTCTATTCTCCCGAGCGCAGTTGCTGGTTGCCTTCTGGTGCTCGGGCGCGGGCAAGCAGGCGTCCGTCTCCCCCCAGGGCGGCTCAGTGAGTGCAAGTGCCTCTCTCGTTTCGGACCCAGCGCAAGCCCTACGGAACTTGGTGGGAGGCGTCCTTTTTTCAGGACTGTCTAGAGCCGGCGCTGCCAGGTTAGTTCCTCTCGTTACTTAGGGCGAGGCAGGCTGTTAAAGAGCCCGGTTTCAGGCTGCTTTTTTTCCTGCCTTCCCAGCTATGTTCAACGTAGGGATCGCATCGGGTACGAATCATCTCCCCAGGGGCCCAGGCAGCGAGTGAGATGCCGGGTTTATGGAGCAGGTGGCGAAATCCTGGGAGAAGCGAGAGCGCAATGAGCGGTTCTTTGAGCTGGGTTTTGCTTAATCAAGCCCGACTAACTGGATTCTCTTCATATAGGCGAACCCTTAAGTCAACAATCCGCTCTCAAACAAAGGTTATAGCTTCACCTGGGGTGCGGGCTACACCCGTGACTACTTGGGTGGGAGCTGCTGTGGGAATTGAGGGGTGTCAGGAGATGGGAGATGTGCGCGCTGTCCTGTCCCTGGATCGCTTTCGGCACCCTTAGCAAAGCTTTCCTGGCGCTGGTGTCCCCAGGTGTCTCCTTCGGCTGCCAGGTTGCTGTTAAAACTGGAGGATACTAATAGAGAAAGACTGGCCTAAGAGTAACTTAGCAGGTGGGAAAGACCTTTTGGGAAACTCAGGTTGGAGTGTGGAGTATTGGGTCTGGCCACCTTATTACTGTTGACATGTAAATGATATTATAATGATAATAATAATGATAATGATAATGATTAATAATAATAATAATAATAATAATAATAATAATAATAATAATAATAATAATAATAATAATAATAATAATAATGGTAGTAGTAGTAGTAGTAGTAGTAGTAGTAGTAGTAGTAGTAGTAGTAGTAATGTACTGGTTGATACCTAGGACACTGGCAGCAACCCATATCAACCATTAACATCAGTCAATGGTATTTGTGATACATTTTTGAATGTTCAGTTGACTGAGTTTCATGTTTAATAAATAAAATATTATAATAATAAGAGATGGTGGTGGTGATGATGATGATACTTGGTAGATACATAGGACGTTGGCAGCAACCATTAGCACCAGTCAATGGTATTTTTCACACATTTTTGAATGTTCAGTTGACTGCATTTCATGTTTAATGAATGAAGTGTATAGTAATAGCCTTTATTGTTATTATACATCATGTATAAAATGATGGAGTCCGATTGGCCCGGTCTGAGGCCTCCTCCTTCTTAGCAGGAGAGTGACATTTTGCCTGGATCTTCACAGCGCTCTAAGACTAGACTGCAATGGATAGTTTGTATTTAAACCTGTTGTGGCAACCAGGCCTCTCCGTCAAGTTTTTTTTTTTAACGTGGTTTAGTTGTGCAGACATTGGTGATCTGCAGTGTGCAGGCAAAGTTGCTTAATTCCGTATTTGGTGGGTTGTGTGAACTGTTGGAGAAGGAATTCGTTGCCCCAAGGCTTCCTGGCGCTGGGCATTCAAACCCCAAAGCGACCCCGTTGGAGACCAAAGATTCCCTCCCGCCCCCCCCCGGCTTGTGAAATCGCTCGTGCCGGAGGTGCTTGGAATAGTTGTGACCGTTGCCTGGGACCAGCCATTCACACGCGACTTGCCCTGACCGGATCAGGAACGTGGCGGCTGCCCTGCACTCTCGGGGAAGGGACGCCGCGAGTTCCCCAAGCGGTGTTCCTGCCTGCTAAAAGTTGCTCGCCTGTCCGGGGAAGGCGACGCGAGAAACGAGCAGAACTTGCTTGCTTAGTGGGGCGTCCCGGTTTACGGACGGCGTCCTTTCCTCCTCCAGTTCTCCCAGTCTCGTTTCTTTTTCTTCCGTGAGCTACCTGGGTTTGTTTTGCGGGAACCCCGTGTGCCGTCGGAAAGATGGTTTTTAAAGACACACCTTTGCTATCCTAGACTTCCGTAACCAATTGCCGGCGAAGCTTTTGATTCACATTTTCCCTACCGGCATTTTCAGGTTTTAGGTTTGCCATCTCCCGATAGGGCGGAAAAAAAACATCTTCCTGAAACGTTGCGTAGTAAGTACTGTTTTGGATGAATCAAAAGTATGATTCAGTCAAAAGCAGTTTCCTTTTTTTTTTTCCCCTCGTGGAGGACGAACCGGTGATGGGGTATTATTTTCTGCATTGCACAAAGTTTTCAATGCACATGATGTTATCTGGTGAGAATTGGGTGGCTCATTTCAGCCATATCTGTGAAGCTTGTCATTTGGGATTTTTTTGTGTACTTAGCCAATCAGATATGAGCCAGATGTCACACTAAGGGGGGAACTTACTTTAATTAAAAATAATGGGATATTTAAAAAGGTAATGTCTTTCACTTGTTTTTATTGCTGCAGTCTAACACAACTTTCAGAAAACTGACTTGATCAAGCTTTTGTGCATATTCTCAAGTTGAGCCCCTCCTGTTAGTTCTAAGATTGGCTGAGAAAACTACCAAGGGTTAATTTTTTTTGTGTGCCTTCATGAGATTCCAGCCATTGTAAATGAAAGTGTGTACTGTATGGGGAAGGGTAAAAACTCTGGCCTGACTAGTTGAATTACTAAAGAAGAAAACTCTTTTCTTCATGAAGCAGGTTTGAAAAATCCCCCTAGGATTTGTCATGCTAATGGACTGTGAAAAAAAAAAAAGCATCTAGCTGACAGTCTAAACGTGAACTCAAATTACTTAAGTAAAATAATAAAATAGACTGACAAA
The DNA here is from genome assembly GCF_964273705.1 of Natrix helvetica. NCBI lineage: Eukaryota > Metazoa > Chordata > Lepidosauria > Squamata > Natricidae > Natrix > Natrix helvetica. The sequence continues at coordinate 29,937,438 of NC_138552.1, read as the reverse complement.
TCTGGTTTGTTCAGCTGCTGCTCTTTTATCTCCTTCATTAATAATACTTCATTGAATTAAAATGCCTAACAGTGCTGAAGCACAATAAGGCACACTCCAGGTATTCAGATAAATAAACACTCAGAATTAATATGGCTGTTAATCCTGGGAGTTGCAATCCCAAGACATCAAGTTTCCCATTTTTTCCTACAAATTGTTTCTAATCTAATCTTTGCATCTGCTTTTCTTATTATCAAGAAAAAGCTAGTATGACCTGTAGTTTTGTAATAGTTGGTTTTAATTAACTAAGTTAGCTGTGAACTTATCTCATGTTAGGCAAGTTTCTTGATTCCTTCTCACAGTGTATAATAGAAGATATGATTGGATCATGCAGTGTAATTCTTTAGCTAAAAGATAATGAACGATTTCGTTTGCTCTTTGAATAAAATCCACGTGTTTTTAAAGATAGGTTCATTATGTGCAATTTATAATTAGAGCAAAAAGCAAGACGATGCCTTCAATGTATGTCACAAACCACCAAGGGGTGATGAATTCTCATTTGGGAGGCAAGCAAAGCAAAGTAGATGCATTGTTTTCCTTGGTACTAATAACATTAAATTCATAGTTGAGGGAATGAGGAAGTAAATAGAGTGACACAACTCCTGGATGATTGCTACAAGGCTGGAAGTCATACATAAAAAAGTCAAAGTATCACATATTTTAATAACATTCCTTGGGTACGGGTAGTCCTCAACTACCCTACTCAATTGGGTAGCCACAATTAGAACCAGAATCTTGGTCTTTGAGTGAAGTGGTTGTTAAGCAAGATGCCCATGTAACTGCTTCCCTCAATGACTATAATCCCGGCACTCTGAGTTATGGCTGTTAAACAGTTGGGAGCTCTAGGTAAGAACTGTAGGGTACTTGGAGGGGGAGGTCCTGGAAAGATCCATGGCAGCTAGAGGGGGGGGGGAAATCTTTCATTGGGCTGTAAGAGCTAAAATTCCTGTCTGGGGAGAAATCCTTTGTTGGGTAGCAGGAATGCAATTAAAATCCTGAAGATTTAAGCTCTGTTTTGCAATGACAGCAGATAAAGAAGCTGAGCCAGTGGTGGGATTCAAATTTTTTAACTATTGTTTCTGTAGGTGTGGCTTGGTGGGTGTGGCAGGGGAAGGATACTACAAAATCCCTATTCCCTGGAGTAGGGAAGGATAATGCAAAATCCCCATTCCCTCCCCACCCCACTAACCTGCTTTCCAGCTCCGTTCTCCTGTGCAGGGCAACAAAAGAGGACCCAGCTGATCAGCTGGGACTCGGGAGGCTGCGAATAGATCAGGAGCGGGACCAGCCAGAGGTAGTATTTGCCGGTTCTTCGAACTGCTCAAAATTTCCATTACCGGTTCTCGAGAACACCCTGAATACCACTTCTGAGCTGAGCTTAATAGAAAGCTGACATTCCTGGTTTGAGACCCAAGAGCTACACAATGGGGTGAGTTCCTGTTACTTGCCCCATTTCCTGCCCAGCTAGCAGTTTGAAAACATGCAAATGCGAGTAGATAAATAGGTATCACTTCGGTGGGAAGGTCACAGCATTCCATGCACCTTGGCATATAGTCATGCTGGGGATGGAGGGAAGAGAAAATCCTTGTTGTGCTGGAAATCTCAGCTTGATGCCAAGCAGAGATTCCCTCCTGGCAAGCTCTCAAAGCACTGCCCTAATTGGAGACAATCTCAGCTCCATTTGAAGCTGAGATTCCCCACCCCTACCCTAGCAGGCAGCTATTTTAGCTGGCTGTCCAGAGAACTCCTCTGGGCAAGCAGCCTCAAATCTTCCCTGCTGACTTGATTGATTGAGAAGTACTTGGCAGCTGGTTGTGAGCACAAACAGTTTGCTAAGCACCCAGATAATGATCACGTGGGTAGGGGTTCTGATTTGCACTGCTGGAAATGCTTTATGGGCTACAATTCACCTTTTCTGAGGTCATCATAAGTTCTAATGGTCATTAAATGACTGGTTATAAGTTGAGGGCAACCTGTACTTTCATTGCCTTGATAATAACCTCTGCCCCGTGGTGTGAACAATGCAACGTGATTTAGGTTTGGCTTAGTATGTTATATGATACCCCGTCATTGCAATTTTACAGAGTTGCAGTTGGCTTAAAAATATTTGGTGTGATAGGTATGCTGACACATGATTTCAGTACAGCATCCAGATAGTCTGTTCGCTTCTTCTGAGAGAAAAGTAGTGAAATGTTCCTGTTGAAGCTCTCCTACAATGTTGAGTCAAAGCCGTTTTTGACATTTCGTTTCTAGTGGTCTGAATCGTAGGAACCATTTTGTCAGGTTAAGAAGGGCTGATATTTTTCCCATCCAAGTTTTCCCCCCTCCCCTCATAACCGAGCTCTGTCAGAATGGTATAAAGCGTTCACCTACTCTTAAAGTCTCAGAATGGAGGATGCAGATGTATCACAGTGATGGCGAACCTATGGCACGCGTGCCACAAGTGGCACGCGGAGCCATTTATCAGGGCACGCAAGGTGCTGCCCTGTCAGCTGGCCAGCGCGCATGCGTGTGCTGGCCAGCTGAGTTCACCTCTTTAAAAGCTATTTTTCGCCTTCCCCAGGCTCCAGAGGCTTTATAGGAGCCTGGGGAGGGCGAAAAGAGCCTCCCCCGCCCTCCCAGAGGCTTCAGGGACCATCCGGAGGCTTCCCTGAAGCCTTCGGAACGCTTAAAACCACCCTCCGAACAAACCGGAAGTGACTTTGGAGCCTGGGGAGGGCGAAAAAGCATGTAAAAATGGGGGGGGCTTGTGCGCGCATGCGCACTGCGGGATCACGCGTTGCACTATAGGTGCGGCACACCCGCACACGACCCCCCAGCGCTCCCCCCACTTGTGGCACGCAAGCCAAAAAAGGTTCGCCATCGCTGTTGTATCGTATATGTCATATTATACCCTATCTGTCAAACTCAATTTCATTGAGGGCTGCATCAAAGTTGTGTTTGACTTCAGGGGGACAAGGTGGGCGTGGCTGGGGTGGGCATGGCCAGCTTGACGTCACTCGTATCAGGGGAGCCTGTGGTGGTCCGAGTACTTTGTCAGCGAAAATGGGCTCCTCAGCTCTGTTTTTGGCTGCGAAGGCCTCTTGCACCCTCTGCCCGTGAAAACAGAGCTTGGGAGGCTGTCGCAGCCAAAAACGGAGCTGGGGAGCCATTTTGACTGACAGAGGCACCACAGGCCAGTCCTTTGCTGTTTCCAGGGTGGCCCTGTGGGCCAGATCTAAGCACCCTGCAGGCCGGAACCAGGCCTTGAGTTTGATACCCCTGTTATATTATGTCATACCCCCATGTACAATTTTTACCTGACCATCATCCTTTGGAGGGGGGGTTATCTATTTTTATATATCCAGTGGTGTTCCCACTTAAGTGACCACATGGAGGCACCACATTACTGGCTTCATCCTTATTGGGAATCTAAAGCCAGATGTAGCCAGATGTTATTCAGTAGGGTTCAAAGCCCTCTACTGGGAATTGAATATTTGAGTTTTAGATGGCTATATGCAGTGCAATAGTTTTATCAGAGAAAAATGTGCAAAATATAAGAGATTTGGAGGAAGGTTTTTGAAGTTTCATAAAATCAGTCAGATTTACCCCTCTGATTGTCGCGGCCAGGCTGATGTTCCTAGGTTCCTTAACTATGAAAGGAATTCCACAATGGAATTAGTGCATATACTTTCCTTCACTAAATGTCTTTCAAATAGAAACTGGAAAACGAATGGTGGGAAATGGTTTAGTTCTAGTTTTCTGCATCAATTCTGGGAATCAACCAAATGACCCATAATATTTGATCTGTTCTTATGTTAATGAGGGATGTGGTTGCTCAATGGCTAAGACTGAGCTTGTCGATCAGAAGGTTGGCAGTTCAGTAGTTTGAATCCCTTGTGCCGCGTAATGGAGTGAGCTCCCGTTACTTGTCTCAGCTTCCGCCAACCTAGCAGTTTGAAAGCACGTAAAAATGCAAGTAGAAAAACAGGAACCACTTTTGGTGGGAAGGTAACAACATTCAGCATTTAATCATGACGGCCACATGACCACGGAGACGTCTTCGGACAGCACTGGCTCTTTGGCTTTGAAACGGAGATGAGCACCGCCCCCTAGAGTCGGGAATGTCTAGCACATAAGTGCGAGCGGAACCTTTACCTTTATGTTAATGGTCCTGATACACCAGGAACAATGATATATATTTGTGCAAGTACTAACAATAACCAGAGTACATAGGAATGTCGTCGGTTTAGATTTTCACCAATATAAAAATAAGAATCAATAATCTTGTTTGTATCATTTTCCCAGGGAGAAGAAAATTCAGCTGAAATTCTTATGGGTGGGTGTGGAAATCTTGGCCTTACCTTGCTTATAGCACAGCCACAAGTGAAGCCTTTTTTCACTGTATTATTTTTCCTGTATACTCCACTTGTCTGAGTTCTGTGCTTTAAATTAGGGAGCAAATTCTTGAAAGTTGGGGAGGACTTACACCTCTTGAATTTCTGGAAGGCCATGGAAGATTCTTCTGTGTCATGGTGACAGGAGGAAAGGTGAAAAAGTTCAGACTATTCTTTAAGTGACAGACCAGCTGACAAACTGCCCCCCATTCATTCTTCAAAGTCCTAAAATGCTCTGGTGGCCCAAATAATAACAATTGAGGACTGCTTTTCTATTGATTAGAAGTGGGGTTTTAATTGTAAAGAAATGCTGAAAAAAATGCATGGCTGTAAACAGTAACAGAGTTGGAAGGGACCTTGGAGGCCATCTAGTCCAACCCTCTGCTCACGCAGGAGAGCTGTCCTAGTGATTCGAACCGCCGAACTGCCGACCTTTCTGACTGACAAGCTCAGCATCTTAGCCACTGAGCCACCTAGTCAGCAAGATATGGAGAGACACAGAATGCTAGAATATTCCAAGGACTCTCCTCTCAAATTAATCCTAGTGGAACCCAACATATGGGAACTATTTTGAAATAAGGTGTTTTTTTTTTTTTCAAATGAGACAAGTAGCCAAAACAGCAACAACAAAAACCTAGCAGCATTGGTAATAGAACTAAAACGTTGCTACAAAAAGGACTCTCCCTCTGAGCACGTTGGATGTTCTAGGATTAATTTCTGCTATATCCAAATTAGCTGCTAGTCTAGGATTAGGTGTGATGAGAGAGACATGATTAGATAATTTTACAACAATATGGCACTACATGCGATGGTTAAGATCCACCAGCTTGATCATAACCTTGATTAGAATTCCAATTCAGTGTCGAGGGACTAAGGGGAAAGCATGTCCCCAAAAGAGACAGAGCTTTAGTCTTTTGTAAAGAAGTCTCCCCCACTCCACTTAGGTTTATAGAACCCATTCAAGTCCTCATGGAAACTTACAGTTGTATGGAACCAGTTTGAGGAAAACCACCCTAGTTCTTCTGTGCACCAAACCTGGACGCACCATTTCAAGTAAGACCTGACTATTAACAAACAGAATGGGTTAATTACTTCCCATAAACTGGGCTCTCTACTCCTGTTAATAACATTTTGGAATAGCATTTGCCCTTTAAGTGGTTGCCTCAAATCATTGGCATATGGCAGAGTAGAACACCGCATTCTTTTTCTTTCCACTGAAACTAGTATCAAGCCAGATCTCCCCCCCTATCCCGTATTGATGCTTTTTATTTGTTTTCCTCAGCTGAAAACCTTTGTTACTCACTTTAAATATTTATTTTACCTGAGTATTTAATCCAGAATAACTCTTCTCTTCCTCTTCTAGCTACTCCTCCTAGTTTTGTGTAATTTGCAAAAGGAGTAATCATTTCTTCATCCCTTTTGTAAATAAGGTTGCCCCATAGCTGTGGGATAAGATATTCAGTTCTACTCTTCTACCTCTTATGCAGAACCACTTCTGAGTACACTTATTTAGCCAGTTACACATTTATATTATAATAATAATAATAATAATAATAATAATAATAATAATAATAATAATAATAATAATAATAATAATAATCTATACCTAATAATTTTGTTTTTATGGACCTTGGAGTCAGTTTTAGGGACAAGGTGGGCAGGCCAGTGCAGTTTTCTTGGCAACATTTTCAAAGATGATTTGTCAAAAATGCCTTCTGAGATGTCTTCTGACTCTCCTGTTTTAGGATTGAGAGATTCTGGCTGGCCCAAAAGCACCCAGCTGACTTTCATGAGTAGGATAGAAGTCGAACTTTTGTTTTCCTGGTTGAGCTCAGCATTTTTAACCACAAGACTGAGTTGGCTTTTCCCCATATCAGATTATTTTTTTAACAAAGATATCCTGAAGTAATTTGTCAGAAGCTTTGCTGAGGTCAAGGTACATGATGTCTGCACTATATCCCCTATTTGTGACGGTAGTCATTCTGTCAGAAACCTGAGATAAGATTAATCTGGCATGACTTGTTTGTGATAAACTTATGCTGGCTTCTGTTAATTGTTGTATTGCCATCCAAGTGCTCACAAATCTGTTTAATAATCAGGTTTAGGTGCCAAGATGACAGACTTGTAATTTCATGGGTTGGCTCCCCCCACTTTTTTTTAAAAGATAGGCACAACGTTTGATCTCCTACAACGTTATCTGTTCTCCAGAAATTCTCAGTCAGCAGCACTTCAGTCACACCTCCATTGGTTTCTTCAGTAACCTAGCTTCCTTTTGTGGCCACGCACCACTGACTTCAGATATAAATCTTAACATTTCTTCTTTGCAGATCACCTCTGATGAACCCCCCCCCCCCCGATCCATGGGCCACAGTGGTTGAGAACCACTGACCTAGTATATAATTCATCTGGCCCCAGAGACCTAAACCCATTAAAATTAATTGAGTGTTTTATGTATTTTTTAATCTCATCTGTCCTGAACTACAGTTCTCATTCTCAGTTAATAACACAGTTATGGCCAGGAAAGTTTTCATACACTTTTTACAATAAGACAACTCCAAAATAAGAGTTAATTACCCCTTTCTCTTCATATCTGTGACCTCATTGTTTTATCTTTGTCAAAAATCATTTGTTCTGTTTTCTGTTAGAATCTTTATTTTCTGGCGACTACTCTATATCCCTTTCTGATTATACCACCCTGCTTTAATATGTGTGTGAAGAAAGAAAACATCCCCCTTTTCCCCCCTGAGAAAGCACTTTGTGTACCTTCCAAAAAGTGGATATATTTTTCCTTCTAGAACAGATTGTTTGCAGGTGTGACATCTATATCTTGGATTGCAAGATTTCAATCCATTCCTGACTTGTTTTTCTCCTTCAGGATTTCTCATCATTGGATCATGCCTGTGTGTAGGCTGGTCAAAATCTGATCTGCCTACATCCAGTATATCTAGCTAATTCTTTTTCCTTTTGATTTCATGAACTCAAAGATAGTCTGGCCATTTTCTTCCTGTTGATAAGAATTAGCTCCATAATAGCAGGTCTCCATGTTCCTTGTTCTGCCGTTTGACTGACATTGTCAGCAAAAGAAGGCAAGAATTTGTTGGACCTTTTGGCACAGCAAGATTTCCAACACATGTCAGGGTAGCTAAACTCTTTCTGTTATCATTGATACATATTGCTTTGAAAGCTTCATTGCTTGATACAGAAAGACCTAATCCCTAACTTCTGTCTGCCTAGGTAGTTTATAATAAACTTCCAGAACAAAATCACTTTTGTTTTTCTGTCCTTTTATTCTTATTCAAATACTATTAACAGGAATTCTGTGCTCAGTTGTGTGATTTGCATCTAGGCATATATTTTCTTAATAGACAGCACAATACTATCCCCCCTTTTTGGAATCTATTAAATTCTGGCCTTCCAGAACTATGTTCAAATCCTGAATGTCATGTCTATATGGCTCTTTGCCCGGGCTTTGATTCGGTGGTGTAAACTGTGCAGAATCAATGTATTGATGTTGAGAATAAGGGATTAAAAATACCAAGACTTCAGTTAATGTGATTTGCCTTTTGTAAATAAATTACAGTGTTAATCCAACACTTACTTATGCAGTGCAATACTTATGTCTCATTTCACAATAATGTTAGCAAGGTCCAATAATGTTAGATCTGAGAAGAGAAAAGGGAAGTGGGGCATATATCTTAGCAAGGCTGTGTCTCTAAATTTAAAACAGTAATTCTCTTCTCCCAGATAAAATGCTTAAGTTAAAAGACTGCCAAGAGTCACTCTATGAGGATGAATAAACCATAAATACTGGTAGTTTAAAATACCTAGACTGAATGACTCAAATGTCTCTCTTATTGCATTATGTAATTTTTATTTTACTTCGGTTTGGGGGATTTGAAGGATTTGAGTGTTCTAGTTTTATTTATTTTTAAAGAATGTGTCTGTCCCTGTGAAGAGTAGGCCATCCTCTGTTCCTTTAAGAATACATATTAATACATCTAACTTTATTAAATAAAAATGTACACATATAAATTTAAATATTTCTCTTATCTTATAATGTAAAACTTAACAAAATAGTAGCTTCCTAAAGCATCTATGACTTCCATTCAATTTATTTTTACTTTATTTTCATTTTATGCTTTGTGATATTCATGGTCAGCTCATCAATAGAAGGCCAAGATACACGGTAAGTAAGATTTAGATCATACAAGGTTATACAAATTCACTGAGTAAATTATTAGCTAGTTCTTTCAGAGCCATTAGTTCACATAAGGAAACTTCCTCATTATGAAATTAAAAATGAGCCTGATATACTTGATTATTTGTTGTTGAACCGCTAAGTCATGTCTAACTGTTCATGACCACATGGACCATAACATGCTAAGCTTTCCTGTCCTCCACAGTTGCCCAGAATTTACCAAAATTCATGTTTATTGCATCCATGACACCATCTAACCACCTCATCCTCTGCTGTCCCCTTTTCCTTTTGCCTTCAATTTTTCTAGGTTCTTTTCTAGTGAGTCCTCTGTTAATTAAGACACTTGATTATACTGAGGAAGAATACCCATTTCATCTTTAAATTAATTCACAATTCAGATGTTGGGGAATTTATTTCTTAGTACTTTAAATTTTATCAATAGTAACTTCAAGTAAGTAATCCTCGGGGATCTAGGAAATAGATCAGTTCAGCATAGGTTAACAAAATAGTCATGTTTTAATAATCATCTTTGATTCCTTTTTAAAAGTTGATTTCTGAGTCTTCATAGCTACCGTATTTGAACAGACATAAAGCTCAGCATCCTGGAAATCTCTTCTGTGATAATTTTGTACCTGGGTTTCAGAAGATTGTGAACAGAATATAAACACGTATCCAGATTTCTACTCAGATAACACAGTCTTACTTTACTATTTACTGTTTTTAAAAAGTGTGAGTTTATAACTGAATATGAGAAGTGATAGGCGTCCATTCCAGGGGTGGGTTCCTGACAGTTCTAACCTCTTCTATAGAAGAGGTTCCACAAATCTACCCTGCCATTTAGAACCGGTTCCAGCTCCCTCCCCCTGCCTGTCCGCACCACGCTTGCCCCGCCCACCGCTCACTGATTGGCTGGCTCATCAATCGCCCCAACCGCCTCTAAGAGTCCTATCTAAACCTTAAAGTCTTAAAGCTGTCAAGTTTGAACACCCCTGGGGGTTTTTTTCTAAAGGGTTAGGGGTGCAAGGGTCTTGTAACTTGACAGCTTTAAGACTTGCACACTTCAATGTCAGAGTTTGTGAGCCAACATTTTGGTTGCTAAGCAAGAGCATTGTTAAGTGAGTTTCACCACATTTTACAAATTGGCCATGCCCACCCAGTCACATGACTGCCAAGCCACTCCCACCCGGTCACATGGCCAGCAAGCCACTCCCACAAAGCAGGCCACACCTACAGAAGAGGTTCTAAAAAATTTTGAAACCCACCACTGCTCCATTCTAACTGCATATTCTGTTCATAAAGATGTACCTTGAAACGGGGTTAGAAATCCAAGTTTCTCAAATTGCTGTCAATGTTATTCTGTGCATTACTTGTATGGTTAAAACGAATTCCTGGAGACATTAGCTTATTCCCCATTCTATTGCTTGATGATTGACAAATAGAAACTAGAAGCTCTACTATACTTGGTAGGGCGAGTTAGTCTTTATCAGAAACTGAACCTTCCAGCAAGCAGAGAAAGAGATAAGACAACCACTTGGTAGTGGAAGACAACCATTTCTATTTAAATAGCCTCTTTGCATATGCTCTTTGCATATGTTCTCATGCTGATTTGAGTACTTAAATAGTTCCCTGTATTACATGTGCACAAAGACAGGGCAAATTGCAACCAAGGTTTGTATTCTGGACAGACTGTTTTGAAAAATATGAAGATTCCTTAGGACACTGATGGTCCTAAGAAACACAGATATGCGGGCACACGCACATGCTCGTTGGGGCCATGCTCCGGAAGCCGAACTTCCAGGTTCTAGCACACATGCGCGCCCAACATTTTGGTACTGCTGTATTTCCTTAGACGCATGTGTATACAGGTGTTTGGAAGCTAGTTCGTTTAGGTGCAGTAGTGTAGTATGTAGTTAGTTAGGTATTCCCAAACACATATCCTGTACAATGAATGTCATACTTGAATTCGTGGTCACTTGAATTTTCACTGAAGAAAAAACTGAAATTCCAGGGTTGTTACAAATTAGCTTAAGATATTTGAACTTCTATTTGATGGATTTATATGTACTTGCTTTATTCCTTCCTATTAAATAGGAACACTAAATAGTTTATTAAACATTTTGCCCTGGATGGTTGCTTCTTCTACAAACCAGAATATCAATCTATCTTCATAGTTTTTTTAGTCTTCTTTTGAAGTGATATACAAGAAGACGGTACACTTACTAATGAAATTGGGCATTTGGTGGTAGTACCTCTTTATTGGTATAAAGTATGTCTTAATTAAGTTTACTAACATTTTTAATTAACATTTTCCATAAACATGTTATTTAACATTTTACTGGTTTTACTTATTAATGGTGGGTTGGTTTAATGCTTTTTATTTCAGGTTGTTTCTTAAACTGGGCAGTCTAAAAAAAAAGTAGTACTTGCAAGATACGTATGAAGAGTGATAGCATGGAATTTAGATGTAATTGCAATTGTGAGCAAAACTGATATACTACTTGGACTACAAGCCATCTTCATCAGTCCTTTCTGTGGCTACTGATATTGTCTTGTTTTCAAGTCTCACAGTTGAGTTGCTTACAGTTTCCTTTTTTTGGTCAGGTTCGTAGAGGTTGAAGAATTATTTTAATGAATTAAGTCTATTCTAAAATTTAATATCTTAATATAACCATTGAATATGCAAGAAACAAAATCACTGATTCATATTTTTTGCTGGTAAATTCCAGGGCATTCATTACCATGCTGGTAAATTCCAGAGGCTCTGGTGGTCTTAAACAGTTCATATGTGTGTGTGTGTGTGTTCAAGTTTAGAAATCTGTAAGGGTTTTTTACTGATTCAAAATTGGATGCCAAGTTTGTCAGAATTTAATATGTTCGATAAGATGTTTTAGCTTGGCAATGAAAAAGGAATGAATTTGTACTTGACATAATCTCTGGTCTCATTTGAGAGCCATGTTCCAATTCCCTCTGTTTCATGTTTTGATCAAGCTGAAAGGGAGGGAGGAACTTATTGGGAATGAAAATGAAAGTTGTTGGATGAAAATTATTTGATGGGAAAAAGGAGTTTGAAGGACACTGGGAAATTCATTTTGTTGAAATCCTCTAAATCCTCACTTGGGGGAAGCTGATCTAATCTACTCTGTTCTTATTGTCTTCCAGCCAAGGATCCCTGAAAGGAACTAATGCAAGATGGTTAGGAAAGCATTTGATTATTCTTGCTTAGTATTCCCAGTATCAATATTAAAAAGATTCAAATTATGATGAATTAGGATAATGAACTGAAGCTTCAAATCTAGGGAAGGAACCAATGAATTAGCGCTCTCCACTCTCTCCACAGGAACAAATGAATAAAATCTGGTGATTTTATTCTGGTGGCTTTAATCTGGTGGCTTCACTGATAAGACGGGAATATATTCAGGTTTGTTGCCAATTCTCCAGGATAGTTTTTATTCAGAGGGGCACCTACATAAGATCCTTAAAATGTTGAACTTCCTGACTCTGAGCTATTGGGCCAATTAGAGTGTTGATTTTATAAAAATCTAAATAGTTGAACCAAGTATAGGCCATCCTCAACTAGTTTCTGGCTGTTCAAAGTTATAACAGCTTAGTTATAACAGAAGGTTATAACTGAAAAGTGACCTATGATCATTTTTCACATTTATGACCATTGGGGCATCCTCATGGTCACATGATCAAAATTCAGACACTTCTCGGCTGACTCATATTTATGACGGTTGCAATGTCCCGGGGGTCATGTGATCACCATTTGAGACTTTCTGACAAGCAAAGTCAGTGGGGGAAGCCAGATTCCCTTAACAACCCTGTTAATAGCTTAACAATTGCAGCGAGTCATTTAACAACTGTGGCAAGAAAGGTCATAAAAGGTGGTGAAACTCACTTAAGACATTTCTCACTTAGCAACATAATTTTTGGGATCAATTGTGGCCATAAGTTGAGGACTACCTGTACATAAAACATGCTTCCTCCAATATCATCAGACCCAGCAAAAAGTCTACCTGCTTGCTGTTTCATCAATAGTAGCAATGTTCTGTGGGGATACTACCCATGTTTTGCAAAAATCTAGACAACAACCATTAGAGACGGAGAAATTCTTGTTCCTGGTATCATTATGAAACACAGATACAAATTATAAATAAGTTGGCTAGCCATGTTGCTGTTAGTTGCAAAGTTGTATCTGACCCATTGCAACCCCATGGACAGCGTTCCTCCAGGCCTTCCTGTCCTCTGTCATCCACTCGAGTCCATTTAAGCTCATGCCTACTGCTTCGGTGACTCCATCCAGCCACCTCATTCTCTCTCGTCCCTTCTTTTGCCCTCAATCTTTCCCAGAATTAGGCTCTTCTCCAGTGAGTCCTTCCTTCTCATTAGGTGGCCAAAGTCTTTGAGTTTCATCTTCAGGATTTGGCCGCCTAAAGAGCAATCAGGGTTGATCTCCTCTAGGACTCACCGGTAGATCGCTTTGCAGTCCAAGAGACTCACAGGAGTCTTCTCCAGCACCAGAGTTCAAATACCTCAATTCTTTGGAGTTCAACCTTCCTTATAGTCCAACTTTCACAATCATACACATTGCAACTGGGAAAACCATAGCCTTGACTATATGCACTTTTGTTGATTAGCCATACCTCAGTCCATATAAAGGTATTTATTTATTTTTACAAAATTGCCAGTCGTTGCCCTTTTTCCCTAGAGTGTGCAGCAGGATTCTGAGTTATGAGGAATCTTTAGAAGGCCTGTTTAAAAAAATAACAGCAGGCTGACTTCATTTTTTTGTTGACAGTTTAAATATTTGCTTGCTCCTTCCCCTTGGAAACTTGTCTACTCCTTCCACGTTTGAAGGTTGCTATGTTATTGCCTGTTTTATTTGGGTTATTTATTTATTTTTTAAAATGGCATTTCTTATTTTCACCATTAACTCTGTGACTCAAACCAGGTAGTGAGACTAAAAAAGCTTTCTGGGAGTTAGGATGAGGGAGTGGGATTTTTACTTAGAAACTTAGGAAATGTTTTCAGATATGATCGTTGCACATGCATGTCCTCTTCAATGGATTTAAAAGGCATATTTTAAAAATGCATGGAAACCTGCATACCTTAAATCTATTAATTCAGGTAAGAATTATTTACACCTTGTTATATATTCCTGCTTTATTTATCGAACCACTGTTTATATTGTCTAGTTATGCTTATCCTCAACAACTGAATTGTACTGCCAAGAAAATACAGCTTCCTTCAAAGGAGTTTGAGGCTGCATTCTCCACACATTACTGCCAAATTTAATCAACTATAAAAAAAGAAATAGAATATTTAGGAAATTAGGCTGCTGTATTTTATCCAGTTTTTTCCCAACCTGGGTGTCCATAAATCATACCTCCCTCTCCCTCTCCCTCCCCCTCCCAATGTTCCCTCTAATTTTTTTTCAATGTGAGCAGAAAAGTATAGTGTTTGAGCGGCACATTTTCATGCCTGAGCACCTGAACTTTTTTCACAGATGTCACCTAAGACAACAACGAAATCAGTATTATTTGAAACTCAAAGTTATGTTTCTTCAAGGTACCCGCTTAATTAAAAGTGTTATATAGTATCACTTAACAACGCTCCTGCTTAGCAACCAAAATGTTGGCTCAGAAACTCTGGCATTTGAAGCACGCAAGTCTTAAAGCTGTCAAGTTACAAGATCCTTGCACCCCTAATCCTTTAGGGAAAAAAAATCCCAGGGGTCTTCAAACCTGACAGCTTTAAGACTTGTGGACTTCAACTCCCAGAATTCCTCCTCCAGTCATGTTGGCTCAGAAACTCTGGCATTTGAAGTGTGCAAGTCTCAAAGCTGTCAACTTACAAGACCCTTGCTCCCCTAACCCTTTAGAAAAAAAGACCCCAGGGGTGTTCAAACTTGACAGCTTTTAAGACTTGTGGACTTCAATTCCCAGAATTCCTCCTCCAGTCCTGTTGGCTCAGGAACTCTGGCATTTGAAGCATGGAAGTCTTAAAGCTGTCATGTTACAAGACCCTTCCACCCCTAGAAAAAAAATGCAGAGGTCTTCAAACCTGACAGCTTTAAGACTTGTGGACTTCAACTCCCAGAATTCCTCCACCAGTCATGTTGCAGTGACGTCATCTGCGTGGATCTGCTCCATCTTTGGTTTCTTCATCGTAGGCAGGGCTGCTGCTGAAGATGCTGACGAGCTGCCACCAGAATAACTGCTGCTACCTCCTCCTCCTCCAACAGCACCACCACATTTGCACCTGAGCTCAGCGCCACATTACCCCTGCCCCCTCCTCCTCCTCCTCCTCCTCCGTGCTTTCAAGGAGCCATGAGGCTTTTTTCCCCCTGCTCCCCCCCCGCCTTCCTATTGGCTCCTGCAGCCTCATGGCTCCTCAAAAGCACGGCGAAGGAGGAGGGGGCAGGGGTAACGCGGCGCTGAGCTCAGGTGCTCCGTGCGGAGGGGAGCCGGCGCTGCCACACGCGGGGATGCCGGCTGGAGCTTTGGTGGCTTTAAGTCAGCCGCAGCGCCGGGCGCCAAATCCGGCAGTGCTGTTAGAGTAGGAGGAGGAGGTGGCAGCAGTTATTCCGGTGGCGGCGGGGGCTTTGGGGCTTCACAACTACCCTCAGTCGCCCCGTGCTCATCAAAGCAAGTCCATGGAAGTCCTTTGCGGGTGGCCCATTCTAGCTGCCTGCAAAGGACCTCCCCAGCTTCCGGAGCCTGTGGCAATAGAAATCACTGCGCGGCAGTTGAAAACTGCTGCACGGTGTTTTCTTGCCACGTGCGCAGCCGTGCAGCCGCGCACCTTAGAGGAAACATTGCTCCCTCCCCCCTCTCTCTCCCTCTCCCTCTCCCGCCCTCTTGTTTTTATCCACACTGCAGAGATGGGATGAAATAAGATATTATGATTTTGGTACTTGGGTCAGTCTTTGGAACCCACATACATACAGAATTGTATAATGATATCATGCCATTTGTGGAGTCATTCTTGCTATAGATACAGGTAGTCCACAACTTATAATAGTGCATTTAGGAACTGTTTGAAGTTACAATGGCTCTGAAAAAAGTTATTTATGACCATTTTTCAAACTTACAACTGTTGCAGCATCCCCATGGGCATAAGATCAAAATTCATTTGATTGACGCTTGCCTCATATTTATGATGGTTGCACTATCCCAGGGTCATGTGATCACCTTTTGTGACTTTCTGACAAGTTAATATGGAAGCCAGATTCACTTAACAGCCGTGTTAAGTAGCCGCAGTGATTCAGCTAACAAATGTGCTAACAAAGGTCATAAAATGGGGCAAAACTGATTTAACAAATGTCTCACTTAGCAACCGAGATTTTGGGCTTAGTTATGGTCATAATTGGAGGACTACCTGTACTACTCTTTGTAAAAAGCACATATAATTCTATAGAAAACATGAATTCTTGTTATTAACTCCTGATCTTAAGTGTGTTTGTTATGTGTATCTGACAAAATTAAGGTGAAAGGATAAAACCTCTTGAGCTTAAACAATTGTTCCAACTTCATAAGGAGTTGTTCGAGCTCTAATGGAAATGGGCTAATGCTATTCCAACAACTCCAGGTAAGCTTTAAGTTAAGAATCCTTCTAGAATGATTACAACATTTCCGGTAACACTGAAATAGATGTTTTGAATTTCAAACAGAATGTTTCAAAACTTGAAATGTTTCAATCTTAGAACATTCTGTACATCTCAGCATGGAAATTCAAAAATGCAAGGTGAAACCTATACAATAAGATCTTCAGCAAATCAGTAGGAACACATCCTACAAAAGAATCAAATGTCTAGGTAAGAATGTGAAACTTGGGTATTATCCTTATCCCTTCCTAGCCAGCCATATTCAGCTGTTTAACTCCAGAATGCAATTGCTCAATAAATTTCATACATTTGCTTACACAACGATCAAGGATAAAGAGAAACCACACATCTTGCAGTCTTATTCTCCTGGGTTTGGTGTTAAACATCTGAAGTATTTTTTTAAAAAGAATGTTCCATTCTGGAACTTGCTAGTGGAGTTTTGTTAGATGCGAATAAACATAGGAAACAATTTAAAAGTTGAAATTTTCCACAGCTGTGTTAGATGTTACCTATCTTGTGAGCTATTTTATGTTTTCCACAGGAGCAAGAGACTATATAAATATCTTGTGTTTCTTTGTCTTTTTAGTTATTATATGAAAGTATAATACTTTCTGCAAAGGGTTTCATTTTCTGTGTCCTTTATGAAAAAGTACCTTTTAGCTGGAGTATATGCTTTTACTTGTTTAGGGAAAAGAAAAAGAAGGGAAGCACCAGCAAATTGTACTGCTGTCTCAGCATTTCTATGGAATTTTTGAAGTAAGCCTAATTTGGAGATTTGGAGATGATGCAGAATTTATATTACCGTGTTTCCCCGAAAATACAACAGGGTCTTATATTCTTTTACTTACAAAATATGGCCTTGGGCTTATTATAGGGGAGGGCTTATTATAGAGGAGGGCTTATTGTTTTGGGGTTGCCAGGCGGCTGCTCCTTTGCGAACTGGCTCCTGAAGAGCCAGGCACAGCCTCAGGGGTGAAGCAGCCATGAGGTGACCAAGCTCACGAGCAACCGCCCAGCAAACCCCCTCTCCAGCCGGGCAGAGCACCATTCATTGACCTAGGGGGTATCCCTAAGGCGCCAAGCCAAGTGGCACGCTGCTCGCTCTGCCCACTTCCCAGCTCCTGGGGCTTGGCACATTAGGGATACCCCCTAGGTCAGTGCATGGAGGTCTGCCTGGCTGGAGAAGGGGGTTGTACGAGCGCCTGTTCCACTCCCAGTAGGTATGCCTCCTAGCCTCAACATGTCCGGACCCAGCTCTCCCTGCAGCTGCCGCCGCCGCTGCTGCACTCCGAGCATAATGTCTTCTCCGGTTCCAAACTCCAAAACTCAGCTGCCGAGTCTTCTAGCAGCGGTCTCTCTAAAAGTGCGCTCTATGGTTGTGGGCTGGCTGCTGGAAGACTCTCTGTCCGGAAGACTCTCTTACAGAGAGTACTTCTAGCTTTAAATTCTTATTTATCAATGAATAGTAGAGAAATCTTCTAGAAGAATCTAGGATTTCTTACAATTCATGGAAATAAAGATTTCCATCGTGTTTATATTAATCTGATATCTGTCTGCCGTAAATGCATAAGTCCATTTATATGCTAAATGTAAGATGTTAAATATTAAAGTTGGCTGGACACAGGTATTCAGCTGGAGGATTCTGCTGGAGGACTCTGCCAGTTAGGTATCTTGAGCAGCGGTGGGATTCAAATTTTTTTACTACCGGTTCTGTGGGCATGGCTTGGTGGGCGTGGCTTGGTGGGCGTGGCAGGGAAAGGATACTATAAAATCTCCATTCCCTCCCCACTCCAGGGGAAGGAGTCTGCAAAATTGCCATTCCCTGCAAGAAGAACGAAGGTTGAATTTTGGACCAGACTACTCAGTGTAGAATTGGTGGTGTGTCAAGGAGCCTGGCTTTTAAAGGTCTTGAGACAGGGAAACTGCATTGAGGGAATCTAGTGACCTCAGGCAGGTCTATCATCAAAAGAACTCCAAGTGTGAGTGGAACTGGAATAGCTGTCTTGGGTGAGAAAATGTATTCATTTTAGGTATCGCCCAACTCCAAACTGACTCTGGGCAGCATACAATCAAGGCAGCAGAATAAAAATAGAATATAAGATTTAGTACATAAAAAAATAAGAACCAGCTAGCCACACCCATATACAATGTGACATGGAATCCAAAGCTGGGAGAGAATCACTAATGAGGGGACTAAAGCTGCATACACTAGTTAATATGATTACTGGGTGTTTGTGGAGGTTGGAAAATACTTAGTGGTATTTGATTGAGTTGTGACATTACATTTAATTGGCATCACTAAATTGCTAATTTCCAGTGGGGCTGAGTGAAAACAGCTATTTTGGAGAGCTTTTGGAGATAAATAAGCATGTGCCATTGGGTTGTGAGTTTTAATTATTTGTTACAGTAGTGCTGATTTTAGTTCATCCAAATGATTGCAGTTGAATATACAATGACTCAGATGAGATGAGATGAGATGAAACATACATTGCCTTACTAGGAGGGCATGTACACTGAATGGCATTTGTATAGCAAGTGGACTGAGACAGTAGAGCGAACTGTTGGCAAATAGTGAAAAATATTTAATTCTTGGAGAATTGTTTTTCCAATAGTGGTAGTTTAAGTAAAGGTATAAAGTTTCACTAATTTCAAAAGGTGTATGAATGAAAGGAACAAGTTTCTTGTTCCTTATCATAGCAATATGAAAACTTAGCATTTGCTAAATTGCAATTGTAGATAAATATGGCAAGTGTTAACTTGGTCACATTTTTATGCATTATTGCATTATTGTTATTGTCTTTTAATGTATATTAATACTATAATATTTAATATTGCATCAGTATAATATATTGTAGATTGCATAGCTAAGTAGAATTGAGAGGGTATATCAATTTCATGCTGTAAATAAACATACTACGGAATTTTAATCACACAATTTTGTTCCTGAGAAAAATGGATTTTTTTTTACTGTTTAAAGTAAAAAAAAAATCAAATATAAGAAAAACTGTGTTTAAATTTTTATAACCTCATTGCCCAACTTCTTCATAACTTCAGCAGAGAAAAATGGGAAAATCGAATTTGATAAATGTAGAAATGGTTTTCAGTGTATTGTAGTAGTAGAATTCTGAATACTATTGATAGTATTATTTGAATTATTCAATTATTCAAATTGTTCTTTGCTTTAGTTACAGTCATGAAGTTGATCTTCATTTTGGTTCTGGTCATTAATTAAGGTTTATTTCTGGAAAATGTTTCTTGGAATTGTATTTCTAAGAGCATAAGGACAGAACATAACGTGACTACATTATTTACATGGGGAATGAACTGCTTAAGGCAGAAAACAGTATTATGCAAATATTGTAAATTCATAACAATCATCTACTTGATTTTATAAATTCTGAAAAAAACTTACCATTCCTTTTTTTCTTACAGATTTCATAACATATACTAACCTGTTTGCCTTCAGGAAGAATCCTGAATCCTATGTACTTTTGTGAAAATGGCATTGTCCAATTTGACTTCGAAGGCTGTACTGATTTATGATAACTGGATTAAAGATGCTGGTATGTCCTCTTCTTGATAACGTTCTCTTAATTGTGTAATATATCTCATTATACTTTAAGCATGTAACAACTCAAACGTAAATAATGCTTCAAGATATTTTTATGGAAACATGAAGAGCGAGAGCAGTGAAACTTAGTTCTTCACAAATTTCTTCATTTTTAGTATATTCTATTTGCATATAGTGTAACTTTTTTAAAGATGCTACTTCAGCATATATTTTAACATTGTTTTTGAGAAGAGGGAGATGGAAATGATATATCTTTAAAAGATTCTAGTTAAGAGTTGTGCATTAAGCTAAAAACGTAAGAATGATTAATGTAAGGATGATAAAATGATCTAACTGGCATGTTATAGCAATAGCATTTAGACTTATATACCTCCCCATAGTGCTTTACAGCACTCTCTCGGTGATTTACGTAGTCAACAATCTGGTTCCTCATTTTACCGACCTCAGAAGGATGGAATCAACCTTGAGCCAGCCAGGATTGAACTTCTGGATGTAGACAGAGTTAGCCTGCAATTCTGCATTCTAACCACTGCACCACCAGAGCTCCCACTCTTATTCCCAGTGAATAAGATAAGGCAATGTAATATTTGTTCTGTTTACTGTAAACATAGCTAACGGGCAACAGTCTTAAGGTGTTGACTTATTTCTCATTTCTCACTAGCAACCAATAGTATCCTTTAAGGAACCATATCAAGATGCTGAATCTAACCCTGGCATTTTCTAATAAGTCTCCTCTCATGCCTGCCCCCAAAACATTCATTCAGAAAATAAAAAAGGTGACACAGCGGAACAGGGAATATTTATATTCAAAATACATAAATAGTTTTGTTTTTGGAAGCATGGGCGTTTACATGGTTTAGCAAATAAAATAATGATTATGATGGCATTCTGATATTCCTTGTGATTGCCTTAATTTTTAAAAGCAGGTATAAAAAATATGCAATGCTATTGTTTTAGTACTTATGCATTATCACATTCTTTCATGAATCAGTTTTTAGCCACTGAACTGATGACTGTTGGTGCATTTGGAAAGGTAGGGATTGAAATAACAAGTGGCCCTCAGTAGCTTATTAAACCTTGTAAAAGAATTGAAATAAAGAAGGTAACTGAGAACTGAAATAGCTTCAGGTCACAATGCAAAACTAAATGTTCCCACTCATCAATGGCTATCTGTCATTAAAACATAAGACTTCAAAGAGAAAAGTGTTCTAATCTAACAGGCTTTATGGAAGAAGCATTGTATATAGGAAAATGTATACCCTTTGCCTTTGGCCATTTAAAACATGGAGCAACATTTGTGGGAACTTTTTTCTGAATTCCCATTAGGATGGATCAATTGCTTTCTCAACACTACTGGCCATGATTGGAATAAGGGTTGGCTTCAGAATTAAGAGTATCCTGGCCAACAGCAAAAGAAAGTTGAAGGATAGGGTAGTGATTTTAGATTCAGAATAAAAGACATTTGGCTTCAGAAAGATTAAAATATTACATACAGGTTTAATACAGCAAGTGTTAAAGTGTGATGAGAGTCAAAGCATTAGAAGTAGGAATTAAAAAATATAATTTATTTCTAAAATTATTAAACGTGCGCTTTAGATAAGAACATTTGAAAAGAGAAAACCCCCAGAGCTATACAAATTCAGTCATCTTTCTTTTTATTAAATACTGTTTACAATGTCTTCATCTTTTCTAATATTTTTATCTTAACAACATTTTCTCCATTTGACATTGGCTGGGTTTACATGTTAGGCTAATATATAAAGTAATTATGTGTGATGTGTGAAACTAGTAAATAATTCCAGTGGTTTCTGGTGATTAGAATTTTCTTATCTTTGTCCTGTTCATCCTTTCCCTCCCTCTAATATTTGACTCTTATTTATATTGGCTTTTTAAAAATCACTATGACTATTTGCATTGTTTACAAATAATATTGAATTTGAATAGAATGCAGAATTTGTAGCGACGTTGATATCCCATAGTCTCTTTAAGTTAATATTTTCTTAAAATATTTCTTTATGGACATTGGGCAGCATACAATTTAACATGGTAGGAAGATTCAGTATTTTCTTCCAAGGTTTTCATTGCATTGCCACAGGTGTGACAGAGGAGTTGAAAACATAAATATCTGCCATGATTTCACTTCTATCTGCCTGATGTTCTTTAGCTTAATCTCACTATATATAAACGCAAAAACACTCACACAGATATCACGAAATCTCCAGAATCGTAAGGCCTACAAACCTGAAATTTGGCACATATGTTCCTTTTGGCTTCTAGGTGCTCGGTAACAAAGAATTTTTTGAAATGACCATCAGAGCATTAGTATTTCTTCTATTATTATTAACATGCTCTGATACTAAGGAGTTAGACATTCTACTCCCCCTCCCAACCTGAAAACTTGGACTAGTCTTCAATAGATTTAAAGCCACGTTGACTAGGAATTCTGGGGTTTGAAATCCAACATATTGGGAGAGATTCAGCTATTCCTTTTCATCCAAAATGCCTCCATGACAAACATTGACCTCTTTTTCAATATCTCCAATATTTCTCTTTTTTACTCTTAAATTCATTTTTTTTCTGGCTTGGCCATCTTTTATATGAAAGAAAATTGCCAGAAAATTTTCTACAACTGATGAAAATTTGTGGTTAAATGATATAAATAGAGAGAGGGGGCGGTCTATAAATTCAATAAATGAAATGAAGAGAGATAAAAGTCATGCTTTACTTGAATATTATTCAAGTAAAGGATCCTTTTGAGCGCTCCGAAGGCTTCAGAGACCGTCCGGATGGTCCCTGAAGCCTTCGGAATGCTTAAAACCACCCTCCGAGCAACCCGGAAGTCACTTCCGGTTTGCTCGGAGGGTGGTTTTAAGCGTTCCGAAGGCTTCAGGGACCGTCCGGACGGTCCCTGAAGTCTCCGGAGGTCCTCCGGGGGGGCGGGGAAGGCTCCTTTCGCCCTCCCCAGGCTCCTATAAAGCCTCTGGAGCCTGGGGAGGGCGAAAAAAGCATGTAAAAATGGGGGGGTAATGCGTTGCATTATGGGTGCAGCACGCCCGCACACGACCCCCCTGCGCTCCCCCCACTTGTGGCACGCGAGCCAAAAAAGGTTCGCCATCGCTGATATAGATGAATGAGTTTTTCCATAAAAGAGAATATATGTAGCTTAGAGTTGAACTATGGAGTTCTTAATGTGCTAATAATGTTATCTAGTTGGGTAGTGAAATGTCTGCAAGCACACACCCAAGCTCAAAGAACATCATGAACGATATGAATTAGTTTTTGTATTGAAAACTATTGAATAGGCATAGATGAACTTTTACCTAGATCTTAAATATCTATAGGAGGTAGCAAATATTGCTAAATTAATAGAATAACTTTATGAGGAAGGAAAATATTTAACCGCTGTTTGTTCTAGTTATAATTCTCATGAAAATAGGTAATTTGTACATTCATACAAATATTTTAATAATTTCACCAGTTATGATTTTAGCTTTGGCTAAATGAGAAGCCATACATTGTGTAATGTATATGTGAAGTTTTTATATAAAGCAAACAAGAAACTTAAGATAAAAAAAACCTGTGCTTTTGAACTGGCAAACAGCCAGATTAGGTAGGCAATAATTTAGGTTAAAGAATATGCTTGTTATTTAAGTCAAAATCTAGACATATTAAAATACTTTTTAATATCTCTTTTCCAGATCCACGAGTTGATGGCTACCCACTCATGTCTTCACCTTTCCCACAAGCACTTATTCTTGGAACTTATATATATTTTGTCACTAATTTAGGGCCAAAGTACATGGAGAACAGAAAGCCTTTTGATTTGAGGCAATTAATGTTTGTTTATAACTTTGGCATAGTGGCTCTTTCAATGTATATAACATATGAGGTAAGTAGAAGATTGCTCATTTGTTCTAATAGAGGTGTACAAAGGATTTTCCTGAAATATTAATGATTTATGTAACTTAGGTATACAGAAATACTTTTGAAATCAAAACTACATTTTAGTTTCTCGGTATAGTGTGAACTGCTATGCATAATCTTCGTGAGATATGATCAGGGCTTATAAAATGAGTATTGCTTACTCTTTCTTCTATCACAGTCCTATAATGGGTCTCGTAGATAGCTTTGGATATAAACAAGTTAGAGACTACCCCAAAAAGAAATAAGGTGGGGATGAAACAAAAGAAAAAATGATTTAATTTCAACCTGAATAAAAAATATAATTAAATGCACTTTATAGGACTGTAATCCAGTCATATATTTAATTATTACAGTGATAATGCTATACAAACTCTGGAATACCCATTGCTTACAAAGACTCTAAGCAAACTTGGATCTTTGACATTCGAAGCCAATTCTTGGGAAAAAATATTATGGGATTTAACTTAAATAAAATTCTCCTTGTTTCAAATATGTATGTTCCCTTGGTAGTTCCAATGGTGCTTTTTCAAAAGGCAACTGGATTTTGTTTTCCTTTGAAGACCTTTTGCTTCTCATCCATTTGAGTATTAAATTTTACACATTTGAAGGCATTGTGTGGAAGAGTAAGTAAGGAAGTAAATCTTTATTACGGTCAAAGACCAGCAATACACATTAGTTTTTACCATATGTTAAAAAGTACTGACATTAAGATATAATTAAAAAGTATTGACATTACAAGTGGAAAATAACATACATGTTCTCAGATTGTTCGGATCACTCCCTGGTTTACCTGGGTGCAACGCCGTTAAGTATAGGAGTAAATACAATGGTCCAAAGATTGTTAGAGATATGTCCAGATAATTGGTACAAGATGGCAACTATACTTCTGTAGCCAATTTTTTTCTTATGAACATTGTAGCAGCACAGAACTTTGCCACTGCATACGTGGTAATCGGGTTAGTGTCCTGGAGGAGAAAGCCTAGATAAAAATTGTCTGCCCTCCCTGGCAATCTCTCTAATAAGGGGAGAATATGTGCAGACCTACAAGCTCTGTATAGCTCGCAGTGTAATAGAACATGTGAATGATCTTCCACTTCTCCTTTACCACATATACAAACTCGTTCTGCTATAGGTGTTCTCTTATACCTGCCCTGGAAGAGTGCTTGAAGGAAGAATGTTAAATCTGGCTCTGAAGAAAGCTATTCTTTGCTTTGGGAAAATCAGGTCATTTAGATATCTTGCCGATTCCCACACACCCTGTTTGATTCTGTGCCTACTGTGGAGAGGCAACCTATTTATTTCTTCTTGGAACTCCATGTCCTTCATTCGATTAATTACTACTTGCTTTGCTTGATCAAAGCCTAGGGACATTAAGAATAATGATGAGAGCCCATAAGAGCCCAGCTTGTGGTCAATTGCCTGTTTCCAGGGGGAGGGGAAATTGTCAGTCAACACTAGTGGAGACAGTCCCTCTGGAAAGAAATGCATTTTAAGCCAATGAATGATAATCATCTTCTAGGCTCTTACCTGAATTTGAGGCACGCCTGTCTCAATTCTTAACTGGGCATTTGGAGTTCCATTGGGTGCAGCTAAGATGGCTTGCAGGAATTTGGTTTGTATGGTTTCTAGCAAGTCTTTCTTTGCAAGGATTCCTGTTTGTGCCCCATATAGAATTTGTGGCAATGTTTTGGCCTCAAAAAGTTTTAAAGCAGCAGGTACTAACTGACCTCCACCTGTATAAAAGAAATGTTTAATTGCATTTGAGGACCTATTGGCTACTTGCAATGTATAATCCAGGTGTGCCTTCCATGTCCCTTGTGAGTGGAAAACCACCCCAAGGTATCTAAATGTTCTAACCTGTTCCAAACTATGTCCTTCTATTTTCCAGGAGTATTGGCTTGGTCTTTTAGCAAAAACTAAAATTTTTGATTTATCAAAGTTAAAAACCAGCTTGTTTTGCCTGCAATAGCTGAGTGTTGCCCTAATTGCTCTCTTCAGACCTACTGGGGTTTGTGAAATGATAGCGGCATCATCAGCATATAAGAGAATTGGCACTTTGTGTTGTGCTAGGTTAGGAGGATGGAAATCAGGGTTCTGTAAGAGATCGATCAGTGGATTAATATAGAAGTTAAAGAGGGAGGGGGGCAGGATGCAACCCTGCCGTACCCCTTTTTGTACCCTTACTGAGCCGGTAAAACTCCCTTGGGGATTACACCTCACTTTCAAGGTGGAATTGGCATACAATTTTTGTATGAGGAAGAGGA
Source organism: Natrix helvetica (assembly GCF_964273705.1). NCBI lineage: Eukaryota > Metazoa > Chordata > Lepidosauria > Squamata > Natricidae > Natrix > Natrix helvetica. Next base: position 29,911,460 of record NC_138552.1, on the reverse strand, counting down.
GGCGTTTATCGATAGTGGTGCATTTTAATTTCTCCCAGAGGGTGATCCTGGATATTGAATCAAAGGCCTGCTTAAAATCAAGGAAGGCCACAAAGAGAGGATTTATATATATATATATATATATGTATGTATGTATGTATGTATGTATGTATGTATGTATGTATATATATATATATATATATATATATATATATATATATATATATATATATATATATATATATATATATATATATATATATATATATATATATATATATATATATATATATATATATATATATATATATATATATATATATATATATGTATTTGTGTTACAACCCCTGGTATGACTTTATTTATTTATCAGTACAATTACAACACATATATATATATATGTATATATATGTATTTTTGTACTAAATGGTGGAGTACCAAGATATGATCCACTGTAGATCTTCCTTCTCTAAAACCAGCTTGTTCATCTTTGATTATCCCCCCTGAAATTAGCCAATCTTGAAGTTTATAATTTAGGTGTTTGGCATACAGTTTACTAATAATGCTTAGAAGACTAATGGGTCTATAATTGCCTGGGTCATTTCTATTACCTTTTTTATAAATTGGTATGATAATTGCTACTCCCCAATCTCTAGGTATATGGCCTGTTTTATCTATAAATGTAAACAGTGATGCTAAAAGTGGAGCCCACCAACTAGCATTTTTTAAATTATTTCCGGCAGGACATTATCAGCCCCAGGTGCCTTATTAGCCTTTAGGGCTCCAATCAACCAGGATATCTCTTCTGGTGTAACAGGGGGCCAGTAAGGAGTTTGGTCCAAACTAGCTTGGCTCTCCTTGGTTACATAGTCAGGATCTGCATAAAGCTCCCTAAAATGCTCTTCCCAGGCATGAATCGGAACCTGATTTGTTGTAGGTAGGGGAGGTTTTCCCAATCCCCTGGTGATGTACCAAAAAAGGGATGTATTTTTTGTCCTGACTGCCGTAATTAGTCTATGCCAAGACTCCTTCAGAGCCGCACTTTTCTTTTCTTTTAGAAGGTTCTTATATTGAGCTTTCAGCTGCTTTAAGTAGTAAGTGTGATCCTCAAAGTGGGTGTTAGATACTTATACCAACTACAGTGGTTTCCATCAAGATCCTCTGTTCCGGCGGGAACAGAGGTTTAATCCTATTGGTCAAAGGGTCTGACAGCTCCCTATAAAAGGGCTGCTGTCAGACTCAAACCTTTGCTGGATTGTTCTTACTTGTTGTGTTATAATAAAGAGCTGTTGTTACCATTAAGCCTGTGTGTGCCTATCCATTACCCAATCTAACACTGGCGATGAAGGTGGGATTGGAAGGCAAATAGGCGAACCGAAAAGAGTGTACTGATCCAGCAAGTACATCCAGCCCGGAGCTCAGCGCAGCTTCGAGCAGCCATTTTTGAGCGACAAACTCAAAATGCCCTCAGAACACAAAATGGCCATGCACGCCCCACCGACTCCGTATGACCCAGTCACCGAGCACTCGGACTAAGCCTGTGTGTGCCTATCCATTACCCAATCTAACAGGAGACACTTTTACTTTTCTTGTATTCCATATTATATATCCTTTTTAGTTGCACGCAATCTCTATCGAACCATTTTTTGTTCTTTGAAACCGGCCTTTTTGAGTGAGCTAGTGATCTGTTACTGTTGTTTGGAAGAAAATCAGCCGGTTTTTATACATGCAATGCAGGCTGAATGCACATGTCACACTAAACTACTATAAGGTTTGTTTGTACTTTAATGGATTATATGAAGCCAGCCATTTATAGTTTATTCGGTTTTAAAAAAAAGTTCAGCAAATCTATACATAAAAAAGCACTTCCCTGGAGCTTTTTATAGCATTCATCAGTGCTGTGTATGGTGTGGTTTCTTCTTACTGTAATTTTTTATGCAATCCAATGATTTGTAAAAACTAAATATTACATTAAATTCTTTTCTTCTAGTTCCTCATGTCTGGCTGGGCCACAGGCTATACATTTCGCTGTGATATAGTTGACTATTCCAAGTCACCTATGGGGCTCAGGGTGAGTATTGTAATGATACTATTGTAATCCAAATTAGGGCTGTGTCTGGTCTTTCTACTGAGTTTGTAAAACTGAACAACAGGCCATAAAACAGGACCAGACCAGTTAGAAATCTATTCAATTTAATAAAAAGCAAGAGGTGACTTTTGTTTAGGCTTATGGGAATTTCTAAAAAAAAAATCCTATTATGTAGCTTCATGATTGTTGGAGTGAAAAATGACTTGATGGCACATTATCAGTCAATCAATTGTGTAGCTGTGTTTTTCTTTTATACCAAAGGCCAACCAGTGATGGGATTCAATTGTTTTTACTACGGGTTCTGTGGGCGTGGCTTGGTGGGCGTGGCATGGCTTGGTGGGCATGGCAGGGGAAAGATACTGTAAAATCTCCATTCCCTGCACGCTCCAGGGGAAGATTTTTATTTATTTTTTATTTATTTATTTATTAGACTTGTTAGCCGCTCCCTCTGCACGAAGGGACTCGGGGCGGCGTACAATAAATAAATCACATGTTACACGATTAGACATTACACGGTTAGACATTACACGGAGGAGGTATAAAATCACAACAATTGTTACAATACATAAAACAACAATAATAATAAGGTTAAACATTAAAATACCCCGATTTAAAATTTTAAAATGTAAAAAGTATAAAATTGCCAGGAGGATTGGAGATAGAACTATAGTTGAGCCAGGCCAGCTAGTTGGAAAAGGTGGGTCTTGAGTTTTGTACGGAAGGAGCGGAGGTCGGTAGTAATCCTAATGTCGGGGGGGAGGTCATTCCAGAGGGCTGGGCCCATCACAGAGATTGCTGCAAAATCCCCATTTCCTTCTGATCAGCTGGGACCCGGGAGGCAGAGAATAGATGGGGGCAGGGCCAGTCAGGGGTAGTATTTACCGGTTCTCCAGAACTGGTCAGAACCTTCTGAATACCCCTGCCCCCCAGGCTGAAGCAGAACCAGACTGCAGAACCAGTCTGAGCAGCCGTTCAGAACCAGTCTGAGCAGCCGTTCAGAACCAGATTGCAGAAGCAATGGGTGAGTGTGCACTTGTGGGCTGGTGGGCGCATGTGCCCAGCTCCATTTATGTGCACATGCCTGCTGCTTGCGCAGAATCATCCCCTTCCCCCATGCCAGTTTGCAAATCCATGAAGGTTGGAGACCACTGTTTTAGAGGCTTCACTGGATTCTACTTATTTCTGCCTCAGGGATAATCATATAGGGATATTTCAGTTTTCCTACAAAAGTGTCGAATGTCAGTTTAACGCTGTATATATAAAATATTCATCATGCCTAATAAAATGGAGAATTTTCATACAGTGTTGAATTTACTCAATGTTTTTGCTGTTTATAGATGGTTCGTGTCTGCTGGCTGTATTATTTTTCCAAATTCATTGAGTTGCTAGACACTGTGAGTATGATTATATAGTTTAATAAATATATTCTGGTCTGTGTACATAATAAAATACTGATTAATAAACAGTATCATATGTTTCAGGGATTTCTTTGTATATTGAGTATTTGTCATCTTTAGAAGAAATGTTAGATTGATACTACTGAATGGGTGAAAACTTTCTGGAAATTAGACGAATTGGTATTAAAAATCAGACAGCTAAGTTTCTCACTTTTCTTCTTTCACTGAGAATGGCCATGTCAAGATCTGCTCATTACTTATTCATAATAATGATGCTGTGCTTTACCCATATCTATAGATTTAATTGATAGAAAGTTTTGTCCAGTCTTCAAACTTAGCTCTTCAGATATCTTTGGACAAGTTTCAGAATTCCAAACCTGTGGTGAAATTTAAATATATATTTTTTACTACCGGTTCTGTGGGTGTGGCTTGGTAGGTATGGCAGGGGAAGGATGCTGCAAAATCTCCATTCCCACCCCAGTCCAGGGGAAGGATACTGCAAAATCTCCAATCCCACCCCACTCCAGGGGGAAGGATATTGCAAAATTTCCATTCCCACCCCACTCTGGGGTCAGCCAGAGGTGGCATTTGCCGGTTCTCTGAGCTACTCAAAATTTCCACTCCAGAACCTGTCAGCATTTCACCCCATTCCAAACTGTGATTTCTGGGAGCTGTGTTCTTAATACCCCTAAAAGTGCTCTGAATGCAAACTGTAAATTTATCTAAGTGTTGTATTGAATATTAGAGTCAGGAAAAAACCAAATTGTGCAATCAAAGTCAGTGTGTGAGCCCTGAACCGAAACCCAAGAAGTTAGCAGAATAATTTCTGAAACAGAACATAAAAGTTTGTAGAAAATATGCATTGAAAAACATTTCAGTCATTGATAGATCATAACCTGAAATAAACAATATGGAACCATCATATGGAAAGTCAATTTCTTCAGTAAGGCACAAAATGATGACTCCGTTCTTGGATGGAAACCTATTACAAGCCTATTGTAGGCCTTGGTGTTTCTTATATAAAGAATATAATATAAAAGAGAGATCCAAAGACTTCTAGAAGATCCTTTGGCTCTGTATTAATGTGAAACAATCTTTCCAATTTTTATTTCCCAATCCAGCTACTCCCAGCCTTATGAAATTGTTTTGAACTAGAGCTCTATATCATAGATTTATGATTTACATGCACTATTCAAGCGGTTTTAGGTGGGGCTGTGACTCTATTGTAGGGCATATTACTTTTATCCTTTATGAAAATAAAGGACACAGAATATACTGTATAGTTTAGCATATGAATGCCATAATTCCCAGTAGCACTAGCATCTATGGCTGATTGGGGGGGGGGGAATTCTAGATGCTGTAGAATCAACAAAATTGTAGGTTTTTAATAGCTGGGAATGACCTCTGCCAGAGATCATAGATAATTATGATAAGAAGGAGACAATACTTGTTAGCGGGACCAGTAGCCTGACTTGGTCTAAACCAGCTTTTTTTATTTTGAACCAATTACTTTGATTTTTGCAGGTATGCTAGCATTTGTAATTTATTTTCATCTGTAAAATGTAAATCAGATAACAAACTTTTACCTTTCTATTCACACTGCTCATTTTAAATATGATTCATTTCAGGTCTTCTTTATCCTTCGAAAAAAGAATGCCCAGGTGACATTCTTACATGTCTTTCATCATACAATCATGCCATGGACTTGGTGGTTCGGAGTCAAATTTGCTCCAGGTAGTCAAAACTTCAGATTTCAAGTTGAAGGGTGCCTTTAAATAATGACAGAGTTTTGTGGGCTGAGAGGAGTTGTGTCAACACTTGGCCAAATAACAAAACTAAGTATTCCATTTTGGGGGGTGCATTTGGTTTCTAAGTAGTTTACTTAGCTGTTGTTTTTTTTAAAAAAACAAACTGTCGTCTTCTTCTAGTTTGTATCAGGTTATTTAGGTGCACGATCTATTGTGAGCCAAATCAGAGCATCAGCAAATCCATAATTAAGCTGAAATCTATAAATCCTTGAAGTTCTTAATAGTGTTCTAGCAAAAAAATAAATAAAATGAGAAGAGAACAGGGAGCAGATAGAGAAAATAAAAAACTGTATGTCAAACAACATAAAGACTGTTTGAAACCTGCTTCTCCCCCACTCTTAAACTCATGTGCAAACAAGGTGAACTTAATGTAAAGATAATGAATATTTGAGAAAATGTTCTTAATGATACTACTGCTTTCTCTTTTGAGGAAAGAGCTTGTTTGAAAGAAAAGATGAAACAAAGAACGACTGTGTCTTTGTATAGAACTGGGAGAGGCAATTCTGTTATCTTACTAGAGAGTCTGAAAAATAAGGGAATAAGTGCTCCAGATAGAAAGCTCCTTGACTTCTCCTCCCTTCCCACTCTTTAATTCTGGCACTGTGAGGAAGGAAAGGGGAAAAAAAAGAAAGCAGAAATTAGGCAAGTAAGAAAAAATAATGTTTATGCCTACCTTCTTCCTTATGAGTTGTTTATAGTGGATAAGGAGGGGAGAATGGGTCTCTATCAGAGGTGGGTTCCTACTGGTTCAGACTGGTTCAGCCGAGTAGGTAGTAACTTGGCTGGCTACGCCTCTGAACTTGTTCTATCAGCAGCGCCCTAGCCGCTACCATCTTGTTTTTTGCTGCTGTGCATGCACAGAAGCATTTTTTTTACTACTGCGCATGCACGTGCAAAGCACGTACATGCACGAAGCGCGTCCCTGAACGAATCGGCAGCAACAGAAGCTAGAACCCACCCCTGGTCTCCATGATGCAAACACTAGCCTCTACCTATGGAGCAGTCCTGCAGTGTTCTCTCCCCCCTTCCAAGAGGCAGAATAGTATTACAACCCTATAGATTTTTAAGTCATTATTCTTGTATTATGAAAACAAATAATGACATTCAGACAATGGAATGAGAAAGATTATTATTGGCTGCATAATATATAATCAACTCAACTCAACTCATACTCCCTCTTTCCTTCAAAATAAATATCAAGTTTATCCTTCCTTATCAAAGCATATAGTTGTTCATATGTTTTCATAATATGGAAATTTTTTGATTTGCAAATCTTTGTGATTAGGTTTATGTCACTCAGTAAGCTGCTATTTATCCATGGTTTATTAAATAAATCATACTTTAGGTTTAACTCAATATGAGACATTCACATTATGATATGTAATTTCCTAGGGAAGGAAGTAAAGCTTAATGGAAGATCAAATTTGTGCAATAAAACTAAAATCTCGAGAGTCTTAGCAAATGAGTTTCCTTTGAAACATACTATATGAAATCAACACCTGTCTTAACTTTAGACAACGTTAAACTGAACTAACCTGCCGGAATAAATAACTGATTGTGGTTAGTAACCAATTAACAGCATAAAATTTAGGGAAGGCTGAGATGAGGGAGAAATTGCTTTAGTCTCTCATTCCTTATCTTCATTGTGATCTAAAACTGGTTGAATATAAGTTACCTGAGACTTTATTTATGTTGCAGTGTAAGGAAAATGTAATAGCATAGATTTTTTATCAGGAAAGGAATAGAATGTGTAATCTTTTTTATACTAGGCAGCTTGAAGAGAGATAAAATTAACTCTCCTAATAGCATAGTAACAGTATTGCTTCACAGAAAGAGTAGTTGAAACTTGAAAGCAACTTCCAGCGTAACTAGTGAATCAGTAACTGAGTTTAAACATGCTTGGGATAAACACTGGTCTATCATCTAACAAAAATTTTAAAAATGAATAAGATAAAAAAAAATAAGTTTAAAATAACAATAACAATTAATTGATTAAACAGAACAAAAACTCAAGGGGCAGATTCAAAGGACTACAGGGGCTTTTTCTGCCTTCAATTTTCTATATTTTTTCTGTTTTAAAATGATCAAAAATCCAGTTTAGGAATGCATGTAGCATAGGTTCAAAGTATGGGGGAAGATGGATTTTTAGCAATATGAATCCTCTAAAACAGATGCTCTGAAGAAGCTTCTTGGATGAGAAGTTAAATGTCTTCAAAGAAAAACCAGAAAGTCCAGTTGTCTCTTGAAAATGCATCTTTGGGACAACCATGACCTGGATGACTGAGAATCTCCATAGACATAAGTTGGGCTTATTGCGAGAGACTGACTGGCTCAAATTCATTCAGTGGGTTTTCATTGCAAATGTGGACTTGAAGCTGTTTCCTTATTATATTTTAGTCCAGTAATTTACCGTATTTTTTAGAGTATAAGACGCACCCAGAGGCTGAAAATCTGGGTGCGTCTTATACACTGAATACAGCATTTTTTGCCTCCTGAAACCCCACCCCCTTCACCAAAATGGCTGTGCAGAGCCTGTAGAAGGCTTTCAGAGAGTTCCTGAGGGCTGGGGAAGGCAGAAATGAGGGGGAAAATGGGCTGTGTTTTGATCAATTTTGTCCCCCCCAGCCCCCAGGTACACTCTATAAGCCTCCTAAAGGCTATCCATGCAAAAAAAAATTACAAAAAATGGGCCCATTTTCACGAAAAACAGGCGGTTTTGGGGAGGTTTGCAGAGTGCAAAAACTTTTTTTTTTAATTTGCCTCTTCAAAACCTTTGAGCGTCTTATATTCCGACAAATACAGTAATCACTATACTGTGGTGTAGCATATTATACAGTATGGCAAAAAGGAACCCATTGAATTTGTAAGTTATTTTTAACATATGACCCAAAGGAAGCATTCAACAATGCCTGTTTTATTTGATGTAGATAATAAAATTAGAAGGAACCTTAGAAATAATCTAGGCCCATGATGGAGAACCTATGGCACATGTACCAGAGGTGGCACGCAGAGTGCGCTCTGCTGGCACAGGCACCATCGCCCAAGGTCAGAACTCCATGTCATTTCTTTCATGAGCTCTTGTTTCCCTGCAAACGATGAAACAGAAGCTCACGAAAGAAAAAGATCTTACCTGTTGCCAGTGTTGGGATGCCCCGCCTCCCGCCAGCCAGCTGGTTTTCCGGTCTCTGCTGCGCATGCACACACATGTACACATTTGCACATGTCCATGAATGTGTGCGCACATGTAAGTGCATGCACATGTCTGCACATGCATTGGGCATGTGCGCATGTGCAGTTTGGGTACTTGGTGACTAAAAGGTTCGCCATCACTGATCTAGGCCATCTCTTTGTCCAATGCAAGAGTCACTAGATCTCTGAAGATCCTCCCAAGTTCTGTTTGAAGTGAAGTGCTCTGCTTTATGTTGCAGTTTGTTTTATTGATTAACAGATCAAACAGTCAGAAAATTCCTCTTGGCATATAACCTTGTCTACTTCCTTGTAGCTTTAACCCATTGGTTCTGGTTCTGGCCCTTGTGGTCCTAGATCAGCGGTTCTCAACCTGTGGGTCGGGACCTCTTTGGGGGTTGAATGACCCTTTCACAGGGATCGCCTAAGACCATCGGAAAATACATAGTTTTGATGGTCTTAGGAACCGAGACACCAATTTGATGGTTGGGGTTCACCACAACATGAGGAACTGTATTAAAGGATCGCGGCATTGGGAAGGTTGAGAACCACTGTCCTAGATAATAAGTTTACTCCCTTTTCTAAATGACTGTCCTTCAGGTATTTAAAGACTGGTTTCATATCTTCCCTCAGTTGTCTTTCCTCTCCTCAGACCCTTTAACCGTTCCTCATTTGACTTAGTTTCCAGACCCTTCATCATTTTGATAGCTCTCCTCTGAACTTGCGCCACCTTGTCTTTTGATGCCCAGAATTGTGCCAAGTGGAATCTGACAGAGTAGATTTTAACATTTATTTCCTGTGACTTGAACTCTGTGATCTTGTTAATATAGCCCAAGATAGAAATTGCCTTTTTCACTTGCTGAATCATGTTGCTGGCTCATGTTTGACTTTGATGTAAATACCTTCACACATTTCTGCCAAGTTGCTGGCAGGATTGCTGCTGGTTGATATTTTTTAAAGGTCCTATGTATCTTTTTTCCTAGTGGTCTTAAAGTCTTGTTCTAACAAGCGCAGCTGTCTTAAGCGGTAAAAGAGTCTGCCTAGAACAGTGGAAAATTCCTCTTTGCTGGAGGTTTTCAAACAGGCAGGTTGGTTATCTACCTAGGATGATTAAACTGAATCCTGTACAGGGGGTTGGACTAGATGACCTTGAACAGGGGTGTCAAACCTGAAGCCCGTAGGCCAGATGCGTCACACACTGGCTTTGACCAAACCCCCGTTTAGTGAAGAGAAAAAAAGTTGTGATACATCTCGGGATGCTGTGAGTTTGATACCCCTGACCTAGAAGGTCCCTTCCAAATTATATATTCTAGAATTCTATGAAGCCAAGGCCTCCCCCTCCAGTACTTATGCCTTTTACTATACCCATTTCTCCCCATTAAATTCTATTCATCTTAGTTCACAGTTGTAGTCTATCTAGAATATTTTGCGTTTCTTCTCTCCCCCCTCCCCTACTTTGTATTATCTGCAAACTTGATAAGTCTCTCCTTATATCTCTCCCTGGGAAACTGCAACTGTCATAAGTATTGAGTCAATTGCCAAGCATCTGAAATTTGATCACAGGACCATCGTCATAAATGTGAAAAATGGTGGTGTCGCTTTTTCACCGCCGTTATAACTTTGAATGATCACTAAATGAATTGTTGTAGTCAAGGATTACATGTAATTAATTTGTGGAATAAGAAGCTATTTGCTTTCAAGGACAAAAATAAAGCAAGTAGGGTGGTATTCTATTGTGCTCCTGCGGAGGGAGATCCAGCCAAAACATATCGGCAACAACAATGTGGGCAGCTTTGGTGAACAAGAGTCCTTTTCACCATATTACTATGCACAATCTGAAACAGATGACAAACATTAGTTAAAATGTGTGCCATAACAACTCTGTTCATGTTTCAGATACCATAACTGGTGATTGTTTTTTTTAAAAAAGCAGAACACTTAAAAAAATCCTTTTGACACTATGCATTTAAAATAATTGTTCATGAATGTTGTGGTAAGCTGATGCTGTAACAGACTTAAATAATGGTTTTGTCATCAGAGCTGCATGTGGAATTAGAGGAAAATAAATAACTTGCTGAACAAGATCCATGCAAATTCTTTAGGCACTGCTGCTTAACATTGCTCCAGTTTTAACTCGCTGTAGATTCTGCTATAGACTTCTGGTTTATTATTTCCCTTAGATTTGACGGATGATCTAATTAAAAGCTGCAGAAAATACATTCCATGCACTTTCTACTATTGCAGATTGAGTATAATCAATGTGGATTTTTCTGGACCAAACAGCAGCATTAGACATTTTGAAAAAATTTTCAAACCTGCAACAGCCATTCTTCAGGCATAATCATATAAAACACATCCACCCCAATCACTGATTCCAAACATTGGCTGTTCTCCCAGACTTGATGAAAACTAGTTAAAAATCCCAATTAAATAATGGCAACCAAATGCCAATTCTCCATAACTCAGAAGTTATTTCATCTTGGATTTAAAGACGTTCAACACTTACTAAAAAAACAAAAACAAAAAAACCCTTGAAATTGTTGCAGAAAATCAGGAGATTTGGACTGCGAGATCAAAAAATAGCTTTATTTGGCTATATGGTTCAGATAGAGATAACAATTTTCTAATATATGAACAGCGTTCTAATCCAAACACACATTTTTATATTGTATTCAAAGCATCAAAAACACGAACATTTGTATTTCCAGAGTTCAAATTTCCGGTTCAAGACTCAGTAAATGTGTAACAAAATAGAAGGGATAGATGGGGCCCCCAGGAAGACTTATAGTCTGAGTCTGTTTCATGTTATGTCCAAATCTCGCTTTATGTCCTGCCTTAATCCCCCCTTCAAGACTCTATTTTTAGCTGTAATTGAGTCTTGCCTCTTATAGTGCCTTATTATTTGGCATTGCATCTTGGCAAGGTTAATATCTCAGGAGTACATATTAGCAATGCAAACATAATACAATCATGTTCAGGATGATGATACATAGCAGTGAGAAGAAAAAGACAAGTAAAACATATAGAATGATTCTCAGATCTTACTCTCTGAAGACATTTTCTCCAGTCCCCGGGGTGCATGTACCAGTCCAATTACTAGGCAAGCATAAATATACATTTTTCCCACATAAGAAGAAAACTCAATTTTCTCTTACACACACACCTATGTCATGGAAAAAGCATGGGCTCGGAGGTTCTTTTCATTAGTTCCTGAGAACTGGACCTTCTCTAAGTTCATTACTTTTGTTTGAGTCCTAACAAAATTAAGGTCCAATAGTTTTGCAGCTGAATGGACTAGGTTCCCAATCTGGTTCCTTTAGTAACCATGTCCAGTCTGGATCTTTTGCATGATCCTTCTGCAAAGGCTTATTCATGGTTCCCTTCACCAGCCTTCTTTTCTCTGGGGTTAATAAAATTTCCATCAGACCGGTTGGAACGGGATCAGGAACCCACCACTGGTGTACATGCATTTTTTTCATTTATTTTTCTATTGATGTTAATGGCCTTGGGAGCAGGAGTATATAGAAAAAACTCCAAAATATAGAAATAAGTATTGAAGCATTGTCTTATCAGATAGATTTACTTGTTTGAACACAAAAAATCTGTTGTATTTTATTCTTATGCTAAAAGTCTGAGAACCACTTAGGTTTTGAACACCACAACTGAACAATCATTTTACTTGAATCCACTCTTGATTACCCCCAGCTTTCCTCACTTCATTAGTTGAATGCAAGTTATTTTGCTGCTAAATAAATAAGAGAGTCTGATCAGGCTAATATAGAGGGCGTCCAGCATGGATAATTACTGCTTTTGTGAAGTTCCTTCTTAAATTTTCCTCCTCCTATTTAGCATTATTATAAAGTGAGTTTGTTTCCAAATGATGGCAGTGTTGGTACAAATTGATCATCCATCCATTCATTTTAACCATTCAGCCGCTAACCCACATTCCAAATGCATTGGAACTATAATTCCCAGAATTCCTAATCAGTATTTATTTTTATTTTATTTTATTTTGTCAAACATGTACAAGATAACAGGTATAAGTATAAACATAGACATGAACAAAGGAAATGAGTACAAATAAATGGGGAAAGTAGGACAGGGATGGTAGGCATACTGGTGTGCTTATACACGCCCCCTTTATGGACCTCTTAGGAATGGGGTGAGCTCCACGGTAGACAGTTTAAGGTTGAAGCTGTGAGGGTTAGAGGATGTAACAATGGAGTCAGCTAGAGCATTCCAGGCGTTGACCACTCCGTTGCTGAAATCATATTTTCTGCAATCGAGTTTGGAGCGATTTACCTTGAGTTTGTATCTATTGTTTGCCCGAGTATTATTGAGGTTGAAGCTGAAGTAGTTGTTGACAGGTAGGACGTTTTAGCAGACAATGCTAAAATGCTTAGGTCAGACCATAGGCGGCGTAGTTCCAGGTTCTTCAAGCCCCAAATTTTGAGCCTGGTGGCGTAAGGGATTCTATTGTGAGCAGAGGAGTGGAGTACTCTTCTTGTGAAATACTTCTGGACCCACTCAATTGTATTAATGTCTGATAAACAGTGTGAATAGATAATCACTAGGAGTTTAAAACAGCTTGATGGCACATAATTCACCATGTTGATTGCAAATCCTGTATGTTGTGTTTGGACTTCATCTGGAGGGCACCATTTTGGGAAGTCTGCACTGTAGCATTGCATGCAGCATTGCATTTTGCCATACAGAATTTTTCTTCTAAATGGCATTCACCCATTGCACCAACATATAGACAAGCTTTACATTAGATGCTAGGACAAAATGTGTTTGGTTAGTTTGTAACTCAGAATGATATATGAACCCAGGCAGCTATGGAAACTCAGTACATTGTGGATTATTGGTTAACCATGCATTAGCCAGTCATAAACACAACTTTAGTAGAAACCTATGAAAACAGGATTGAAGTACATTGTTGGATGCTTATTATTTCTGTGTTTCTCTGATATGCCTCAACTATGACATGCTTTGGACTGATAATAAAAATGTGACGATTGCATGACTGAGACATATCTTGCCTCCCTTTCTACAGGAGGTTTAGGAACATTCCATGCTTTACTCAACGCTATGGTTCATGTGATCATGTACACCTATTATGGACTTTGTACGCTGGGGCCAGCATTTCATAAGCACTTATGGTGGAAAAAATATATGACAACTATACAACTGGTAAGTAACTTTGAAAAGAGATACAGAAAAAAAAATAGGCTTAGATTTGAATGAGTCGTACTTACAAAAGATAAATAGGCACATTATAAAGTTGTGAGCTAGCTAGATATATCATGTTTTCCACTTGGTTGCTTCCATACAGCCTGAGTTTTCTCAAACAGACGATTACATAGTGAGTGTAAAGATTATCTATATTAACAGATGTTATTTATTTGTTATTCTGGGTATCTAACAAAATATTAAAAAAACAATATAAATAAATGATACAATAAAGCAATGAAATAAAACATGCTGGGAAAAGGCACAAGAGTCATATAATTACAGTAGTGTCATATACCATCATGGGGTAGCAGAATGAAAAGCCAGATCTTCAGGGCTTTCTTAAAGGCCATCAAAAAATTTTGCCTGGATTCCACAGCTAAGCGGGTGAAGCCTAGTTTGAAATGGGGCAGTTTGTGAATATTCTAAAATGGGTGGATGGATGGGTTATCCAGGGAAGAAAAAACATAAGGAAATAGAAATAAAATCCTGTAAAATATGGTGTTTCACATTAGGATCATGATTTATGCACAAAGTCTCCAAAATTTGATTACCCTTAAAGGAGAAGTGCATATTTTTTTCTGAGAATGCATTCAACACAGAGGTGTGGGTTCCTACCAGTTCGGCTGAACCGGTAGTGGTTTGCAGGTCTGGGTCACTGGAACTGGCAGCAATCCAGGCCTGCCACGCCTCTGAAACAGATCCCCAATTGGCACAGCATGTTTTTTCCCCCCCGTTTTTAAATGTTCTGCAAATGCGCAGACCTATTTATGGGCAACTGTGCACGCACGCGGAGCAAAAGTGCCCATGCACCAGCAGTAATGCCAGTAGCAACCTACCCCGATTCAACATAAAAGCATATCTCCCTTTGTTAATATTGTATGTGGTATAACTGAACGTAATAATCAACATTCTAAAAAAATCAATATTCATAATATATTCTAATTTTCATCTAACTTGTAACGAATTGTCAAATATGAATATCCACATATTCAAAATCCATAATATTTCTTTAGACAGTTCATATCTAGTTTTCAGGTCCTAAGTCAAAAAGTAAAAAAAAAAATTCTTCTCTTGTAAGAAATCTAAATGAAGTAATTATTTTTTTCCAGGTGCAGTTTATTTTGGTGACAGCGCACATAGGACAAATCTACCTCATGGATAATTGTCAATATCAGTATCCGATTTTCATGTTCATCATTGGGCTCTACGGATCTCTCTTTTTACTCTTGTTTCTACATTTTTGGTATAATGCTTATACCAAGGGTCAGCGGCTCCCAAAACATTTGCAAAATGGCGTTAGCAGAAACAAAAATGAATGAAGGGTTCAGCAACAAAACAAGATCTGCAGTACTTGACAATCAAGAGGCTTCAGCGCACAGCACACTGGATGTTTTGTATATGGTTTTCCAGACCAAGAAAATATATTTTATTATAAATTATTTGGAGTTTAAATTTGATATGAGGAGAAATAAAAAGTACCTAGTACAACCTGCAACTTTCAGCAATAAAGCACATATTGTGAAAATATATGTACTAAACAATTTAGAGGCTCTCAAATGCTTATGTATCTTCATTATATAAATGAAGTGTGTTTGATAAGTATGCAACAATACTTTGAGCACTGATGAGGATGCATTCATTTTAACTGGGTCACGACTTCTTTAGGCTGCTTTTAACTGAAATGGAAAATGGTTTCATGGATGATACAAAGGGGTATAAATCACTCTGTTAATATCTGTCAACTTTGTTTTATACAAACTGTACTACTGTATATTAAAAAACTATGATTCATAAGTCTTTTAACTCTTTGAATTTTTCCCCATTTTTTTTATTTTTAAACAAAAAAGACAACATTAAAAAATTTTCATCCATTACATACAGCATGTCGTTTGGTTACAAGTGTTTTTGCATCCATATTTTCAATTATACAATCACAGGTTTTCCATCTAATATAACCAAAAACCTCGCTTTCATTGTACAGCATATATTCAATTACGATTAATATTTCTTTTTTTTCCAGTAAACTTAATTCTCTTACATTCTTGATTGTCTGCTTAATAACAACGTACCTTTATGTAATCATTGTCTCATTTTAAATATTTTTACAGTATAAAAGAATTTACCAAGTGTTTATATTTATATATCTATCACTATTTTCAACAGGATATCTTTATAGTATGCACTTAAGAGTTATACATTATATTACCAATCCTCTATCAAATGTACATAAATTCATTTTTTTCCTCTCCTCTTTTTTATTCTCCTTTCTTTTTCCCTTCTCTTTCTTACTTTTCTTTTTAAGTGAAAGATTTTCATTTTTCTTCTTTCCCTCTTCTTTTTTCTCTCCCCCCCCCCACTTTACTTATAAACTCTTATCCTCATAAGTTGATGCTTAAATTTTTGTGATATTAACTGGACTAGATTAGTAAAGAAAAAGTTTAGAAGATAAATAGAAAAACCACACCTGTTGATTCTACAACAACAACCCCTGCTCCTCACCAGCAGGAGGACAAAGATCAATGCAGTTGATACTTCAACAAGAAAAGGAGAAGGGAATAATTTTAGATTCAATCATGCAAGCGATACAGAAATTACAAGCAGGAGCTGATAGCAAGGATGAAAAGTTAGATACCATTGTAAAGAAGACTGAGAACATAAAGCAGCAAACCCAAAAAATAGAAAAAAAAGTTGCTAAAATGGAAGGAAAAGTGGAAGATATGCAAAACTGGATGATGAAATATGAAGATAGAATCCAAAAAATTGAAGAAAAAGTTCAACAAGAAGAGAAGAAGATTGAGGAGTTAGACAGTAGATTGAGCGACGTGGAAAGGGAGAGCAGTGGAATATTAGGATGGGAGATGGATAGGTCTGAATTCTTTTTAAGATTTCAAAATACAGAAGAAGAAAGAGGAGAGAACTTGGTACAGATAATATCTGAGATATTGATAAATATTTTAGAGATATCCCAAGAGAAGATGATGGATGGCATAAATGAAGCATTTCAAGTATATACAAGATACGCAATGAGAAATGCTCTTCCAAGGGAAGTCCACGTAAGATTTACCAAGAAAGCAATCAAATCACAAATACTACAGAAAATGAGAGATAGAAAATTAGAACATAAAGGCAAGGAGGCTGTAGTTCTGAAACAAATTCCGAGAAGAGTGAGAGAGAAGAGAAGAGAATATCAATTCTTGACCAAGGTTTTGATTAAAAAAGGTGTTAACTACAGATGGCTCATACCGGAAGGTTTATTATTTACATGGCAAAGACAAAGATATAGAATAGATACAATTGATAAGGCAGAAGCTTTGTATGCAGAACATTTCAGAGAAATGGCTGAGAAAACTGGAAAAGATGAACTAGTGTTACAACTACTGGAGACACCCATAACTGAGATTGAAAAAGTAGAAGGAGCCGTAGGCGGAATTTATAAAGAAGAAGGTGCGATGGGCGGTCAAATCTCAGAGAGCAACGAGAATCCAGATCAACAAGAGCTATAAATCCTGTATATAAAGTATAAATATGGAGGGGGGAAATGATTACAATCAATATAAATGGACTTAACTCAGCAATTAAAAGAAGGAAAATATTTCACAAATTAGAAAAACTAAAATTCGATGTAATCTGCCTACAAGAACTGCATATTCAAAAGAGACATGAACACCTACTAATACAACCAAAGCTTGGGAAAATATTTACTACACTGGTGAATTGCAAGAAAAGAGGAGTGATGTTCTATATTAAAGATAACATTCCAGCAAAATTAATCTATGCAGATGAAGTGGGAAGAATTTTGATGGTGGAAATGATGGATAATATTAAAAAATACTCTTAATTGGAATCTATGCTCCTAATGAAAAGCAAGATGAATTTTATAAAAAATTGCACAGAAAAATCTCGGACTTAGACTATGTTGATATTTGTATGATGGGAGACTTTAATGGCATTGTAAATCAGAACATGGACTATAAAACACACAAAATAACAAAGTTAAATAGAAAACTGCTACCGAAATCCTTCTTTTGGATGATAAATGAAATAAACTTAAAAGACATATGGAGAGAAAGAAATACTATAAAAGAACAATATACTGTTTATTCAAATAGACATTCATCATTTTCCAGAATTGATATATGGGCTTCAACAGAATTGATTTGCAATGTACAAGAAATTGAGATTGAAACAAGCACATGGGCGGATCATATTCCAATTGCAATTAAATGGAAAGGCCAAAGATATAGATGGACATTAAATAACATCATATTGAAAGAAAAAGATTTTATACAGAAAATGGAAAAAGAATTAGCTTTTTTCTTTAAAGAAAATAGAAAAGAAGATACATCAATGCAGAATCTTTGGGACACAATGAAGGCTGTTATTAGAGGTCTGATAATAGACTATACAAGGAAGAGAAACTTAAAGAAAAGACAAATGCATAAAGCCCTAGACAATGACTATAAAAAACTTGAAAAAGAGTTACAGAGATCGCCACAAAAAAAAGATGTTAAAATAAAAATGGATACAATCAAACATAAAATGGATCTACTGGAAAAGGAAGAATTGGCACAAAAAAATCAGAGGCACTAAATAGAATTATTTTGAAAATGCAAATAAACCAAGCAGATGGCTGGCATATAAATTGAAAAAAAGAGAGAGAAGCAAAGAAAATACTCCAATTAAGAGACGAGCAAGGACAAATTCATTATGGAAATGCTGAAAAAAAGAAAATCATACAAGAATACTATGCTAAGCTTTATCAACAAGAGAAAATGGAAGAGGGAGGAGTTAAAAAATATTTACAGGATGCTAATCTTCCCCAGATATCAGATGAAACTAGAATAATGCTGGAAAGTAAAATAACAATGATGGAGCTAATGGAAGCACTCAAAAAACAAAATAATAGAAAAGCCCCAGGTCCAGATGGATTGCCAGTGGAATTTTACCAAACATTTGAAGAAACCTTGTCTCTCCCACTTTTAGAAGTTATGAATGAAGTGATATCAGAGAGCAGAATACCTAAATCATGGTCAGAAGCATATATTGCATTGCTACCTAAAGAGGAGACTGATCTAATGCAAGAACTATAGACCAATATCTTTATCAAATTCAGATTACAAATTATTTGCATCTATATTAGCAGAGAGACTCAAAAAGTATCTAAATAGCTTTATCCACTCTGATCAAAATGGTTTTTTACCAAAGAGACAAATTAAAAACAATATGAGAATGATTTTGAATACTTTGGAATACTATGAGGCCCATCCTGAAAAACAAATGGCTTTGATGTTTCTTGACGCACAGAAGGCTTTTGACAACGTGAATTGGCAATTCATGTTTTTACAATTGGAGCAGATGAATTTTGGTAAGAAATTTATCCAAACCATACAAATGGTATACCACAAACAAACCACAAAGATAATGGCAAATGGAGAATTGACAGATTCTATTGAAATAAAGAAAGGTACGAGACAAGGTTGCCCATTATCACCGTTACTTTTTGTCTTAACATTAGAAGTCTGAAATAGAAAGATCAGAGAAGAAGAAATAAAAGAAATGAAAATTTAAAAAAGAAGAATACAAGCTACAAGCATTTGCAGATGATTTGGTATTTATTCTTGAAGACCCACTAGAAACAGCACCCAAATTGTTAGAAAGAATAGAGGAGTATGGAAAAGTAGCAGGCTTGAAAATAAATAAAGACAAAACAAAGATTTTGACAAAGAACATTCCATCAAGACGAAAGGAAAAGTTGGCAGAAGCCTTGCAGATTCAAATCACAAGCAAGGTTAAATATTTGGGGATATACTTATCAGCTAGATGTAGCACTCTCAAGGAGGATAACTATACTAGACTAAAACAACAAATTGCGACTGACTTGATGAAATGGGAAAACCTGCAACTATCAATGACAGGAAGAATCTCTACTATTAAAATGAACATTTTACCCAGAATTTTATACCTGTTCCAGACAATTCCAATTAGATTGGGCAAGGACTTTTTTGAAGAAAATAAAATAGTCTTGAAGTTTATTTGGCAAGGGAAAAAAGCAAGAATAAAACTTAAATTGTTACAAGATGCTAGAACAAGAGGAGGATGGGGCTTACCTGATTGGGAGTTATATTATCAAGCAACAAACCTGATGTGGATTAAGGAGTGGGTAACACAAAAAAATTCCAGATTACTGAATGTAGAGGGTCATGATTTACTGTTGGGATGGCATGCTTTTTTATGGTATAAGGCAGTGGTGGGCAACCTTTTTTTTCAACTGAGCCAAATCTCACCAAAACCACGATTGAAATTTATTTTGAGAGCCACATTTTTAAAACCGAAAATACATAGGATGGTACACTGTTTTTAGTTTCAATAAACTCTGGCATTTGAAGCACGCAAGTCTTAAAGCTGTCAAGTTACAAGATCCTTGCATCCCTAACCCTTTAGGAAAAAACCCCAAGGGGTCTTCAAACCTGACAGCTTTAAGACTTGTGGACTTCAACTCCCAGAATTCCTCCTCCAGTCATGTTGGCTCAGAAACTCTGGCATTGAAGCATGCAAGTCTTAAAGCTGTCAAGTTGCAAGACCCTCGCACCCCCAACCCTTTATAAAAAAAAACCCAGGGTCTTCAAACCTGACAGCTTGAAGACTTGTGGACTTCAACTCCCAGAATTCTGAGAATTGAAGTCCACCAAGGGCATCAATCATATTAGCCCAGGGATCTGCAAAATTGGCTCTTAAGACTGGTGGACTTCAACTCCCAGAATTCTGAGAATTGAAGTCCACCAGTCTTAAAACAGCCAACTTTGCAGACCTCTGTGTTAGCCCAAAGCCTGGCGTTGGGCGGGCCTTGCTCCCCCATTGGTGGAGCCCCAAGAAGCGAGGAGGGAGAAAAAGAGACGGAGGCCAAGGAGCTTTCCCCCCCCCCGCCCCCTCCCAGCAAAAATCTAACCGGGGAGCCAGGCGGGCAGTAGCAAATTAGCTGATCACGCCGCGTGGGCAGTAGCAAATTAACCGATCACGCGGCGTGATCGGCTAATTTGCTACTGCCCGCCCGGCTCCCCTGTTAGATTTTTGCTGGGAGGGGGCAGGGGGAAGCTCCTTAGCCTCCGTTTCTTTTTCTGCCTCCTCGCTTCTCGTCCCCGCCCGACTTCAGGATCCTCCCTAATCATTGTGGGTCGAAAAGAAAAAAGGGAAAGGGACACTTGTTTTGAAGTGCCCGAGAGGAGGGAGGGGAGCGGGCGCCCGGCACACAGAAGAGCCGCATTAAAATGTGTAAAGAGCCGCATGTGGCTCGCGAGCCGCAGCTTGCCAACCACTGGTATAAGGGAACTAAAGCACATGGTTATTTTAGAAGACATTATATAAGGGAGGCCTTGTTATTAAATTGGGAAAAGGTTAAAAGATTACACTACTTAAAAACTCCAGCCTGGATATCAACTATTGAAGCATTTTCATATCCAAAAATATATAAAAAGGAACAGTTAGATATGTTGAAATATTGAATACAGAGGGTGAACTCAAATCTATTCAAGAGTTGAAACAAGAAGGAATAGAAATGAATTGGTATTCATATTTACAGATACAATCTAGATATAATGAAGATAGAAAATCAAATGGTATTTACAATGAAATGACTGAGTTAGATAAAATCTTAACAGGTACTGATGAAAAAGTAATTAAAAAACTATATGGATATTTATTAGAGACTAAATTACAAGAGGGACAAGTTAAACTATGATAGCTTGGGGGAAAAACTTTGGGCATGGGATAGATTATAAAATGACAATGTCAACTACATATAGAGAAAATTTGTATAAGATGTATCGACCCCCAACGAGAATTGCAAGAATGTCCAAGAATAAATCCAAAAAGTGCTGGAAATGTCATCAGATACCGGGTTCATACTACCACATTTGGTGGACTTGTATTGAAGCTAAGATACTGGACTAAAATCCACATGTGGTTGAAGAAAATGATACACAAACACATAGACCTTAAACCAGAGATCTTTCTATTGGGAATCATACCAGAAATTTATAACAAAGACTTAAAATATTTGATTGTAAATGTTTTAACAGCAGCTAGAATTGTATTTGCAAAAAACTGGAAAAGTGGAATG
Source organism: Natrix helvetica (assembly GCF_964273705.1). Lineage (NCBI taxonomy): Eukaryota > Metazoa > Chordata > Lepidosauria > Squamata > Natricidae > Natrix > Natrix helvetica. Next base: position 29,889,650 of record NC_138552.1, on the reverse strand, counting down.
ATACCAAAACAGGAAGAAGTTATTCGAGAGATAATGGAGTGTGCTGAAATGAGCAAATTGACATTTGAAATTAGAGAACAAGGAGATGAGCAATTTTATAAGATATGGGATTTGTTTTATCAGTGGCTGGAAAAAAAACTCTTTGAATTTTTTTAAACGTGTCTTAGGGTTTTAATAATGGGATGGTTTGGAGGAAACATTCACACCCTGTGAATTTGCAGAACAATGCATTTATGCTTGCTAAAATATTGCCATGTTTTAAAGTAAAGGCCAGCTTCTTCTGGAATTAGTTCGAAACTTATTAAGATGGAGTTTGTTAGATTGTCAGGACCATAGCAAAATCCCAACAGTCCCTGGGAAAAGCTATTGGCAGTTAAATGGATCTTAAGTCAAAGAGAATTTTTTTAGTGGATCTAAAATTCAGTTTTACATTTACATCAGCCCTTTGCCTAAACTCCATTCTTTCCACTGCTTGATCCAGAAGCCCTGGACCACAAGGGGCTGCCCCCACTACAAATCGCAGCAAATAGGATTTGAGATACTACCTGAAACTTCTGCCCGTTGTAGGGAAGAGCTGATGGGAACATACTCATGAAGCAGACCCCCCCCCCCCAAATATATTAACCCATGATTGTGCAAACCACGGTTGAGCAAATCACAATTGCCTCAGTTCCAACTAAGATTAAAAGAGCTCACATGGCTTCCTTCAATTCTTGGCTTATAGCCTTTGTGCCAACTGCGCGGGGCAGTTTAAGAGAGATCAATCCTTGCACCCTCCATATAAAATGGGGAAAGATGGAATCCTTCCAAATTGCGCGGTGACGCAGAATCGATTTTTAGCAAGAGGCCACCGAAGCAGCCGCCAGTAACGTCACCTGCCCGCAGTATACAAAGTGGAGACAGCCGAACAAAAAGCATCGCCTGAAATTATCAGCCCGTTCCTTTTTTCCTCGCTGCCGCCCAGCGATTGGTGACGCAGAAAAGGAACTGATTGGGCGCTGACTGTAAAAACGCACCTCTGACGTTTCTAGCAGAGAACCCAATCGCCTGCTTAGAGCGAACGGAGGATGATTATTTTTTTTAAATGAATGGAGTGTTTCTAAAAGGATTTCTTCCAATCGGCTAATGCTGAGGTATCATGTGACCTAGATTTGGCCCAATCAGAACGCGGTAGCCTCCGATTCAAATTTTCCTTCCAAGGTTGTATCTATGCTGTGTCCCTCGGTCGCCGTGGAGACGGAGTTTTATATTTTCTGGGCGACCGATGGAGCCTCGACTCGTGGGCCCCGGGCCCTACCGAGCAACTCGGCTGGTGAGTAAAGCACGTTTTCCGAAGGCTTTCTAAGCACGAGCTGCCTTTTTTTTGTTGTTCCTGAAAATAAGCAATATTTGAACGTAGGAAAATAAGCACTCTGCATGTGACCCGGTGCCTCCACTCCTTGATAAATTCTTGATAAATAGCATTCCTAAATCTTGAAAAAAAATCCTGTTTGCTGTAGATTTAATGTATAAATTGACTACAGTTATATACTATACGCTTTATATAATGGACTACAATTCAGGTTAACAATTTTCTGCAGGATGAATGGTCTTAAATTGCCCCAAAGCGCATGCATATGTATAGTCTTTACATTGAGTCTTTATTGATTGGCCTGATGAAAGAAATGTCCTTCTGGTTTCGGCTCCAAGTGGGGAGAAAGACACCCAAGACATGGAAGCTGCTTGGAAAGATGGTTTAATGGTGGACAGGACCACATGGCTTGAGTCCTGAACAGAAAAGGTGATCACATGCTTCAATGTTGGGAGAAGAAGAAGAGAGAAGGAAGGGCTGAGATGCTGAGACCCTGGTTTTATGCCTTCTCTGGCCTTTGATCTTCAGCTTGTATTCTGATTGGTTGTCAGATTCCCATGGGGCCATGCAGGGGCAACTCTCTAGCCTGTGTTTTGAATCCAGGTTGAATTCTCAGATGCCATGTGGTGAGTTGGGTAAAGGGCTAATATTATCATGCCTTAATCCCATCCCCCTGGAGCTGAAGGGGAGAACTCTTTATTATGTAAAGGGACTGGCTTGGCCATCTTAATGGCCCATTGACAAGGGGGGTGGGGGGGCAGGAAGCTGCAGGGAGCTATTCTCTCTTTAAAGCATGTTTCTTCCTTTTCATCCAGGGAAATATTCTGCCTTTTCAATATTTCCTAGGATATTTCATTTTTCCTTGGGCCATATCAAAGTGCAAAGTTCCAGAAACAAATTATAACTCAAATTTAATAAAAGCAATTTGAAATGAAATTTGATAAAATGCAATTTAAAGTGGGATTGGAATAAAATACGATTTAAAATGGAATTGGAATAAAATACGGCCTAAAATGAAGTTGGAATAGAATACAATACAATAATTTAGGATATAGATAAAATATGATAAAATTATATTTCTGTGTCACCCCTGCACTCTACCCCCAAACAGTCCCACATATGCAGATCTCAGCCGAAACATTTTGTTCAAGTATTGCGCTGTGTTAAATGTTATTTTCAAGTTCGGGCTACACATAAGAGACACATAAGGTATAGTGAAATTCGATCCTCCTAACTTGCGGCCAGTTTTGGAATTACTCCAGCACATCTGGGCAGGTGCTGCATTGAAGAAAGCTGGTATTTTGAATAGGCTGACCTGTTTTAGGGACATCTACACTTCTAATGGAAATGGGGCTGTTATATAAATTAACATTTCAGCTGGGATCGCCTGCATTCACTGGCAGCGTGTAACGTGAAAACACTAAACCTGTTTGAACTGCGTAGTTTGGGATGAGACGCTATCAGAAAAATCATGGGATGGTAGTATAGACAGGGAAGGAGAATCAAAAAGGGGAACTTCCTGGGGGGAAAGGCACCTGCATACTGTTATAGGAAAACTGCAAGTTCATGCTGGTGCATTTGGGTATTTTAATACATATTTGGATAGTCTATTAAATGCATATATGGATACAGTACAGTTCTTTCTGAGCTGCAGCCAGAGCCTGCATGAGTGCTACTTTGTCTGCAGGACAAAATTTACCATACCTCACTAGTCAGGTAAAGGTTCTCCTCGCACATATGTGCTAGTAGTTCCTGACTCTAGGGGCCAGCGCTCATCTCGGTTTAAAAGCCGAAGAGCCAGCATTGTCCGAAGACATCTCTATGGTCATGTGGCCAGCATGACTAAACGCCGAAGGCATATGGAACGCTGTTACCTTCCCATCAAAGGTGGTCCCTATTTTTCTATTTGCATTTTTACATGCTTTCAAACTGCTAGGTTGGCAGAAGCTGGGGCAAGTAACGGGAGCTCATTCTATTGTGTGTCACTAGGGATTCGAACCGCCGAACTGACGACCTTTCTGATCGACAAGCTCAGAGCCTTAGCCATGGCATTACTAGTCAGGGTAGCATCCTGAATGATATGTATCTGTAGAGTTTCAGACCTAAACGTTAGCCCTCCTGAACATTTCAGAGATTCAGTCATAACTTTTGCAGGCAAAACAGAGGTATCCCTAATAGCTGCTCATCCTTGTTTTATGCCTTATCAAAACTGAGTTTGTATTTTCTTTATGTACGCAGCACCCATAGCTTCATTAATAGATCACTGGTTTACTATGCAGCAGTGTGTGATGTTAAAGCTTTGAAAGGGGTGTGTTATTTTATATGGTAGATTAAAGAATACATTTCCAACTGTTATCACATTAATTTTAAAAAGAATATTAGAAATACCACAAATTAAGACTAAGCTATAGGCTTTCTTCCAGAAATCTTGGGAGGTTTTTGAAAAATTAACACTTAAAACTTTGTATCCAACAAATGATGATTCCAGGTACAGGTAGTCCTTGACTTACGACCACAACTGAGGCCAACATTTGTGTTGCTAAGCGAAATAATTGCTAAGTGAATTTTGCTCCATTTTATGACCTTTTGTGCCACAGTTGTTAAGTGAATCACTGCAGTCGTTAAGTTAGTCACATGGTTGTTAAATGAATCTGACATCCTCATGGACTTTGCATGTTAAAGAGATCACAAAAGGGGATCACATGACCCCACAACGCTGCAACCGTCATAAATGCGAGTCAGTTGCAAACACAGAAATTTTGATCACGTGAGAGTACTGCAACAATCATAAATGTGAAAAACAGTCCTAAGTCACTTTTTTCAGTGCTGTTGTAACTTTGGTCACTAAATGAACTGTTGTAAGTTGAGGACTGTCTGCTGAAACAATGGCCTTGTGCAATATTAAACCTAGGTAATATTCTTCAGGGCACTGAATCTTTAAGTGCTTGCTGGGGTGATAGTTTTGGATGTGTTATGCATTTCTAGCCACCAGATTTTGTTAAATAACCCATGATTAAAATTTATAATTCAATATGAACCCAGTTCATGAATTTTTGCAGGTCCTTGAACAGTTTGAGGAAAAAAATCCCTAGATTTCTATAGAGACTTTTATCATCAACATTACTCCTGATTTGAATCTTTGCCTCCTGCCCCAATTATGAATAAATGCACATAGATACATGCACATTTGATGGAGATAAGAAAGATAGAGCTACCTGGGTTACAAAGCCTGGCAGGAATGATGTTTCTAGAAAATAATAATGCAACTTCATCATAATTGCCATTATTGTTATTTATACGATGACCTCCATATAAAGTGTAAGGACTATCATTCATTTGTTATGGCCACCTATTGAAACTACTGACTGGGCAGCAAACAAGATTAAAATAAAACAACTACAAACTTTATAAAATATTGCAAAATACAAATGTAGTTATTTGGACTTTCCAGATGTTTGGTCTTCCACTCATATCTGTCCTAACAGCTTTGGGCAGTGGCTAGTCATTATGAAAACTTCAATGAAAAACAGCATGTTGCCACCTCTGAGCTAGAGGGAATGTTATTCTTCCTCCTCTGTGAAGAGAAATCGGCTTTAAGTCTTGCCTGTGATATATGAACAAAGACAGGTAGTGAAGGCAATCAATTTTTCTCCATATTTTTTATCTCTTGTGAGCAATGAAACAGGACACAACTTTTTAAGATAAATAAAAGAGTGTAAAATGAATGGTCAATATTAAGACAACTGTGGTTGAGATTTTCAACACACAAATCACCATGCCACAGTATTGTGCACCTATTTATATACACCAATCAAAGCAGATTTATGCTCAAGTAATTTAAAACCTGAATGTGTTCAAGCATGGTTTTAGAATGTATGGTTGTTAAAAGGGAATGTGCTTATATTGGAGAAAGTCTTGAAAAACAACCAGGCCTTTTTTTAGACTTGCTGATTAGAAATAATATATAAAAACTGGAAAGAGCTTGGCTAATATGGAAAAAGCTTAAATTAGAGGGTACAAGTTAGGTTTCTTCATACACTCTTTTGTTCCTTCTCGGGTGCTACCCCAACAAGTACTAACTTGTGCTTAGATGAAACTTTCATATTTTCTTTTCAGTGGAATGAGACTGTTGAGCTCTTTCGAAATGGAATGCCTTTACGGAAACATCGTTTTCATTTCAAAAGCTACGAAGGTTGCTTCACAGCTTCTGAGGCTGTGGAGTGGTTACACAAACTGCTGAGACGCAACCAAAACTTTAGCCCAGAAGTAACTCGTGCTCAAACACTTCAGCTTCTCAAAAAGTTCCTGAAGAATCACGTTATTGAAGATATCAAAGGAAGATGGGGCAAAGATGATTTTGAGGATAATGGTAAATTATATAGGTAAATAACTGAATGGATTCTTCGGGCAGAAACTGTGTACAGTGTTCGTTTTTAAATGACTGTATTTCAAATAAGCGTTAAATCCTTAGAAAAGAAAGAAATGGCACGGTTCTTGCAACATAAGCAATACAGGGAGTCGCCATTTAACAACTGTAATTGCAATCGGGAATTCCGTCAGTGTGGTTGTAAAGTGAAACATCACACGACTGCACTGGGTTATGAAGGTCATTATGGATGTTAAGCAGATTGTGCTTGGTTGTTACAAGTAATGTCATGTCACTGACTTGCAACTTCCTGCCTGCTTCCCATTGACTTTGCTTGTTGAAATCCAGTAGTGAAGTTGCAAGTAGTGATCACATGATCCCTGGGAGGGCAACCGTTGTAAGTGTTCACTGGTTGCCAAGCACCTGAATCACGATCATGTGACCATGGGCATGCTACAATGGCCACAACTCATGAACCAGCTGTAAGACTTGTTCTAGTACGTTTGCAATACAATACAATACAACAGCAGAGTTGGAAGGGACCTTGGAGGTCTTCTAGTCCAACCCCCTGCCTAGGCAGGAAACCCTATACCGTTCCAGACAAATGGCTATCCAACATCTTCTTAAAGACTTCCGGTGTTGGGGCATTCACAACTTCTGGAGGCAAGTTGTTCCACTGATTAATTGTTCTAACTGTCAATGTGATCTGTTATGCCTCTTATCAGTAAGACTGAATGGTATTCAGTCTTGGTATTGTAATGGTTTTGTTGCAGAATTGACCTAAAATAGCTTAATATTTTCCTCCAGAGCCAGGAGGAGCCTGCCTCTTTCTATTTCTCTTAATATTTCTCTTAATATTTTCCTCCAGAGCCAGGAGGTGCCTACCTCTTTCAGGTAGTCTATGACTACCGTCCTTGCATCTTGTTCGCCAGAATTTTGCTTCTGCTGTTCCTTGCAGGCCTATTGATCCATAGGCTACTCAGGTGCTTTAAAAGGACACATCTAGAACTTCTGTTATATGTTCAGCCAGGATACCAAACATGCTCAGAAATGGGGCTATGTTCAGTCTAAGAAGAGTTCCTTGATTGGGAAACTAGTCACTTGTCTAGCTGCAATTCCACTTACCAAGCCTTGGTGGGCTTAAAGGCACTTGATCTTATCTATAAAGATTCAGATAATTGGTTCTTACTCAAATCACGATTGATTGTGGAGCCAACAGTAATTTTGTGGACTTCACACCCAGAATTTGTGACATGCCATCAGTGTCCCTAGAAATAATTGATGAAAGATCCCTGCTATTTGAAATGTTACTGACCTAGTGGAAATGGGGTTAGAAAGACATATAGAAGAACTATCATTCTACCTAGCCCCTGTCCTTAATTTTCCAATGATTCTGAGAATTGCCTAAGGATGAATTTCAAATCATATGTCAAAAGGAATTAATATACTTCAATTCCTCCATCTGTAAGGAGCATTTTTCAGCAAAAATAAATTAGAGTAAAACAGTTTTCCAGCTATGTCTTAAATGAGCACAATCCCCTGCAACCACATTGTCCCTATGACTGCCCTATTGGCATGATCCCTGGAGCCTAGATTCCATTGTACATCTACTTCCTTTCAGATATTGAACTTTTGCAACTCTGCAAAATGTCATTACAAAAAAAAATCTCAAGATGGTTAATTTATCTCTACATCTGTAGCTGCTTTTACAGCATTCTATTTGTCAAGAAAATGTCAGGATAGGTTCTGCAATGATTGCCTGATCCTCAACCAGATCATAATCCAAAATCAGTACTCTACCTTGATCTCAGAACGTCCAGGGCATATGTGGAAGGTCAGAAGTTTTACAGATCTCAATCCCAGAGGGAGTTACATACAACTGACATGAAACTGGGAAGGCAACTGATGAAAAGCTGTTCTTTCCACCTGCTAAGGGTGTTTTGAATATATTGTGATCTCATTTGGTTTGTGCAACACTGCCACAATATTCTAGCACTTGATGAATGACATTTTTCAGGATTTCACAAACCAATCTGTCATAATCTATTTAGATGACACCTTGATTTATTCATGGTCCCTTCAGCATCACAAATGCCATGTAAAAGATGCTTTGCAGTGCCTCAGATAACATAATCAGTATGCAACTCCTGAAAAATGCAACTTTGAAGTCAATGCTGTTAATACCATAGACATTGCATCTCTACCAAAAAAAAAGTTCCAGAAGGACCCAGCCAAAGTAAAAAAAAAACTTCCTACTGATAACTCTCAAAGTGGGTCAAACAACCTATGCAGAAGCTATGAACTCTCACAAACTATTAATATATCTTCATTCCAAACTTTGCAAAACTCACAGGTTCTACCAACCTGTGCTGGAAATACACCCCATTCAGACAGAATATCCTATTCAATGAGGTTTTGAACAAATAAAAAAGGATTTCTCCACTCTGTCTATCCTCCAACATACTGACTATACTCAACCATCTGTAGATGAAACTGACATTTTTGACATCACAGCATGAGCTATTTTGCTACATGCTACAAGAAAGCTAAAAACAGAAGAACATTAAATCCATCAGAACATTTCTGTGCTATGATCTGGGACAAGGAACTCTTGGCTATTAAGGCAGACATTGAAACTTGGAGGTAGTTGCTGAAAAGAGATCAACATCTAGAGCAAATTCAGACCAACCTCCACATCCGAGGGAGAGAGGATGAGGTTGAGTGCTTCTCCTATTTGTAAATGCTAGGCTTAACTCCCCCTCCCCCAAGGCATATATGTTTTATAGCACTATAAATCGATAGGGAAAGTGTTCAACCTCTCCCGCAATCTGCCTAGAGACAATCTGACCAACATAGACTCAGTCCATAGTTATCCATGCCAGTGTTCCAACTGCGCAATTGGCCCTTCCAGCTGACTACATTAGCCGCACCCTAACTTTTTCAAGAGCACCTCATGTCCATAGATAACCAGGTCAGCACACTGATGGAAGAATATGTTCTCTGATTTCTTCCTTGTTCAAGTCAGACACCAGGTATCATAGTTCAGAGTTCAAAAGTTTATTCAGTACACAAGACAAGAGTCCTAAATGAAGCTGGCTCCATGCCAGGGATGCAATGCCCTTTTATAATGGGGTACAAATGTCCATGTCTGCTTTTAAAGATCTCAGATTCTAATTTTACAAATATAGTTTAGCTGAGTTTCCTACTTTCTAATTGATATGACTTATCTCTCTTGCTGACCTCAACTACCAGAATTCCTCAACCAGCAATTTCAAAATTGTCAAGTTTGAGAAACACTGATTTAAACTGCAGTGTGTCCAGTCATTGCAAAATGACCCCTTAACAATAAGCTGGAATACCTTTTAAACAAGTGTCTGTGGAGATTCTCAGTCAGGACTTTTAAACAGGTATGAAGCCAAATCAACACCAGATCATTGTTTCCCCTTTCAATTTTTGAGCATTATCATGATTTTATTAGCTGAAATTCTTCTGTGTGATGGTAAAAATGCAAACTTTACCAAAAATAATGCATCTTATCAGGGATGATATATTCCTGATCATAGTGGAACATTTATGGAATAATTTCAGGTTCATGATTAGATTATCGGCAATCATACATGATCCTAAATAATCCTGGTATTACTCCCTCTGAAAGATTGCCAGGATTTAGAAATTCATAAAAAAATAATTTGATGGCTACTAACCATGATAGCATTCTAGAATCAAAGGCAATCCACTTGATTAATGTTATGTTTATTGAACTTTATACTTTGGAGATCCAGGAGCATTCTGCTTGAACACTGGGAGAGGTTGATTTATTAAATCCAACTTTACTCTTATGTTCCCGTAATAGACATTCAATTTATTATTGCATAGGACCAAAAAGGCCCACATGTAGCCAGAAAATATACCATCCAATGATTTGTAGCAGTGAATAAACTGAAATATTTCTACAATTATGTAATACAATCAACAGCCTGCATGAAACAATGCAAAATAAAACAAAATAGACAACATTATAAGATGTCATCATTTGCTTTCTAGTAGCATAGGCTTTAAAACAGAATTTGCAAACTTTGAAAATAATATTGTGAGTAGAATTTGTGAGAATTGAGATAGAAAATGTATCTGTCCTACCAGGGAACATTTAAAATTGGGCCTAAAATAGAAGCAAAATATAAAATGGTTAATAAAACAGCACATGTATCCTGGTTTTAGCTGATTCCAAATGATAACTTCCTTCCAATAAGAAGAAAAATATTGAAACAAGTGAAGGTGAAAATTCTGCAATACTCTGCAGCATCAAATGTATCTATTTATAAAGCTATTTCGCTTGAATAAAACTTTGTTGTGATTTCCCTCTGAAAGCAAAAAGATTTTTTTTAGCTCGATCATGTTATAAATTGATATAATTGTTTGTGTATCTTTAGTTTTGGAGAAGTTGTGTAATTGTGTAATTTTGTCTCCAAAGTTCTTTCAGCTTAAAGAAAGATTGTCTTGTAGCATCAATGGGGTTAGATTATCAGGACAGAATGATAGTGTTCCTATGGAGGTTTTAATAGACTGTTTTTAAATTTTAGGTTTCCTCCTTTCTCACCATTAAAACCATACCCTAAACGATCTCCTTACCGAAAAGAAATTGTGAAATTCCCCATCTGGGACTTTGAAAAAGTTACTTTCCAAGAGCACATCCCAGTGAAACCAATCACATTGGTAAGAAATCTTCCCATACATTAATATGTAATGCATTGAGATATACATGAGATTATGTCAAGATTATTATCATCTTTTCTGCCTTCAAAGATATCAAGGAAAATTAAAATTGGTAGAAGTCTGTAGAGATTCTCAGTCATCCAGGTCATGGTTGTCCCTGTCAGGGGAAGATATTTCACCCTGAACTAGATGAGGTCTTAGATCGCGGCTTTTCCAAACAGCATTATCTTTAAGGTGCGAAAAAAAGGAATAAAATCCCGGAAAACATATTCTAATTAAAAACAAGCTTTAATACAAAAATAAGAAATAAAGAAATAAAACAAATCTATCTAATTGTTACATTTTGGCAGAAACAGTTTGTCTACCAGCTTCCTGGCAGACGGACAAAGATCAAAAAGAAAGAAGTCTCTGGAATGTGTGATGAGCAGGCGCAGTACATCATTGCTGATAAGACCTTATGACCTGCGCAGTAACTCTTTCAGTTCAGCTATTCAGTTCAGGCTAGCAAACAATTTAACGCAGTGACAGCCCCGAAGGTGCCTTTTCAGGAGGAAACTGGACTTATTTTTTTCCTTGAAGACATTTCGTTTTTCATCCAAGAAGCTTCTTCAGCTCTGATAGGATAGTGGGGGATGGAATTAAAATTAGGGTTAAAATTGGTGGATTTATAGAATTTATTTCATTCATTTGAATTGGACTTAGTTGTGACTCTTTCCATAGATTTGGTCAAATATATTGCTGGCAAGGCAACATTGCCATGAAAAGGCAAAAATGATAGATTAACAATAATTCGGGTTTTTTCTCCTCACACTGCTACAGAATTCTGAAATGTGGTTCAAACGGCACAGCATAGCCATTGGAGAAGTACCAGCATGCAAACTCATCCATCGTCGACAATTAAAAGAGGCAAATGTAGAGGACATATGGAAGTCCAGGACTTTATCATAGTAAGCATATTGCCTGAGTTGTTCTTTTACAAAATGAATGTGGTGGAATGTACTCCAGGAGGGAGGGGGTGCATTTCAGAGGAATAAGAGACTAAATTTTAGATAGTTTGGTTGGGAGGAACAGGGTCAAAACAGCTCCTCCCTGGGAGTTCTCACGCTATAACTCTAACGAGGCAAAATAGTTTGCTTAGTTTGGCAATATTTCTCTCTGTAAGTGAAAAACAGTATGGGAAACTGTTTAGAAGAAACTCTGCCTGTCTTTCTTGGTTTTGGGGCTTGTCCTCGATCTCTCTTATTCCTTTGGAATATACTGTACTCTGTCCCTCCTGAGAATCTGGACTGCATTTCACCACACATTAAGCCACTGCAATTAATGTTAGGAGTTGCTTCCAAAATGGAAAAAACCAAACTTAATAGCCATTCAAAAAATCCAAAGGCATCAATGAACATCAATCTGTACATTATTTTCTGTCTCTACAGACTTTATTGTTTCCAGGAGATGATCTATAACAGTGGTGGCAAACCTTTTTGGCACTGGGTGCCCAAACCGGAATGGTTGCACGCGCGCATGAGCATGATGGAGCACCAGAAACCCAAAGACCAGGTTGCTGTTGCGCATGCGTGCGCAGGCCACCTTCAGGTGGCCTGGTTTCTAGCACGCACATGTGCGCTGGCCAGCTGGTTTTGTGCACATTGAAACAACAAAAACCCAAATGCCAGGTGGCCGGCGCATGCATACACACTTGCCAGCTGGTCTTTGGGTTTCCAGCACTCCAGAACGCACGAAGACCAGCGCACCAGAAACCAGAAGAGTAGCCAGCAATGGCGCATGTGGCCACAGGGAGGGCACGTGTGCCATAGGTTCACCATTACAGATCTATAATGACAGACCTGATTATGCAACTGGGATTGTTTTATTTATTTATTTATTTAATTCATATGTCTTCTATTACGTGGTTCGAGGCGAGTCTGGGTGACATAATAAAGCCTACAGATATAAAAACAATTGTAAGTATAAAAACAGATTAAAATTAGAAAAGGTTTAAAGCAAACAAAAAAAAAACAATGGGTTTGGAGCAGAGAGTGGTGTTGCCTTCTCTGTTACTACGCCAGCTACCTGCATCCATCAGCTTCTCCTGCAGGGTTCCATGCCAACTAGCACAGCCAAATGTTAATGCTTTTCCTGAAGGCCAGAAGAGAGGTGGTAGATATCACCTGCTATGTCAAGATATCCCAAAGGGCAGGGGGACATGGCAGAAAAAGTCTCTTCTAGACCCTATTAGTCACAATTCCTTGGCTGATGAGTATGCCCCTTCTGCCAGCACGAGTGGGGCAGGTCAATCCCATTGAAGAAAGAAGGCTCCAGAGATAGCCCGGAACCCTCCTCTAGAGGGCTTTAAAGATAAGTGACCAGCACCTTGGATTGGACCTGGAAGTAGGTCTACACCCAGTGCTGTTTGTGCAACAATGATGCTACACTGCCTCTCATCCAGAAAAAAAGATGGTAAAGCCCCAGATCCTAAAGCTCCACGTATTCACAGTCGTTTTGTCTTACCAGGCCTCAGTTGAAGGCAGCCACGGTTAGATCACCAGGGATGGAGATGTAAAGCTGTGTCATTAGCATATTGATGATAACTCATCCCATGGATGTTGGATGATTTCACCCAGCAGTTTCATGTAGATGTTTTATTAAAGATTGCTTTTAATCCATTCACGACTCACTTCTGGAAAACTGATTACCTTTCTTTCAGTGAGACATTTTGTCAAATAAACAAAAGACCTAATCTAGAATGTAGAGTGGGCTTGTTACAGGTAATACAGTATAGTATAGCCACAATTGGGTAGTTTCACAATTTTGCACACTAAGGAATGCGATCATTAAGCAAGTCATCATGCCACTGGGCCCAATTTTGAAAACGTTTTTACCACAGTTGCTAAATGAATCATGCGGCCGTTAAGTGAATCTGGCTTCCTTGCTTGTCAAAAGCTGTTATGAGCGCAAATCATGAGCACATGACTGAAAGAAGCTGCACTCGTAAATGTGAGCCAGTTGCTAAATGCTCTTATTGCAGTCACATGGCTGCATGGGTGGTACAACGGTCCTAAGATGCTTTTTTCGAGGCCAGCATAACTTCAAACTCTGATTAAACAAGTGGTCATAAGTTGAGGACTACATGTATGAAACACTGAAGACAAGATTGATGCAATTCCCTAATCTCTCCTTTTGTTTTTATTATAGTTTATTATAGCTTAAAAATATTTTATATTAAAGCAATACTATCATATGTATGCAATTTGGTTTGCATCTGAAAGATGCAAATAATTTTTGTTTTAAAACAGCCTACTGTTTTACTAATGAGGCTTTGAAGATATCTTATTATGCACACAAACGCGTAATCTATTCATTAATATATATGTACATAATTCAGTGACAATGTGAGCTATTTAGCTGTAAATCATTTTCCAGATAACTGCTGGTAGCTAATTTAGGTAAATCTGTTTGCTTTATGTCTTCTATAGCTTGCAAAAAACATTAGGTTTGGATTCTCTGAATGATATTTTGGATACTAAACTTGTAAATCCAAAGGACATCATTCACAATGTGTACAATGTCAACAAACAAGGAACTGTCATTTTAGAAGATAAATCAAGTAAGTGGAACTTGTTTAATATGTTATAGTTTTGCTAGAATCCCTCAGGAAATAAATATATCTTGATCACTAACCTGCTCATTCAGTGGCAATAAAGTTCAGGGACAGAACTGTCTAAAGAAATAAAAGAATTGGTGATAATTTCATTCCCCATAAAATCTAGGAAACATTGATAATTACCGTATTTTTCGGCGTATAAGATGACCTTTTTCCCCTCAAAAAAGAGGCTGAAAATCTTATACACTGAATACAGCATTTTTTGCCTCCCAAAACCCCACCACCTTCACCAAAATGGCCGTGCATAGCCTTTAGGAGCCTTGCAGAGTGTTCCTGGGGGCTCGGGAGGGCAGAAATGAGCAAAAAAATGGGCCCCTCTGCAAGGCTCCTAAAAGCTATGCCTGCTCTCTCTCTCTCTCTCTTTTTTTTTTTTTTTGACAAAAAACGGGCCCGTTTTCACAAAATACGGGCCATTTTTTGCTCATTTTGGGGGGCACCCCCCCCCCGGAGCCCTCGACATGCCTCTTAAAGGCTATTCCCTTTTTGTTTTGGAAAAAAAAACCAGGCCTATTTTTGCGAAAAACGGGCTGTTTTGGGGAGGTCTGCAGAGTGCAACAACTTTTTTTTAAAAAAATTTGCCTCTTCAAAACCTTGGTGCATCTTATACTCTGAAAAATACGGTACTCTTTGCTGTCTTTCCTTCTACATGCCCTCCCCCAACTCTTAACTAATTCCAGGACTGAGCACAGCACACACAAGTGGGAATGGGGAACAACCAGGGGTGGGATTCAGCTGGTTCGGAATAGTTTAGGCGAACCAGATGCTAATTTTATATTTGGTTTGCCGAACCGGTAGTTGCAAGGACTGCCTGTCCCCTTCCACTCCACCCCGTCCCTCCCAGGAATCTCCAGGTGGCCTGTTTTGGATGCCAGGTAAGTGCAGGGCCCTCACGGTGCTTCTGGGAGGGTGAAAAATGGGCCTCCTGGAAGTCTGGAAATAGGCCCATTTCCGGCCTGGGGAGGGAAAAAATGGCCAACCCCACCATGGTTCAGGAGGCCAAGTAGATTTGCTTTAAAAGGGAACTATTATGGGTTGTCTCTCAAAGCTCCATCTGCCTCTGGTATTCCTCAGTGGCTACATAACCCTGCTAGGAAGGGTCTTCAGGAGATTTGGAACCCAGTATTCTCAAGAAATATCTTTCCATAATCTCTTCTGAGGACACTATCGCTTCCGCGATAGCGCAACTATAGTTAAAAAGTGGCTAGATGAGGGATAATAAATTGAAACTGAATCCATTACATGTTGTATGAGTTAACTTTCTGCAATTAAGTTTCACTGAAGTGTGCACTATTGAAATGATAAGCAGCATCCCTAGCGAAACTGAGTGTATTCCTTTGGGTTGTGCTTTTTAAAAAAATGCTCTTTATTACATAGAGATCATCTCTGTGCACCAAGAAACAATGCTTATTATCTTATTCTGTTAAAGTTATTGCTTTCTCTTACAATCTTATTACTGCTACTGTTTTTCTACTCTAAAATCGTTTTCCTCAATGCCTACATGAATCCCTCCTTAGCTGATCAATGAGCAGCAACCCACAAAGACTAATATAATTCACTTGATATATAAAAACTGAAGGGGAGAAATATTAAATCCTTCTATGGGAAGAATCATAAAATCGTTAAAAAAATACATGCCTGCAGTTGTAATTTAAAACCCAATTTTTTTTGTATAATAATTTCTAGCATATTAAACCACTTTTTAAATTATTTGATGCAGAAGAAGTTCCACATTGGGTTCTATCGGCAATGAAATGCTTAGCGAACTGTGAGTATTTTTTTAAATTTTATTTCTGTTTGTTGTTTTGGAATTTACGCTTTCACATTGAGTAAAGCAGAAACCCCTCATTCTTTTTTTAATAAACCAGTTTTGATTAAATGAATCTGTTTTCCATCGTAGTTTTTCTAATAACAATATAATACTTTCTGCAACAGAGCTGGGAGGAAATCAATCTGCCATATAGCATGTCTCATTCTCATCAACCATTGCTCCAAAGATGCAGTTTATTTGAGTGGAATATTTTCTGAGGAGTGGTCTGACGATGGGATGAATACAGGTCCTCGACTTACTGCATTAAATTACATTTAATGACATTTCAAAGTTGCAACGTGAAAAAAGGGACTAAGTACATTTGCAACCATTGCAGCATCTCCATGGTCACATGCTCAGAATCAAACACTTGGCAACTGACTCATATGTATGACAGTTACAGTGTCCCGGAGCCATGTGGCCCCCTTTTGCAACCTTCTGACAAGTAAAGTCAATGGGGAAGTCAGATTCCCCTAGCACAGGGGTGTCCAAACTTGGGAACTTTAAGACTTGTGGACTTCAACTCCCAGAATTCCCCAGCCAGCCATGCTGGCTGGGGAATTCTGGGAGTTGAAGTCCACAAGTCTTAAAGTTCCCAAGTTTGGACACCCCTGCCCTAGCAACTGGGTTATAACCTCTCAACTGCAGTCATTCACTTTCCAACTGTGGCAAAAAAGTTATAAAACGGGGCATAATTCACTTAACAAATTTCTCACTTAGCAACAGAAATCTTGGGCTCGATTGTGGTCATAAGTCGAGGGCTACCTGTATTCTTTTCACTGTCTCTGACCCTCAGATACTAGGGTAGTCCTTTTCAACGTCCTTGAACATTTAAGGTTACTGAGGAAAGCAGGATGAATCTGTTGAACTTTCTAAAAGTTGCTAATACGGGTGAAGAAGAAATTTCCTTTTATGTCATATATAGATAATAATGCTAAAAGACTAAGTTTAATTGGTTTCTTCAAATTCTTCTAAGGAAAAATTTCTTAGAACAATTAATCAGTGGAACAATTTCCCTCCAGAAGTTGTGAATGCTCCAACACTGGAAATTTTTAAGAAGATGTTGGATAATTATTTGTCGGAAGTGGTGTAGGGTTTCCTGCCTAGGCAGGGGGTTGGGCTAGAAGACCTCCAATGTCCCTCCCAACTCTGTTATTCCATTCTATTCTATTCTAAATTGAAAGTATCAGGTGGATTGCATAATAATACTCCTATAACAGAGTATGCTTTCCTTACTCAAAGGAAAGATGATCCTTTCATTCCATGTCTTACTTAACTTCACACAGAGAAGCAATTTGGTAATAAATAGAATGCAATGTTTTAAAGTTTTTTGGAATGGCCATATTGCACATGGTGAATATATGAGAAGAAAAAAATACTGAAGAAGGTATGTTTGTAAATTGCTTTATGCTATAGTTTTCAGGTAGTATGCGTATAATGTTCTTAGTTGTAGTCATTCTCTATTATTAGAAAGCCCTTTCAATTGTTCCTCATGGTTACTCTTCGTGGTAAAAGATAATCCATTTTAAATCAGGGATTATCTATCTGGAGGAGCCAGGAGATAAGGATTAAATTGAAGTGCTTTCAAAGAGATAATTCCCTGGGTCTATTATGAAGTGGTTTGGCTGAGAGAAATCTGTACTGCAAACATTTAAAATCACCAATTTGTTTAGGAAGTTCAAAACTCTTGAAATTACAAATTTATGAATAGACAAGATTGCACGACAAATTTTTAGAAGGACACTTACCTTAAGTCCTTGTTAACGGTTTAATTGCTATTTTCATTCATATACCTATGTGACAGCATAGTATTGTTGTTGCTGGAACATCATTTCCACTGAGGTATGGTTGGCTCCCACCCTGTTGCTTTCCTGAAAGGCTCTAAAAATGTGGTTTTTCTCAGTGGGCCTGAAGACCACAAATGGGGATGGAGCCAATCATGTGGCTGATTTGATTGTGTTATTGTTGTCATGGAGGTGGGGTGGGTTTTATTTAATACGTTTTTATTCTCTGGTGGATTTTTAAATTTTTGTAAGCCACTCAGAATCAGCTATGTGTGAGCTGGGCAGCTACATTTTAATAAATTAAAATAAATAGAATTTTCATTATGACTACATGTGTAAATTAGTGCCATTTCTGCCACCTGCATAATCCAACCAGGATATTTAATTTTTTTCATTCTACTTTCCCCCTTTCCATTCACTTTAGGGCCCAGATGTCCAGATCTGAAACAGCCCACCTACTCAGGTTTTGAAAGAGATGTCTTTAAAACCATAGCAGATTATTATGCACACATGAAGGAACCTCTTCTCACTTTCCAGTTCTTTGATGTTTTTGTCAGCGTGCTGGGTAAGTTATGCTATGAAAATCACATATTTGGCAGGCTGAGTGCGCAGTGCTTGTGCAGCAAAACTTTATTGCTCTCCTTCAGCATCTTTCGAAATGAAAATGTCTCCTTCTAGAACTTGATAATTTGAGAATAATTGTTGTTAAATGGATGTACATCTAACAGGACACCTAAGCATTTCTTTTTTTTTAATTTGAACTTTCAGGATCCCCAATTCAGGCATTACAATCCTTCTTTAAGACGGCAAGCTTCCTAAAGGCAAACTTCAGCAATGCAAATAACCTTGAAGCAGTTTACTCAGAGATTTGCCTGGGGTGCCTTTAAAGCAGGGGTGTCAAACTCACGTCATCATGTGACATATTGGGACTCCCCCCCCCTTGCTAAACCGGGCGTGGGTGTGCTCAGCATGTGACACATCTGGTCTGCAGGTTTGACAGCCCTGATTTAGAGGAAGAATCAAACCTACTTTGAGCAGACCAGGGATTATCTCATGGCAGTAAGGGCAATAACATTTCAATATTTCCCCAACCTTAGTGTCTACTTTTTAGGGCAATTGGTCCCTTTTGGGTATGGAGAGCCTCTTCAAACAACTGATGGTCCTCTGAGGATTAATCAGGCTATCTGATGGGGGGGAAATTCTTCAGATTCTCTCTGCCTTGGACTTTGACTTGGCAGATCAGGCCGAGGTGGTCTGATTCATGATCTGGTGGTATGATCTGGAATGAGATTTGGTTGATGACACCGGAGGAAGCAGGCAGGAATCTCTGCTATGAACTCAACCATCTGTTTACTGGGTTTGAGTCCTCCTTGGGTTAAGCAATTAAGAAAGTGACTGCAGTTAGATTCATGCTATAATATCAGACTCTTTCACAAGGGAGTGGGAGCCCACAGCTTTGAAAGAGGCATCGGTCATTCCTTCCTCAACAAGATGACTTTGGGAAAAGTCATTGAAAAGGCAGTTGATTTTGTAGCTGATGAGAACACCTGAGGAAATGCATTATCTAGATGTCAGGTTTCATGCTGGGATTTAGCACTGACACAGCTTTGGTTGTGCTGATAGGTGATCCGTGGTGGGATAGTGGCAGCGCATCCATCGTGCTAATTGGTGACTTTCAATGCCATCAATCATGGTATCCTCGTAAGCTGCCTTTACTTTATATTGGGCCTCCAGTTTATGATGGTTCTCTTCCTTTTTCTGAGACAGTTACGGTCAGTGTTTCAGGGTGAAAAGAGCAAGCCTTTCCTTTGTTGGTACCACAGAGTTATCTTCTCTTTCCCTTTCTTTTCAACATCTGCATGAACCTGCTGAGTGAGCTTATCCACTAGTTTGGAGTTTGATATCATCAGCACCCTGATCATATCCATGTATATTTTTTGAGTCCAGGCTAAGCAAGTGATACTGTTGAGATTCCAATGCCTGTAACCAGTGCAGATTTGGATGGGAAGGAATTGTGTCCAACTCAATCCTACTAAGATTGAGTGACTGGATTTTCAAACTGTTCAGATCTGGGAATATTTATATTTGACCTTAAGATGGAATGGAAGTTCCCCATTAAAGGAGGCGTGTAATTTAGGGGTTGCCTCCCATAATATCTATCCAGCCATTGTGATCTGGAAACATTGGCACACTCTGGGTTTCTTCAATTAAACAATGCCATCTACTGGGACCCCAGAAGCAGATCTTCACCTAGGCCTAACTTGGGGGTAATTGAAGCCCCCCTTTTTTGTACCACTCCACTTTTGTCAATTTTGTCTTTGTAGTTGTTGTTGCTCTTTTTGTTTTGTTGCTTTTAAATATTTTTAGTATTTGTAAACTGCCCAGAGTCTCTGAAATTGTGTGGCAGAATTTCAGAATAATTAGTTCAAAACAATTATCTTCATGGCAGAGTTCAGCAATACCATAAAACATAACACCTTAAACACCCTATAATTAGCATATTTACATCCTATGGTTTTTCAGAAATTTGAATAATTTCAATAAGGTGGTACTCTTTAAAGAATTAGTATCACTTCTTTCTTTTATAGACAAAAAAGTTCATTTATTTCCCACTAAAGTACATTTTATTTGTTTGGGTGGTAAGCAATTTTATACAAGTCAGAAAGGGAGCGAGAAATCATAAACCAAAGAAAATTAAGGCATGACACAAGAAAAGAAAACCTTGCAAAAACTACTTTATACCAGTAATGTTCACTATTCTTCTCTCAACTTCATACATTGTCTTTATTCTTTTAAACTTCATCGCTTTTTGTTTGAGGACTTCAACAAAATAAAAGTTTCTTAGACTTTTGACCTAAGTGGTACATGCAGCATACTGACACACATTCAAGGGACACTAACATCATACTTAGGCATATACACAAATGTTCTGCCTTCATTTGTGCTGTTGAAGTGTGGGCAAAGCAATTGTCATCATGGAAATGGCTGTTACCTGATTGTCATAACTCCCCATGCTACCTACCGGAAAGATTCGTGTGAGAAATGTTGGAAACTGTTAATAAATATAGTTCAACAATGGTATATAATTATGAGTCTTGAAAACATCACCACTATTTTCAAATATAAGTTATGTAGACAATAATTAAATACCAGACAATTTCAGAATGACAGAAGAACCAGTTTTGTTACCCTCGTTGTTTCTATTCCAGTTGCAGAACTGTTAGCCATTCTAACTTAAGCCTAAAAATGAACAGTTATCTTGGGATCTTGCTCCATGTAGAGCTTTGGATTTTGCCATGTGCTAAATTGATCTCCCATCAGCTTCACACCAGATTCATAAGCCAAGCTTTGGCCTAACCTGGATTTGACGCTCTTTCTCCTCACAAGGCAGGCTGCTTCTACTAGTTACAGTTTGTTACTACTTAAAAGTTTGTAAACCTTTGCATTTTCAATATTTCCACATAAATATGATCTAAAACACCATCTACATCAGTGGTTCCCAAACTTTTTCAGTCCACCGCCCCCTTGGTGCTACAAACTGATCCTCAGTGCCCCCCACCCAGTGGTGGAATTCAAATTTTTTTACGACCGGTTCTGTGGGCGTGGCTTGATGGGCATGGCTGAGGGAGTCATATGACTGGGCAGTTTGCATGAAGGAATAAAGATAGTAACAGTAAAATTCAAAACTAACAATTAATTGCACATTTATTCAAAATCCAATTTAAAAACCTTTGTAGTTAGTTAATTCAACAAAATTGTTCAACATGATCCAGTGATACCAGGTTTTCAAAGTCTGATAGTCATTTATCAAGAACCTTAGTAACTAGTAACTTGGTAAACTTAGTAAAATTTAGTAACTACTTCACTGTTCAGTAAATTCTTAATATGGATGGGCTTGATGAAGTGATACCAGTTTCCCAATGTCTGGTTTTAAGTCACTTAGCAGGAGTCTTAAATCACCACATTCAGTAATCTGGAGTCATTTTCTTTGCTTGGAGAGAAGTTGGGTGACCACATGAAACCATGTTCCTCCAAATGTGATGTTGGAAATGCAACAAGGAGCTTCTTAACCACTGTCCATAGTGCAGGATAGCGATCAGAAATTTCTTTCTGTAACCACAACTCTTGGTACGATTTCTTGAACTTTGGCTTCAG
This sequence comes from Natrix helvetica, assembly GCF_964273705.1. Lineage (NCBI taxonomy): Eukaryota > Metazoa > Chordata > Lepidosauria > Squamata > Natricidae > Natrix > Natrix helvetica. The sequence continues at coordinate 29,867,819 of NC_138552.1, read as the reverse complement.
CTCAATGTCACCAACATTTGCTTGAATTATTTGATGAGATTATTGCATGGTACTTAGGGATTCCCAATATGGAAAGTGAGAATGGGAACATTTTAACAGATCTATATGTTCTTGGGTTATAATTTTCACTAAAGAACCACGGGGATGGAAAGGGAAATATAGACAATGGAGTCCAATCCCCTTCCTCAACTGTTTGGAAGCAAAGAATAACTCTAGCAAAATGTAGCCTTTTACCTCTTTGGGGAATCATTATTTTTTTTTAAATTATTATTATTATTATTATTATTTTTCCCAATACAACTCATGCAAAGGGGCATCCACAACTACATTACATTTTTCACACTCATATTTGTGATTCCTTATAACTTCTTTAAACTAAACATTTTTAGTACAAATCAACGCATTGACATATATATCACTAATGCAGTTTCCTATCTCTTCCATTGACATAATTAACACCTTATGTATTGAATACAAGTATATCAAGTATAGGTTAAACATGAATTGAAAAACATCTAATTCAAATGTATAAGCTGTGAATTTATTATATAATCACAGGCAAACATTGCACTTATGCCTAAGTCCTCTACCCACGCACATTATAAGACAGATCAAACTATCTTATCTGGCTGTTATAAATATTACTCTGCTAATTCAACAAGAAATGCTACTGCATGAATCCTTAATGCAGAATACAGCTAAAAGTGATTTTAGCAATTTTCTTCCCAAGTTAATTCAAAATGTATATCCAAATGTTCCTCTTATTTTTTCCCCAAGCACTAGGGAGGATTATATTCAAAACCAGACACTTTTGCTGTGTGTGTGTGTGTGTGTTCGCTTGCTTCTGGTCTCCAGAGTCAGAAGGGCCGGTTGGAACCCCCCTCATCTAGTCCTATCCCAGAAAGGGCCCCCCCGCCCCACATTCCCCAGCTCCACCTCCTCTGGGAAGGCTCCGGTGGGGGGGAATGCAGAGCCCCCACCCCTTCTGCTGCTCTCCCCCACCCTTCACTCTTACTCCCTTCCCCTCTTCGCAGGCCGGGCAGCCGCAGCGCTACTGGGACGGTGAGCATGGAAGGGCCGTTGCCCCGGGGAGGGGAGGTCTGGCCGCCAGCAAAGGGCTTCTGCCGAGGCACCCTATGCAGTGAGTGAGCGAAGGAGGATCAGGCAGAGCACCGAGGCCCCTTCGCCTCCCACTTTGTCTTAATGAGGTGGCTGCAGCTGCCGGACACGGACGGACGGAGGTAGCCAGAGCGGCCCGGGCGGGCGAGTGGGCAAGCAATGGAGGATCAGGCAGCTCGCTCGCTCGCCCGCCCCCCCGGGCTTCCCCGCTGCTCTGGCTACCTCCGTCTGTCCGTCCGCACCCGCAGCTGCAGCGACTTCATCAGGACAAAGTGGGAGCAAAGGGAGGCGAAATGGTCTCCCTTTGATCACTCGCTCCCCTCGCCTGTCTGCACTATGCTAGCCCTGCGTTCACTGATTGGCTGGCTCGCCAATCATCCCACCCACCTCTAAGAGCCTGATCTATAGAAAGCCAAGCAGAAAAAAAGATAACTGGGTTTAGATAGGGCTCTTAGAGGCGGGCGGGGCAATTGGTGAGCCAGCCAATCAGTGTATGGGCAGGGCTAGCATAATGCAGATGGGTGGGGGGAGCGAGTGATCAAGCAGCTTCTGGATGGGTGGGGGTGAGTGAGCAAACTGGTTCTGAATGGCTCACTAGAGGAGGCCACCTCCAGCACTCCTTTGCCGCCCCCCTTGCCTCTTACTGCCCTCTACCGCCCCCCTAAGCCATCTCACCGCCCCCCAGGGGGTGGTACTACCCACTTTGGGAACCACTGATCTACATCTATTTCAATATTTCCACATAAATACGATCTAAAACACCATCTACATCTACATCTAAAACACCATCTACACAAGTCGTAAAATTCAATAAAGAGAATCCAATTCAACTTTTGAGTCAAAAGTATACTTCTTATTCAATGATTTATTGAAGTAATGATCCAAAGTTAGTAACTTCTGTGTGGCAAGTATGTGAACCTTTGCTTTCAGTCACTGATATTACGCCCGTTGGGCAAAAATAACTGAAACTAAACATTTCTAATAGTTGATCAATCCTGCTTGGAGGAATTTTAGCCCCTTCCTCCATTCTGACAGCTTCAACTCAGGAATGTTGATAGTCTTGCTTCCATGAAATGCCCTCGAGAACAAATAACTTTCTTCTGCTTTAACCATTTTTTTGATCATATGATCTATGTATTTGGGGTCATTGTCTTGCTTGGGACCCATTTTTTCTTGATAGTCAGTTGATGGGGAGATACCCTCACATTTTCTTGCAAAATTTGCTACTAAAATTCAGAATACATATTTTCCTCTATGATGGCAAGCTATCCTGGTCCAGAGGCAGCCTAGCAGGAACAAAGCTGATACTGCCACCCCTGAGTTTCGCAGACATCTTATGCTGGAATACAAAAAGTTTACGTTTTGCCAAACAATGCTTTTCTTTCAAGCCAAAAAGTTCTAGTTTGGTGTCATTCATCTACAAAAACTTCCACTAGCTTTCTAACTTATCCATGTGGTGTTTCACAAAATCTAGGCAGGCAGCAATGTTCTTTCTGAAGAGTTGTGGCTTTCTTCTCGCAACCCTGCCAAGTGCACCATTGCTGTTCAATGTTCATCTAATGAGGGTCTCCTAAACGACATTTGCCAATGCAAGAGAAGCCTTTAGTTCCTTAGACATCACACTGGGTGTTGGAGGGACCTCTGGAGTATTAACATGCCTTTTTAGGCTATTGTTTTGATGATAAGCTATAATATGGTTTGTTTTATTTTGAAGTTTTTTTTATTGGTGAATCCTTACACTGGTTTATTCAGAGAACAAGGATTAATCAAATCATGATTTAGTATAGGAATGAATCAGATCTGTAAATTTCATGCCATAGGAAAGATATGTATTCCATTATTTTTCAGCAGCATGGCCATTTTATATAGAAAACTTAAATAAGTAGGATAATCTAGGAATAAGCATAAAATACTGTAGATAACGTTTTAAAATTGGAACATAACCATCCACCTTGCTAGCTACTCTCAGAACTACTTGACTTGAGTTTCCTTGTAATGAAACCTTGTATGGAGTTTAACCTCAAAAGAAAATTTGCTGAATGAACACTCCTGTTCTGTAAAATTTGCAACACTTGAAATTACCGAACTTGAAGTTGGAACAGCCCATTTCACTGCTGTTTTCTGGGATAGGTCTGCTCAAAATGATGAAAAAAATTTCAGCTGAGAATATGCAAAATAGCACTTCTAAACTCAAAATATTTTATATAAATCTTTTCCTGTGTTATGGTTTCATGAATATAAAAGAAACTCAAATTTATAGCTGCTTTAAAGGTTTGCATGAAGAATTTCCAGATGAGTCTGGAGATGATAACGAGCAAGGACAAAATATGATCAAATTCAACTATGCTTGAACTCTCCTTTTATTTCCATACCAGTGAGCATGAGTGTCCAACCCCCTCACTTATTCTGAATGACTGTGGGAACAGGATATTCTCAATAAGGATGGAGATAGTGTCCATGAATGGGTTAACATGGTCCGTGCTCTGATTGGACTGAGTCTGATTATTAATTAATTACCAGCCTATATAACCCACCTTGTGAGTGTCCCCACCCAGCTTTCCGACTCAGTCCACTCTGGGGCGGTTGTGTTATCCACTCCTTACTTCATCCCATGCTGAATCCCTTTACAGCTACTGAAATCAACTTCTGTGAGTTTTGGAGACTAATTGGTAGTACGAGCCTACCTGTCAGTGGCGCTGGGCATTGCCCCACAGGCCCGATCTCTGCCTCTGCCAGGACAATCCTCATACCTTGGGGGGCTGTGTCAGCAAGTGAGGCACCTCGCATTGCTGAGAGAAGCCTATTCCATGGCTTTGGCTGCAAGGCTTAACGAGGATGAGCCGATCGCACCGCCTGTCATTTTTGACAAAGCGCTCTGTCTAGAGACGGTTGGGGACTGCTCCTAGCACAGGCGCCGGCTTGGTTGGTCCCTTCTCGGCGCGGAGCATTGCCACGGGCGACAGAACCATGCAGGAAGCTTGGACAATGGTGGGGAGTTGTTTCTCCTGAAGGCCACGGTATTGCGAGCCTGAGGCGGTTTAAAAAGGCACGAATAGAGTGCGGCCGCCATTTTGAAGTGGGCGGAGCTGCTTTGACAGGCGCCATTTTGCCTCGAAACTCCGGCAACTGGGAGAGAATGGCAGACAGCAGCTTCACAGAGGCTCCTACTACTGCCCACAAAAGCATGGCTGAGCCCGCTTAGGGACTACTCTTGGCAGGTCGGGCATCTTGCCCCTAGTAGAGACTACTCTTCCACAGGCTGCCTCAGGGGGAAAGGCCAAGGATAAGGCCTCCTCCCCCTCTTCACACAAGGGCTCGAAGGCCAAGAAAGACTCCAAATCCAGGGACAAAAATAAACACAAAGATAAATGGGCATTCACTGAAGCACCCTGAAAAAGGGGAGGAACTACCCTCCTGGCCCAACCAGCTGCCACCATTACAGCTGGACCAGGGGCCTTTCAGCCCAATGCTCCCCATCAACACGTCCGGCCTTTGGCGCGATGTGGGGCCGTGAACACTGAGTAGAGCCCCCGAGGCCACCTTCACCCCAACAGCGGCTGGGCTTCAGCAAGAGGGACAGTTGTCAACCTGGCCAAATTTGCCCCCAATGGTCATGGTGCCACCCTCATTGAGTATTCAAGATTTTTTGGCAGAAGCCATCTGACGGGATTGCGGCAGAGCTCCAACAGAAGGCCCAGCCTCCAAGGCCACTGTGCCCCGCCCTGCCCCCCCCCTTGTTTCACAGGAAGGGGTTGACCACCTCTCCCCATTGGAACCACAGTGTAGCCCATCACCAACATCTGAGGAGGAGGAGATCAGGGACGCTGACCTCTCAGAGGAGGATGGGGCTACCCCGGATAAGCCTATCTGCACCGGACTATTTCCTCCCACGCTGTTCAAACCGCTACTGAGCAAGGCCAAGGCTACTTCTGCCTTGGAAACCCCGACAGAGGTCTCCACGGCCCCTCCACCGTAGCCAGGCACAGCCAGTGCTCTATTTAAGGAGCACAAGTTGGAAGCCGATGTCATACCAGCTCCTCAACTTTTCGTGGACGCAGTGCAGAGACAGTGGTCATCCCCGACGTCCGGACCCAGTCCCTCTGCGAATGATAAGCGATTCTACAATGTCGATGAACAGCTGGACAAGACGCTTCTATGGCCAACGGTTGATCCCCCAATTGTAGCCTTAAACACCGCCACAACCATGCCAGGATCCCAGGAAGACATCCTTAAGCCTGAGAATCGACGGGCTGAACAAGTCCTACAGCGGGGTCATCAGGCAGCCGCCTGGGTGGTGCGGGCCGCTTCGGCGGCCTTGTTCTTCTCAAGATCTAGCCTTTTTTGGCTGCAACAATTACAAGAGCGTATTCCTGCAGGAGACTCTAGGGCCCATCGGGACGTGAATAAAATTATTGCCGCGGTGCAATTTACTTCAGACACCACACTGAGTGCCACCAAATTTTCCACCATGGCCTCTGTGGTGGCTTTCCACAGACTTTTATGGCTACGGCAGTGGCAAACTGATCTAAAACATAAATGGAAGCTGGCCTCAGAGCCTTATAAAGGGGGGGGCTTTGGGGGGATGCACTTACTCCATTGCTTATCGAGGGCAAAGACAAGCATAAGGTTCTTCCCTCAAACCCCAAGAAGGGATTTACTCGCCCAACACATCCTAGAAGGCAGCCCTTTCAGGCCCAGGAGTATGGGGGGGTCATTTAAGTATCCAGATTCCTCCTCGGGTTTCCACTCCCAAACTGGCTACGGCCAGCAATCCCGGCAGCAGTCGTACCAGCAACAGAGGGGCAATCAGTCTCACCAGCCCTTTTGGGGAGGCGGTAACCGCAACTACCTCAAACCTCCATTGGTGGGAATCAGGGGCCATAGAGAGGGGTTGTCATTTCAGAGTCGTCCACAGGGTCACTATCACCATGGACGCCAGCCTTTATGGCTGGGGTGCACACATGGGGCCTCACATGGCACAGGATCAGTGGTGCCAGGAGGAGGCAGAGATGAGTATAAACTGATTAGAACTGCAGGCTATCAGATTGGCCTTATTGCGTTTCCAACACCTCATTGAAGGTCAGCATGTGTTGATCCTCACGGATAACACAACTGCCAAGGCCCATGTTAACAGGCAAGGGGGCACTAGATCTAGGGATCTGATGCTAGAGGCTAATACATTGGGCTCTTGGGCGGAAGACCATCTGCTCTCCATCGGGGCGGAACACATCTTGGGGGAGGCTAATGTGTGAGCTGATTGGCTCAGCAGGTCTAGGATTGATCAGGCAGAATGGCAATTACACCTTTCTCTCTTTCAGGAGATTGTACAACGGTTCGGGGACCCGATGGTAGACCTGTTTGCCTCCCAGCACAACGCCTAACTCCCCAGATTCTTTTCGAGGTTCCACGCACCGGGAGTGGAGGGCGTGGATGCCCTCCACTGCCGCTGGCTCAGGGGTCTTCTGTATGCCTTCCCCCCAGTACCTCTACTGCCCAGGGTGATCCGCAAGATTATAAGTGTAGGAGCGGAGCTCATCCTTCTGGCACCCTACTGGCCGTGGAGACCATGGTTCGCCGACCTTCAGGCACTGTCAGCGGAGAGACATTGGAGAATTCCAGCGGACAAGGTCGCGCTTCGCCAGGGATCAATAGAACCCCCGGAGCCGCAGTGGCTTCAACTGACCGCCTGGCAATTGAATGGCAAGCTCTCCAGAGGGGTGAAATCTCTTCTAGAATCATAAGTACCATCCAGACATCTAGGAGACCATCGACTGTGTGCATTTATAATGCCACCTGGAAGACTTATTGCATTTGGTGTCAATCCAAACGCATCATCCCGCTTGAATCTTCTGTCTCTCAGGCCCTAGAATTTCTCCAGGATGGTCTCGAAAAAGGGTTGTCACCTAATACGATCAAGAGACAGGTGGCAGCTCTTAGCACAATACTCACCTGGGGGGGGGGGAGACGCTTTCACATCACTCATTGGTACGGAGGTTCCCGAAAGGGGCTTCAAATCTGCGACCTCCGGCAGTACATCGTTATCCTTCCTAGGACCTCACGAAAGTATTGGAGGCACTTACCAGGCCTTCCTTTGAATCTCTGCGGGAGGTTCCCATGCGAATACTTACCTGGAAGGTTGCATTCCTGGTAGCGATAACATCCACTAGGAGAATATCGGAATTATACATCCTTTCAGTGAGGGGGGGGGGGGGGCTGTGCAAATTTTATCCTGACCAGATGGTGCTGAGGCTGGACCCCTCGTTTATGCCAAAGGTGGGGTCCTGGTTTCATAGGGCTCAGGAGGTCGTCCTTCCCAACTTCTGCCCCTCCCTGATTCATCACATAGAACGACAGTGGCATACATTAGATGTCCGTATGGTTCTCGAAATTTACATTCAGTGCACTGCGAGCCTACGGCACTCAAAGGCACTGTTTGTGTCCTTTTTGGAGAAATCATTGGGTCAGAATGTGTCAGTGGCTACCATAGGATGTTGGGTACGTAACTGCATTGCAGCTGCCTATGAGGCACGCCAGGAGTTGGTGCCGAACGGGGTTACCGCCCACTGTACTAGGAGTATAGTTACCACCACCTAGGCTAGACTAGGCCACTTAGGCGTCTCTTGATGAAATATGTAGAGCTGCGGCATGGGCGTCATCTTCGCCATTCATTAGAAATTATAAACTAGACAATTTCGCATTAGCAGATGCTGCGTTCGGGCGCAGGGTTTTACAGGCTATAGGTTCTCAAGTTTTCAGTGCAGAACAGTCTACAGCCCATCCTTGAATTAGCCAGGCTTTGATATGTCCCATTCATGGATGCTACCTCCATCCTTATTGAGAAAGGGCGTTGGTACTTACCTGATACGCCTCTTCTAATAAGGTTGAGATAGCATCCAGCCCACCTGTGTAGGAGTACCTTCTGGTTATTGTGGTAAAAATATTATTCTGATCAATGGTTGGGAGAGTTTGAATTTTTATGGTTAGTGTATTGAGTTGAGTACCAGTAAATTATGGTTGGATAACATGTTGAGTCTGATTCTTTACTTCGCCAGAAAGCTGTGTGGTGACACTCACAAGGCGGGTTATATAGGCTGGTAATTAATTAATAATCATACTCAGTCCAATCAGAGTACGGACCGTGTTAACCCATTCATGGATGCTATCTCCACCTTATTAGAAGAGGCATATCACGTAAGTACCAATGCCCTATCTCAGAGTCCTGGAAATAATTCTTAATTAGCATAAAAAGTTGAGGACAAAATGGCTTAGATTCTCTTCCTCTTCAGGTTGTCAGAAAGTATAATCTTAATTTATTTACAATATTATTTTGTATTATGGTTATATTATTTACAAATATTACTTTGTAAGCATCATAAAAAACATTGCCAAGAAAAGATCAGTAGGCAGGCCTCAAATGCTTTTGGGTGATGAAAACAGCTTAGCTTGAATCTTTTAATGTTGGGTGCCGACATACTTTTCCTTTTCCTTACAGCTTGTATTTTGAATGCCAAAAAACAAAGTGAATGATAAAATTCTCATTTTAAGAGAGACTCAACGTTGAATATTTTTAAAAATAATACTTAAGAACACCTTTTAAAATCATGTTTTGATCCAGGAATCTTGCAGGAAAAGAAGCTAGCTACTGAAGCATTGCAGATTTCTTGTCTTCTTCTGCCACCAGCAAATCGGCGAAAGCTACAGTTGTTGATGATGCTGATGGCTAAGATCCAGTCAAATAAAGATCTTCCACCTCTTTCAGATACACTTGGAACAAGAGCAATGGTGTGTGTCTACCGGAAATACAAATACATTATGAAATCACTTTAGAATTGCTCTGGGGGAGACTCTACTTAATGACTTGTTCTAGAAATAGTAGTAAACTGTACAATGCAGGGTGTGGTTTGCAATTTTCTCTTGTCTCCTTCTGCCAGTATAACTCTTAAGTCAAATCCCCAGGCTGAATTTCCTTGCTAAAGTTGGCTCTTCCCACCTATTTCTCACCACAGTCCTTGTATTTTTTTTTACACTGCTTGCTCCGTGACGTGACTGGGTTTTTCAGATTTATAGCCCTGTCTTAATGGGTATGTGAATAAGTGGGCTCAAGAATTGATATTAATCAGTGTGCTAGCAGGCCTCCAGTATCAGTATCGGATCAGTTTATAAATACTTAAAATCGTTGGGTTTGGAGGAATCTTAAAGTCACATAGCCTCTGGCTCAATGCATGTCCTGCAGTACAAGATGTAGTAACAACTTCCATCATTTATGGGATAATAAATAACACATTCAGTATATATTGTGAGACCTGATTCTCATTGATTTCCCCTTCTCTGTTTCAGATGGTTCAAACCTTTTCTCACTGCATTCTTTGCTCCAAGGATGAAGTAGACTTGGATGAACTCTTAGCAGCTAAATTGGTATCATTCATGATGGACAATTATCATGAGATCTTAAATGTTCCTTCAGCCTTAAAAACTGCAGTTGAGGAACATATAGCTCATCTCCAAAGAGTCCAGGTGAGCCTTATGGGGTTGAATTTTATTCTCCTGTATATAACATTTTTAGTACATTTTGAAAACCCACCTAAATAAGCAGATTAAAGTTTTCTTTGTAGAATTGCTATTATCCCTCCTTTAGTTGACAGCACATTATATGAATGCATGTAAATTAGGTGGTTGTGTGTGAGTTTGGAGGTAGGAAATCAGGGGACGTTAATAGTTTCGTGTTATATTACAGTGAATGATGATAATGGAAGAACTAGATATGAGTTCTGAGTAAATTATGCAATGTTCTGAATGACTATGATTGAATAATTGTCTTAGTTGGCATAAACATTTGGGTGAGTACAAAAGGCATTCGGAAATTCAAGAAGAGGAAGGTGACAGTTTGATGAGTATCTGTTTAAAGGAAACAATTTCGTTTCAGGTATGCAGTGTAAGCAATAACTTATTCATAGATGCACATGGTTAAGAAATGAATATAGTTCTAAGAGTAAAACAAACAAAAGATTGAGATGATTAGTAAAAGATTCAGTGGTGATAATTTTCTAAATTTGAAACAGTCCATTTTTTTTGCTAGAATTAAGGGTGGATTGGGGAGAGGATGGACATGGCAGAAAAGGAAACAAGAAGCAAAAGTGGAGTTACATCAACTTCAAGAAGAAAACTTATGAGTCCTATATGAAAACATATTAGGAGATAGATTAATATCTCAAGGGATGAAATGGGAAATGGATCTAAGAAAACAGAATGTGACACTGTTAAGAAGAGAGTAAAAACAAGCATGTTCAAATTACCAGAGAGTTGTGTGGAGTTGTGCTAATTGGATATATGTTATCATGAAATATGAAGTGCAATAGTGAAGTGAAGGAAGCCAGGGGTTAAGAAAGCACACACTTTCAAGACAATGATTTCTGAGCAATAGAGAGAAAGAAAGAGCATAAAATGTACGTTGAAAAAAAAAGTTGCAAAGAATGTAGTAGTCTCAAGAGGGCATGAAGCAGTTAATAGTAAAAAAGCCAGAGAAAACTCACAGCAATTTCAATGGAAATGTACGATTTATAAATAGGTGATCTAAACAAAAAGCCTCAGGCTAAGTGAATAGAATTTCAACAATTAACCCATAGATCGCCCACAATTATTTTATTGACCAAATACTGTTGAAACAAAACAATTTGATGATTCTGAATGACAGAAGATCAGAATCATATTGTAAGGTCCCAGAGGTTTCCCCAAGCCACTGAGATGCCAAAGAGTGAGATTCAAGATGAGGCTTGCAAGAAATAACAGCTTTTTATTTATGGCCAAAGTAAAAAGACTAGGTAAATACTATATCCAAAACATACAGACAAAATTCATGTAAGGAATAGTCACACCCTTGTGAGAGTGGCTCAGAGTATTATATACATTTTATGGCGATAGAAACAGAGTTTACTCAATCAGAAACAAAGGTTCATTACTAAAATTGTCTTTAAAGTGTTCTTTGTTCAGTCCCCTGTCTCTGCCCACCTTATTTATGGAGCATTCTTACAGCCTTGTGTAGGAGCGGTCTATCCCCCCGCCTCTCCCCCCACACCATTTTATTCGGCAAAATGTTTTCAGGATTCAGAATTTATCAGGAAAACTCCCTACTCTGGTTCCTTTATCTATGGGGCCTGATATTCCTAGGTAACAGTTTCTTCTATATTTTCAAGGATGTGCCTAGCTTTGAAACCAAGAATAGAAGCGAGAACCAGAAGTGAGATAACAAATTTTGCACTGATGCCAACCAGTATTAAGATTACAATTTACTAAAGTAGAATTAGTTCCTAACAACTAATTTCTGACAGTATACAATGTAAGCAGGAGTCAATAACAAAGCTCAATTCATAACAAATGATTTCTAGCAGTATATCATATCAGAAACAAACAGCAAATATTGGTTTAATCAGTAACAATTATATAGCAGCATAAGCAACTCATAATAAAAGCAAATAGCCAATATTAGTTTGATTCATATACTCCTTCAATACATACCACTCATGGGAGTGTATTCCAAAGTGTGAGGCTATCACTAAGAAGCCCTGATGGTGCCTATATACATACATCTCACATAGGGGGAAACGTTCAAAGGCCTCCTCTAAATATTTGAACTGGGTGCATTTCCTGATAAATCCTACCCCACACCACATAGGTTTTTATATGTAATTGTTAGCATTTGTATCTGGAAGCAACACTGCAGTGATCTGAAGATAAGAGCAATTCCACCAGAACAAGTTTTTCTTGCTAACCAACTGGTCACTGTATTTTGCATTAATTGCAGCTCATGGCTTATCTTCAAAAGCAACCACATAAAACGCATTGAAGTAGTTTAATTGTGCAAGGATCAGGGCATGGGTTGTTATCACAAGGATTTCATAGTCCAGGTACAGTCATGACTGACACACTTAATTACAGCTGAGCTGGGCAAAGGTCCCCTGGCCATGACTTCTCTCTCATAACATGGAATGAGGGAATACTGGGAAGAATATTTTAGAGATTTGTTATAGAGCTATTAGAGAAGTTCAAGAGTGCAATTAAGATTGCACTATAAATGATTAGTGTCCAAGAAAAAAAAAGTTGTAAAGATGAATGCAAGAACATCAGGGTAATGAGCTTATTAAATAAGGCTACGAAGATGTTTCTCAGAATTCTAATTAAACACAAGAGGTGACCGTAATCAAAAACTGGGAAGTGCTGTTCAGAGGTGGCATTCAGCAGGTTCTCACCAGTTCTGGAGAACCGGTAGCGGAAACTTTGAGTAGTTTGGAGAACCGGGAAAAACCACCTCTGACTGGCCCTGCCCCCATCTATTCTCTGCTTCCCAAGCCCCAGCTGATCGGGAGGAAATGGAGATTTTGCAGTATCCTTTTCCTGGAATGGGGTGGGAATGGAGATTTTACAGTATCCTTCCCCTGCCACGCCCACCAAGCCACACCCACAGAACTGCTAAGGGGAAAAATTGAATCCTATCACTGGTGCTATTGGAAAAATAGCAAATGGTACCTGTTTTGTCATGCAAAATGAATATATGTCAAAAGAAGCAAAATGCACGTTTATAAGAGTGCTACTGCCCACTTTGGTATATGAAAGTGAGAACAGGGCACACCCTAAAAGTCGAATGCAGTCAGAATCCGGTACTTAAGGATGCATGGGAAATAAGAAAACATAGAATCAAGAATGAGTCTGGACTGAAGGCAAAAGTGAAATGCATGAAGGAGGAATGAATGAACCGAGAGCACGAGAAAGATTAACAAAGTCCTGGATAGATGAAGTGGATGAGATCCAAGGAAAAAAGAAAGGCAAGAAGTTCAAAGAACAGAAATTGGTGTATGAGTTGAATGTGAAGGAAGCAAGAATAGAAAAGTGTGATAAGACATAGTGAATGGTGAATTGGTGTAAACTTGTTTTAGTTCTGTATCCTTTTATTTTTTTATTAACTCATGCATGTGTTTGGTTTGCTGTTGTGCTATTCATAACATTATCTTGAAAGAGAATAGCATGATGGATATTGATGTTGGTTTTATACTGTTGAATGTGATTTTATACTGTTTTATTGGTTGTAAGCCATCTTGATGTTTTAAGATTGGCGACTACATATATACATTTAATTAATTTATTATGCAGGTATGTATGTAGGAGGTACATTACAGGTTAACTAGAAGACAGTCAGTTAGAAAACATGATCTGATCATTAATAGTTATAAGCCCCTTGCCAGGTTACAATGTCTCTACAAGTATTTTGTGATCCATCCTTCCTTCCTTTTTCTAAAAAAATACTTTTCATAACTAAATGAAGATAACTTATCACAATTAAAATATAAAATTCCACCCTCTCTTTCGGTCAAATGCAATATGTCTCTCATAGCGATGAATTTCAAAACAAAGGCTTACCATTCAAAGCCTTTCAGTGGTCATTTTTACTTCAAGTGGTGATAGTTTACTTCACCTGCCTTCAACTCATAATGTTTATTAATCATAGAGATAAGCAGAAACAAATTCTAAATGTCGTCTTGCGATTTATTTATTTTTTTGTCTCTGTGTGTGCAAAATTCAGATAAAATATCCAGAATCAGATATAGATGCTATTTTGCCGTTGCCATCATTTTGTCATCAAATCAGCACTGATGAGTTTGAACACCCCAAAACAAATTGTCGTCAAGGGCCACTGGCAAATTTGTTGGAAGAAATCACAATGAATATGGAAATGTCCATCAAAGAGAAGAAGAAAAGGTTGAAACGGGTAAATGAAATTGTTGAATTTTTTTTCTTCAGTTTTCTATTCATTTTTGCTGAAACATTTAAATCAGTGTTTCTCAAACTTGGCGACTTTAAGTCCTGTGGACTTCAACTCCCAGAATCCCCCAGGTAGCTGGCTGGGGAATTCTGGGAGTTGAAGTCCACAGGACTTAAAGTCGCCAAGTTTGAGAAACACTGATTTAAATGATTGCCTTTTTACAAATAAGTTGGAAAATGGATTCGTATTAGGTTCTTTGATTTATATTTATTCGTTATTTTTATTTATCAAATGTATATGGTTCCCATTTCATGGAAAGTGTGTTTGGGCAGCATATAACAATAATTTAAACAATAAATGTAACAATACAAAATAATAATTACCTAACCATTAATTGTGGCAAGCATATCCAAAATAATAATTATGAAAAAAAAAATTACACACTATAAAAGCTGAACCAAACCAGAAAAGAAAATAATAGAGGTATGTGAAGAATAATGGAACCACCACATAAGTTGATCCATCCTTCGGGTCCTCAAGCATACTGGCAGTCTACAAGTAGTCCTCAATTTACAACAGTTCATTTAGTGGCCATTTGAAGTTACAACAGCATTGAAAAAAGTGGCATATGACTGTTTTTCACACTTACGACCGTTAGTATCCCTATGGTCTCGTGACACTTGGCAACTGACTCATATTTATAACAGTTGCGGTGTCCCGGGGTCAATGTGATCACCTTTTGCACCCTTCTGAAAAGCAAAATCAACGGGGAAGCCAGGTTCACTTAACAACCACATTACTAACGTCACACTTAACAACTGTGGCAAGAAAGGTCATAAAGTGAGATAAAACTCACTTAGCAAATGTCTCACTTTAGCAACAGAAATTTTGGGCTCAATGGTGGTCATAAGCTGTTAGAGCAGGGTAGAGTCAATAAAGTGCTAAATATACTAATACAATTCAAGACATGAAACCAATGCAAACAAAGAATAAGAATGAATGAAACAGATGTGTTTTGAGTCTCCTCCAAAGGAAGAGATGGTGGATGCCAAATATAATTCATTATCTCCTTTGCCATTAGCTTCTAGAGAAAAGGCAAGGTGTACATTCTGAGCCATTTTTTTAAATATGCAAATATAAACAAGCAAATATGTTGACGCATTCAAGACTGAATATGACCAAGGTATGGGTCATCGCTACTAAATCTGACCAGCTGGCAAATGGTTGAAGTTGACACACCAACCATAATTGTGCAAATACATCATCTTGTCATTATCTCGCACCTTAATCCAATGATAGCTGAGCTCATTAAGCATTCTCAGAAATGAAATTGCTCTTTCAATAGAAGAGCAACCTCAAGGGGAAATGGCTAAAACCACAAATTCTCTGTTGACCAGTAACACTACTCTGAATTGAATTTCAAAATCGTTCTCTCTCACCAACCATACATTCTTTTTCTGTTTCCATTTAGCCTTTTTAGTTGCTCCAGGAAGCCATTATAGCAATTCATTGGGTGTACCTTGAAATTTCAGATAATGTTTTGGAAGCTTTCACAAATAAGAATCTTGATAGGATTCTGGGTCACGTTAAAGGCTCCACACATATAAAGGTCTTCTCTACAGACTCTTAAGTGACTGATAAGGCAAGATGCTTGTGAGTTCCTCAGAGATGGGCTATAGCTCTGTTTAGAGTTTTGCTGATGTTTACTCCTATAAGAGATCCTAGGATCTTTTTAAACATATGTTCAATAAATCTTAATTCTGCTCCTACAGTTCATCAGCTTTTTTCACAGAATTCTTTTGGAAACATCTATAGTGCTGACACTACAAGTGCTATATTCTGTAGCTAGGGCAATGCATTTATGCCGTATGTAAATATTTTTATTGTGGCAAGTGCTTAAAAACCTTGAGGGAGCTGGGTGATCTAGATACATGAAATATAAATAAATCACAAACATTGCCAAAGCAACAGAGGAGGATTTAATAAATTTAAATTTAATAAATTTAAATCCTGACCCGATGAAGAAAGAACTGATATCCGGCCTTTATAGAATTTTAGAATTCCTCTCTACAGGTACATAACATGCCACAAAGGCATTAAAACATTTCTCCCATTTAATGCATAACAAAACCTTGACAGCTGTTCAGGTTTGCCGTGTCTTAAGTGGGATCAGAAATTGCCCAATATTTATTTTAGTTTTCAACAATATCAACAGCAAGACAGATGCATCAGTAAGGGAAATCTTCTTTTAAAATTGGTGGTTCTTAGGATTTTCCTTCATATTTAAATAGAAATGTTTTTTCCTAGAATGTCTACAATTTGTAAATATTAAGTCTTATTGCAGGTTCTCGTAGCTTATAAAAGATTGTACAGAATAAAATATATTCTGTTTGTTATTTTATTTATTAAATTTATATTCTGCTCATCTTGCTGACAAGCAACTCTGGGAGACTTACAAACACATTCTTAAGTGTGAGGCAGGAGCCTATAAATATGAATTTGTTTGCTAAAATTATTATGCCAGCTTTAGTCTTTAGTTTAAATAATATAGTCTCATTCATGGCTTAATCATTTTGGTTGAATTTACAATAATGAGATAATCCCAGTATTTCTGTTTCAAAACAAAATGGATATATACGTGTGTGTCGGGGGGGGGGGGGGTTTCCAGCTTCTGTTACTGCCAGTTCGCTCAGGGATGCACTTTGGACATGTGCGTGCTTTGGGCACGCATGCGCTTGATGTGTGATATGTGCGCAAGCGCAGTAGTAAAAGAAGCACAGAAGCAAAAAACAAGATAGAACCAGTTCGGTGGCGTGGCCGGCTGAGTTGCTACCTACTCGGCCGAACTGGTAGGAATTCACCTCGATTGTGTGTGTATATTTGGGTTATGGAGATAACAAAAACAGCAGGGTTGTTGCAGAGAAAATAAGAGGAGGATAGTGTATTAGATATGCTTGCTGTCTTGAATTATTTATAAAAATAATACAGGTGGGATACAAATAAATAACTTAAGTACTATGGATTGTGCCATAGGGTTTGACAAAATATATGTCACATATTTCTTTTTTACAGTGAGAGGTAAGGATTCTACATGGTTTGCTTTTAGTGAACAAACTAAAGCAAGTTCCTTGACCCAGGTTATTCCTTTTCAGTTTCAGAAATCTTATCCTGATGTATATAAAGAACGTTTTCCTACTCCTGAAAGTGAAGCAGTTCTTTTTCCAGAAAAAAATAAACAGAAACCACTGTTGATGTGGGCATTTAAAAGGCCTTTCCAGCCGTTTCAAAGAACAAGAAGCTTACGCATGTAAGACTGTGAATGAGCCGAATGTCTATAATGGTCTATGGAGCATCTGGATTTCCACGTAGGTTCTGAAACTTGTTTAACAAAGAAGAAAATCAAGGCAGAACACTGCTAAGCTGAGCCATTATCACCTTGGTGCTTTTTCATTTTATTTGTTTAAGTTGAGGTTGGGAAATAACGGGTTCAGATGATCGTATCATAGCATGTGAGAGATTTACACCTGTAGCCTCATTCTGCAAGCTGCAGTTAAACCAAGAAGTGTCTGAAAATCTTTGTTTCTAATATCGTCCAAACAGAGTTATTAAAATAAAATCAAAAACGCTGGAGGTATCCTAGTATTAGCCTAGTGGTTGGGCAACTGTGATGGGTGAAATATGTTGCTATAGCTTGCTGAGTAAACTATATTTAAAACAAACGTTAGTTTAGAAGAATTTGTGAACCCAGTAGACATCCCTAGAGAGAAGATAAGTAATAAATTTCTATTCCTTCTGTTGAAGTCTGGGAATACCTGGAGATCCTGACCAGTTGTGGACAGCACAGAACCTGGGCTGAATACACAGAATGAGCTCTGCTCAATAAACCTCTTTACAGAAAATCCTTGACACACAACAGCAATTAAACACAAAATTCCCGTTGTTAGGCAAGACAGTTATTAAGCGTGCTTTGTGCCATTTTGCAACCTTTCTTGCCACATTTGTTAAGTGAATCACTGCAGTTATTAAATTAGTAGCATGGTTATTAAGTGAATCTGGCTTCCTCGTTGAGTTTGCTTGTCAGAGGGGCGTAAAAGGTGATCACATGACCACGAGGACACTGTCATGAATACATGCTCATTGCCAAACCTCTCAATTTTGATCACACGAGCATACCTGCAATTAACTATGTGGAGTACAGTGTGTTATTCTAATAATAGGACTTCCTAAATCAACTAAGTAATCTTGCCTTAATGAGGCCTGCACAGTAATACAGAAGTTTCTGAAAATTGTCGAAACCTTCTGCAGCGCTGTGCAAACCACATTAAAGCAGCAAAATGCATCGCTTGGCCACATGGCGCTATTCTGGAAGTGGCAGCAATACCAAAATACAATTCGGCCACTGGAAACATGTCAGCTGTTTCCAGAATCACGCCATGCGGCCTTGCAATGAAGCAATTCAGTCCAGCCCTCTGGAAGGCCTCAGAGTTTTTCCAAAGGTAAGTGAGGAGAAGGGTATTTGGTCTAGTAGGGTGGGAATCAGGCTTAGTGCCGGGGGGAGACCTGGTGGAAATTGGAAAAGACCCAATTGTGGGGACACAAGGAGCAGGAAACAGAGTAAGAGACATTTCGGGCGATGGGAGAGGCCTTGGGAGAGCAAGGACAAGCAGGGCTGGGCCTGCTTGTCCTGTGCTAGGCCTCTCAACAGCTTCCCCCAACCCTGAGCCACCCCGTGTTCCACTTATGGCATGTATGCTCATGTAATGATACATTGGGAGAGCTGGGAAAAAAAGAGTCATTGAGTTTTTCATTCAATTACCATTGCAACATGCGACTGTAATGGGCAGGTTTTATTTCAGTCATATCTCAAGTACTACCTGTACTTCAAGAGGAATCATGGATTTGCATATTTTATAAAGTCAACCATTATGACTTAATCAGTGAGCCATGTTTTTGACCAGTCGTGGCCTAATCACTACAATCCCACTCATTTCCTGCAAGACTCCTATTATTGTTCTCGTTCTCTCTCTCTCTCTCTCACACACACACACACACACTCTTAACATTTTTTGTCCCTGCCTCAAAAAAAGGCGGTGATGTGGACTCAGACCTGAAGACTTCATCTCTCTCTTTTCCAGTCTATTTCTTAAATGATCGAAGTACAATCAGAGAGATTTAGGTGTTTATACCTTGCCTTTCTCATGCTTGAATGAATCTAATAGTATTTTAGTTTGCTCAATACACAAGATGGTTATTTTTTTTTCATAGTTTCTTGAACAAACCATATTGGTGTGTCATGTCACTGGCTAATATAATACAAGAGCTTATTAGTTCCTTCTGAATCTTAAATGAATTTTCATGTTTTTTAGAATTTTCAATATTTTCCACTATATAGCTTCCCAATTTGGACAAAAGAAACATAAATGGTTAATTAGATACTTTAAGATTTAATTGCTGCTTGCATTTTTGTTTATTAACTTAAGATGTAATTGTCTAATGCAGTCCATAGGGTAACAATTACTACTGTGCCTGTTATGGGAGGATCTTAAAAGAATGTTTATCTTCATGAAAAAACAAATTGCACTTGTAGGCAGCACTGAATTTCAAGAAGAGGGAAAAATGTTTTATTTGCTTGAATTAACCTGAAACACTGGATCTTGTTCTGCTGACTAGGTAAAACTTTATACTGTTGGTCTTAATAAGCAAAATGGATAAGTTCTTAGATTCCTGAGCAAGAAGTTCAGAAAAGAAGTTTGGAGAATGCTTTTAAGGCATTACCTGTGTGATATTTCCGACACAATACCAGACTGACTTATGGGAAGCAATCTGGCTGTATCTAAAGGGCAGAAACAAGAAATCTTCTTATCATGTCTCACACTCTTGCAAAATGCATATATACGATTTAGTCATACTATATATGCTTTATTCATAGATATTATTTTATGTAATAGTTATTTAATCCTGGGGATAAGTTTTGAAATGGGAAAATAAGAATCTACTTGAAAATAGTCTTTTGTAAGTCTTAAAGCAATTTCTTCTAGTCACCGTATATGCCTTTGTTGAGCTGAGCTAAGACAGCTTAATTGTGCTTCTCTTAATATGATTAATGTGATTACCCTTTAATAAGGCTCCCTTTTTGTAATATTAAAATAACTTTTCAATAGCAATTTTTGAATGAACTGTGGAGACAGACTCAAAGTTTTGGAAAATGATGGATGCATAGGTTTTACATCTTTTCCATGATAACACAGCACCTAAAAAGCCACCATATCTCCAAACCAGGGAGTGTGGTGACTCCAAGGGTTAGGACACTGGACTAATGATCGGTAGGCTCTCATTCAAGACCCAGTTGCTACCGCAGGATGAGGTGAACTCCCGTCACATGCTTCAGCCCCTGCAGACCCAGCAGTTTGAAAGCAGGCAACTGTGAGTAGATAAATGGGTACCACTTTGATGGGCAACTTAATGGAGACATGAAAGGAGTCCCCAACTGGGCATCCCCCCTTCAATGGTCAATCATTTCAACCCAGAAGCACTTTGGTGCTCCCAACATGACTAGTAGCATCTCCAAAATCATTTGTGTCAATCTCCTTTTGTCATCACAGAATAATCCAGAAATGGAGAAGAAAGTTAAAATATTTTACCAAGTAAACGTAAACTACTGGGGTATTCCTTAGGCAGAAGTATAAATCTCATAACCCAAGTGGCCATCCCATTTATTGCACCAGATTCAGAGTTTGCCAAATTCTGTAATTTGGAATTGCAGGAGCTGCATTTATAAAATCACTGCTGCTGCTCAGTTCCAGAAAGACAGAGTCAAAATTTAAAACAATGGTTCTCAATAATATACCCTCCCGATTTTTTGACTTTGAATTATTGATTTAGTTTGTAAAATGTGTGTTTGTGTATGCACAAAAGAAGCAGATACGTTCAAAGGCACCCAATTCAATTTAACATTGGAGTTGAAGGTTTGATTTGAAAAGGGAAGTTGACTCAATTGCCTTCATAATGAATCTCTAAATCACATATTCATTCAGCTTAGCATGGTTTTAAAAACAAAGAGTTGCCCATGCAACCACAGGAGAAAACTGGAAATTTGTGCTCTGTTCATCTCCATTATGTATCCCCACCACTTCCTTCTATCAACCATCTGCTGACTTTGCTAGAAAATGTTAAGTATGGTTGCCATCCATTTCCCCCTTCCCATATTTCAAATGTGGATAGATATGTGTAAAAGTACGCACAATTTAAGAAAAGGTCATAACAAAAGACAAGGCACTGGATTGTTATATGAACTTCACTGTTGTACAATGATAGACAAGCTAAGTACGTATGTATTGGGTGTCCTCCGATCTACTGTATCCCTAAAGAATTTCTGAAAATAAAATATTGTTTTTAAGATCTTTGCTTTATGATTTTTATTGAGTATTACCCTAAGCTGTAACTTTCTTACTGTGATAAGGGAAAAGCTCATTGGTATGGTTGGCTCATCTAAACAAAGCATAATATGATTCAAGAAACAGACATACAGTATTCATAGGGAAAAGTTCACAGAAACAAATTCATTTAAATTCAGGGTTTACTTCCAAGTAAACATTCTTATGACTTGAGTGACGAAGGTGATGTAAGAATGAACTAGCTATATTTTTATAGTATAAGAAGAAGTAGTTTTCCCGCTTTTAGCATAGTAGTAATTTATTGAAATTTTAAAAAAACAACCTTATGTTAAGAAAAAGTTATCTTATTTAGTCATTTTAACTCTTTTCTGCCTAGTCCTTTAGTTCCCTCTAGTGTCCATTTGCAATCTTTTATCAAGCCTTAATTCCTAATATTGGTTTAATTCTGTTTCAGTCATTTCCAACAAATATATTATTTGATTATATACTTGTTTTTCAAATTCTACTACAGAAATCTTTATGGCCTCTGGTTTTTCTTATCTTAAAAGGTTTTTTTTTTAAAAAAAAAACAAGAACTGAAATAGTATCTCAGAAAGGATACTGATTTCAATGAATAAACCTTTAAACGATGATGAGAAAAACATTTTGTTTTAAAGTTTACCTTCCATTGGTATTATAGGTTTGAAGGCATGAACATAACAAGATTGAGATTACCAAAATTAGAATACAAAAGACAAATGAAGAAAAGGATCTGGACATAGAATAGCTCTGACAAAAAAAATAGGATGATGCCCTTTATGGGATTTGCAAAGTAGGCTTTGAAAATTCCTTTTAGATACCAGAGTGAGGAAAGAAAAAAAAGTCATGTGATGTCATAGATAATTTAGAGGTCAGGATTGCAGAGCAAAACAAAGGAATATAAAGATGAACTATTTGACCATAGATAAACTATTTATTTGATATTTCTGGTAACTCCTATTGGACTTTTTGCCTACCAAGGTTTGAAAGGATGATGATTTCTGGATAGAGGCAGGTTAGGTTTAATAAATTCACCAAAGAAAGATTTTATCTCATCTGGAGAAGTATTATATATAGATCACCACATATACCTTGGCCAATGGATCTCAACGGTAGGTGATACAATAAAGGAAATTCACAAGCGATACAAAAGCTAGGAGTGGCGCAAAGAGCCAAGGAATGATACATGCTCGGCATTACAAGACAAGATAGAAAGACCTGAAAATGGATTAGAGAACAAATGAAAGTATACAATATCATCAAGAGAGTAAAAGAATGGAAATGGGCTGGGAACATTAGCAAGAACTGATGGAAGGTGGACCAAGGCAGTCATGGAATGGATCCCACATGATAAAAAGTGTCCACAATAGAGACCTAAAACAAAATTGATCGATGACAACAGCAAGTATTACAGGCAAAAGAAAGTTCAATTACTCAATTGGCAAAAGAAAGTTGGAGTCTGAATTGGTTGGAAACATGTGGAAGTGGCCTTCATCCTGCAGTAGATAGACAATAGC
Source organism: Natrix helvetica (assembly GCF_964273705.1). Taxonomy (NCBI): domain Eukaryota; kingdom Metazoa; phylum Chordata; class Lepidosauria; order Squamata; family Natricidae; genus Natrix; species Natrix helvetica. Next base: position 29,845,020 of record NC_138552.1, on the reverse strand, counting down.
TATAATGATGATGAATAGTTAGGCTATGGGGAGAAGGCTCTTAACCTGAAAAGAAGGTGAAAATTTAGTATATGAACTTATGCTCAATGACTGGAAACCACTTTTTTATTATTTTCTTTGTTGCCTTTTTCTTTTCTACTTTTTTCCTTTAAAATTTTTTTTGTCTGCGTCTTCCATACTTTTCAACAAATAACAGTTGGGCAATATCATTTATTTCCAATAATATGGTTCTCAGGGATAGTGACCTATCAAAGGAAGTCTTAAAGTAAGGCATGAGCTGTTCTTGCCATGAATTAAAAGCAAATTTAGCTTAATACCAATCTTTATGTTATTTCTTTTTTGCATTTGTTCCTTGACTTTCTCCGAAGAAGCTCACGACAGCATATCTATTTCCATCATCTCTGCACATTATCCCAACTGCAAACCTGTGAAGTAGGCAAAACTGGATCCATTCTGCTATGCAAGGTCAGGATTCAAATGTATTTCCATCATCTGTGTAAAAAACAACAACAACCTGAAACTGACCTACAAACCTCAGCAGCATGGCCATTTTGGTGGGATCCTGGAAGCTATAGTTCAGCAACATTGGGATGGTCATAACCTTCCTGTATGTCAAGTCTGTTGAACCATGACTTTTGTCTATCATGGAGGAAAGCAACAGAATACGCAAAGCCCATATCCAGGTCTCACCTTTCTCCTTTTTATGTCCTCTGAAACCTCCTCTGACCACAGACATTGTTTCAATCCCAAAATTGCTTACTTTTTTACAAAACAAAGGCAGAGGGAGATAAAAATCCTAACCTTCTACGTGAATGGAACCTACTCTGCCTTTTGTAACCCCATCTTCAGCTGCTCTCATCCTACCCCAAAAGTTTTAATTTATACCTTGACTTGCTTCCAAAAGGCAAGGAGAGTAGTTATACTTTGTTTTCCTTTGTAAAAAATGATTCAGTAATGCAGGGATGTCAAACTCAAGGCCCACAGGCCAGATCTGGCCCGCTGGGTTCTTAGATCTGGTCTGCGGGGCCGCCCTGAAAACAGCAAAGGACTATCACGTGGTTCCTCTGCCAGTGAAAACAGAGCTCAGGAGGGCTCTCCTGAGCTTCGTTTTCAGCCATGACATCCTCCTGCAGCCTTCTGCCCAGCAAAACAGAGCTTGGGGAGGCTGCACATCAGAGGTGAGTTGCTGCCAGTTTGGCTGAACTGATAGTGGAATTCAGGCCTGGGTTGCAGAACCGAGAGCGACCCAGGCCTGCCACACCCCTGAACTGGTTCCCTCGTTGCTGCTGGGCCAATGCCATTTTGTTTTTTAGTGATGCGCGAAGAACAATTTACACTGACCAGTACATAGCATGCATCCGGCGCATGGGCAGGTTGCGAACCGGTAGTAAAACCGGCAGCAACACACCCCTGCCACACACGCCCCCCCCCCGGGGTCGATTTTTCCTGCAATGACCTCCTGCAACCCTCTGCCAGCAAAAACAGAGCTCGGGGAGGCTGCGCGAGCTGGCAACGTCCCCTGGCCATTCCCCTTTGGCCCCCAGGTCAAACATAACCCTGATGCAGCCCTCAATGAAATTGAGTTTGACACCCCTGCTCTAATGCCTATTAGATCCCACTGTGGAGATCTATTCCAAGTCTACACAAGGGGGAACCTATCATCGGCAAGTAGCAATTAAGGAAACAGCATCAGAGTCAGGGCCTCCCCCAAAAGGAGAGGAACCGCTCTTCAGGGCCTGAGCTGAGTGAGGGAGAGGAACAGATGGGAGAGAGGAAAAGAGGGGAGCAAAGGAAAGCGGGCTCTCAGGAAGAGAAAGACACAAATGATAGCCAGCCCCTCCCTAACTGAGAAATAAGTAGGAAGGGTTTGGGAGTGGCCGGTTATCGCAGACAACTGTTCGTTTCTAGTATAAAGCAAGCAATTTGGATTTCTTGGATAAACCCAGGTTTATTGGGACTAATTATGTTTGATTTTTTGTTTATCCCTGTGAATAAAAGACTGTTATAAAAAGTGGTTTGTTTTACTCGTATCTTATCACTACTTGGGAAGGCTGGGCCAGAACAGACACATTTAATTTTTCTTCTAAGCATTAACCATGACAATCTAATTTCTTTGAGTTCAGTTTTTTATTTCTTTAAATTATATTTAATAGTGCAAAGTATGAACCCTACTGGATAGCCTTCAAAACACCATAAAACTACTGCCAAACTCTGGTTGACTTCCTGTCTCATAATTAGCCATAGCCCTGCTTTGTTTTGGCTTAGCTTGTGTAATCTTAATTATTATTTATAAACCATTTCTATGGCTTCTCAGGTCATGGGGACCCGGCCAATCATGACTTGTTCAACAAGCCATCATTCAAATTGAGCTGAAGCCTATTGTGGTTGCTGTCCCCAAATCTATTTTTGTTTTGATGTGATGATGTACTTTATATAATATAACTAATTGAAGTTAAGTGAAGACCTTATAGAATTTAATTTCCAAGATCTCAGGTGCTATGGTGAGATTGTTTGACTAGGGACTAATTTTATTTTCCATAATTCCTAATGTCTGAAAAGTACATTTGAAAGATGCCCCTTTCCTTCACCTGTTATGATGTAAAAACATAATTCCAATGGTATTATATCTTAATGCTATTTTATCACCTTTTAAGATCTCTGTTAAATGTCTTCATAGACAACATGTTCTAATTAGAAGGCTAATGATGATGAGGAATCATAATATGTAGGTGTTCTCTCATGTCAGTACTATTCCATTCACAACAACGGTAATTGATGTTTCTCTGTTTAATACCAGATTTTCTGATCCAAGAGGTAAGAAGCTCTTGGCTTATGAACTGGCACAATGACCTTGAAAAGGATGCTTTTTTGTTTCCATTTGGGCAAGCTCCCCATTCTTAGTGTATTGTCTGTTCTTTGGATGAATGAAGCACCAAGAAGTCTTTCCAGGAAAGATCAGTCTTTGCTGACTGTAAGAAGCTTGCACAACTAAGACAGAGACGTTAAATAGCAGCATTCACTTTCTATTTTCTGAGCAACTAATACATCATGTGTTCCAAAATTAACAACTGGGGGGGCGCGGGAGGATATTTGTTGCCATTTTTTGTTGGCCTGTCTTCATTGGTGCATTTCAGTTTATGTTTCCCTCTTAATCATTATATATCATAAAACCTTTAAAATAAAATCTAAAACAAAAACAAAAATGCATTCTTCTCTGACAAAGTGCTAACAGATGTTCTATTGTTTGAGGAGCAACAATTCAACTGCATTTAAGTCTTCTTATGATGTAGCTGTGTGGGAGAGAGTGGAAAAAAAGGACAGGAACTTTCCGGACATACGCTTCTTCTCTAAATTACAGTGATGTTTATTTTTACAGTACTTTGCAAGTAAACGAGCTGTGCTTATTTCTAATATATACACTCCCAGACACTTGTCTTGCTCCCTTCTTCCTTGATTCCTACAGGTGTTCCTTCTCAGAATTTTGATATGCTAGTTTTCCTATAAAGTTTCAGTGGGGTCACTTTTTGGGCTTGCTTTTAACCTGGAGGGGAGAATAGAAAGGGGAGAAAAGTAATTTTTTCTTCACCTTTTTGGAATTCTGGAAACCTTTACCAAGCTGTCTTTATTGATGTCTGATTTATCCAGGTTTGTTTGCAGGGAGAAATAAAACAAAGTCAATTTGGTGGCCACAACCATGAGATCAAAGCCCCATTTTTAAAAACAAAAAAATAAAGACAAGCCTGGGACAAACACACACACACCCAAAATGGTGTATTCTGCAGATTTCCCTTTCATATTCTGCTTGTTCCTGTGGGATCCTGGGTTGGAAATTCCTTCTCCAAACTATCCTTTGATATAAACAGTTTTTCCAGTCCACATAGCACAAATACAACTTGGAACAGCATCCAATAACTTTCTCCATTGCCCACAGATCTGCCTTCTTATATGTTTTCATTACAAGGCAGATGCTCCTCTTCTGAGTTTTATACATGGGAGAAGGAGTAGGAGAAAGAACAAAGAAGGAAGAAGATTTAACCTTCAGATGATTTTACAGCCTCGTTCCAGATATGGCATCTTACCCTGCCATAAGCTGAAAAAAAGTCATTTCAATTTTCATTGATATAACTTCTAAATCACTGAAACTATGTAACTGTTCTGCTCTCTTCCACCATGCCCGTATGTCCAACTCTGGGCATTATGCTCAAAGGATATCTTTGCTATCGTCTTATTAGTGTCACTGTATTTTGCATTCAGATAAAGATAATTATCTCTAAACATTTTTTAAGAAGATACTATTGCTGTTCGACATGATAACACAGTGACTTTAGGAAGGATGAACAAGCTCTGATGTTCATGGACTAGATTGTTAATAATGTGTTTGATTGCCAGGACAAATTGAAGGAACACTCTCTTCACCGTGATAGTTCCATAGTTGTGGAAGAGCACATTTCATGATTCTTCCTTTGTTGTTCTATTGATATGCTAAGTCTCAATACTTTTCAGAAATGAATCCTTGGAGGTCTTCTAATCCAACCCTCTGCTCAAGCAGGAAACCTTCTGCATATTTCAGACAAATGGTTGTCCAATCTCTTCTTTAAAACCTTCAAAGTTGGAGCACTCACAACTTTTGGAGGCAAGTTGTTCCACTGATTGTTCTATCAGGAAATTTTTTCTTAGTCCTAGGTTGGTTTTCTTCTTGATTAGTTTTCATCCATAGCTTCTTGTTCTGGAATGCTCAGTTGCTTTGGAGAATAGATTCACTACCACTTCTCTGTGGCAACCCCTTAGATATTGGAACACTGCTATCACTGCTTCCACTACGGTGCTCTGGAGGGCCAACCCGCCTGCCCAAGCTCCTTACCTATATTTGAGCTCTTCAGTGCTTCCATGCACGCACATGGAGCATACAGTGCCTGTGTGACGCTCCCCTGAGCAGCTGGAGCGTCGCAGAGGCTCGCGGAGGTAATGCAAGAGGTAGGGACGCATGTGTGCGCTGCGAGCATGTGCGTATGCACTGTGCGCATTCATGTGCTGGACACCGGGGCCCCTTGCAACCGTACCAGTTGCAATGGGATCCAGAACCCACCACTGTTCCTAGACCTTCTTTTCATTAAACTAGACATACTCAATTCCTGCCACTATTCTTTATATGTTTTATCCTCCAGTCTCCTAATCATATTTGTTTCTCTTTTTTGCACACTCTCCACATATTAATTTCGTGATGACCAAAATTGGATGCAATATTCTAAGAGTGGTTCCTACCAAGGCATTGTAAAGTAGTAGTATCACTTCACATGATCTTTATTCTATCCCTCTATTAATGCAGTCTAGGATGGTGTTGGCTTTTTTTGGCAGCGGCAGCATACCGCTGGATCATATTTAAGAGATTGTCCACTAGGACTCAAAGATGTATCTCGCAGTTACTACTAGGTAGTAACCTACAACCATGAACCACCTATTCTAGTGTTGACAACGTCAGATACCATTTCCTCCCTCCCTTCTCCCCTCTTTCTCTTTCTATCTCATTTCATCTCTTTCATATGTCTCTATTTACACACACACAGAGAGAGAGAGAGAGAGAGAGAGAGAGAGAGAGAGAGAGAGAGAGAGAGAGAGAGAGAGAGAGAGAGAGAACTGTTATGGGTGAGAAAGGAGGAGAATATCCTGATGGTATGAAAAGCTGCAGCAATATTTGCTTGCTGGTTTCTGTTCTAAATGATTTGCCACTAAGGCAGGGCAACTTGGAACTGCAAAAATACCTGAAGGATTTTAGGTAATAAATATTGCAAGAGTTTTCATCCCTATAAGTCCAAAGGAGCCTGCTAAATCTCCTGTTCTGCTTTAAATCCTATTTCCCACCATCGTCTTTCATTTGTTGAATGAATGCCTCATTCCTCTTTATTACACTGATTTGCATCAGCCTCTCCCTCCAATACACTCATGTGTATAATAATTTCATATGTATAATAGGTATTTATTTACATATCTAGCAATATATGCGTAGCTACAGTAGCTTTTATTACTATCATTCAAGTACAAATTCAAACCATCTATGTTTAGTGTGATTAGTGTGCCTGCTTCATTTCATACAGGCATCAACTGTTGCTGATGGAAGAATTATTAATTCTTCCCACATCACATCCTGCTTCTGCTAAGGTGATGCAGACACTACAAAACATTTGAAGTCTATCATAAAACCACCCACACTAACCAAGTGCCTCACTATCAAAGTAACAACCCAAACCTCCCACAAGAGAAGTTGTGTAAGAAAACCCTGAACATCAGAAAAAGCTGATCATCTATACAACATCTTCCAACAAAATGGATATCCACGCAACTTCATCAAAAAGTGCCTGACTACTCAACCCAATATAGCACAATCAACAGAAGCTGTGACAGGGATAATGTTCTGACCCAGCCTTCACAAGTAGTGATAAGATGTTTACTTGTGAGTAAAGCAACTCCTTTTTATAACAGGACAATAACAGTCTTTTATTCACAGGGATAAACAAAAAAATTAAACTTAATTACTCCCAACAAAACTGGGTTTAACCAAGAAATCCAAATTGCTTGCTGTATACTAGAAACTAACAGTTGTCTATGACAACCGGCCACTCCCAAACCCCTATTTATTTCTCAGCCAGGGAGGGGCTAGCTATTGTTTGCATCTGCCTCTCCCTGAGAGCCAGCTTGCTGCTTTCCTTTGCTCTCCTCTCTTGTTCCCCTGCCTCACTCAGCTCAGGCCCCGAAGACAGCTTCCTCTCCTCTTGGGGGAGGTCCCAGCTTTGCCTCTGTCTCTGATGCTGTTTCCTTATCAGAGCCTTCCAAAGGCTCCGAAGCTGGCTAGGCTCTCCCTCAACCTCCTCCTCATCTGACTCTGCAGCTATCTCAGTGTAAGGTGTACAGTGTCCTTACAGGTGTACAGTGTACAGGTGTACAGTGTACAGGTGTACAGTGTACAGGTGTACAGTGTACAGGTGTACAGTGTCCTTACAGTGTAAGGACCCTAACAGCTGCTATATAGGACAGGCAGGCAGAAGACTAGTAGAGTGCATCTATGAATACCAACTAGTAGTCAGAAGACATGATGAAATCCCTTAGTTTCACAACACATGGACAGACTTAACCATAGTGTAAACTGGGAAACCATGAGCATCTTAGATCAAGCCAAGTCCCAAAATGCTAGAGAATTCTGAAAGCCTGACATTCAGGCCATAAACAGGCACACAGAGATAAACAACATCTACATACCATGTCAATCAAAAAGCCAGAAAGGAAACAAAAAGACCAATTTACGTCTTCATCAGCAATCAACATCCAGATGAACAGAGATTAACACGAAGATTAACATTAGACCAATAATCAAGATGCAAATCAAGGAACTGCCAATTCAGACAAACAAGCTAACAGTAAACAACAATCCAAAGAACTACCAAGGTAATTCCCACCAATACTGACAAGGCAAGCCACCAGTATATAAAAACCCACTCTCTACTAGCACTGATAATGTTACCTAGTTTGGTAATGAACTGTGTGCAAGAAAACAATCAAGCTCAGAGACCACTAAGGATTCCACACTAAAATACTTTTTGTAAATGTTTCCCAATCTCTTTAAAAAGTAAGGAAGATTATGGTTTTCCAACATAGTTAAAAATAAAAACTATTTACATCCCACCTTATTATTTTTATCAATAATTCAGGATAGTTTCCATATGTAATACATCTTCCTCCTTCTATTTTCCCCACAACAACCACAACCACAACCATGCGCAGTGGGTTGAGTTGAGAGAGAATGACCGGCTTAATGTCACTCAGCTGGTTTTCATGCCTGTGGCAGAATTTGAACCCACAGCCTCTAATGCCTAAAGCACTAGACCAAACGAATCTCTTAACTAAAAAGGCTAAAGATGTCATTTTAAAAAATTGAGCTGACTGCAGCAGGCTGGGTTTCTTTTAATTTATTAATTAAATGTATATGCCACCCATCTTGCTAAGAATCTAGGTGGCTTGCCACCAAGTAAAAACAAGATAAAACATTAAATAGTAAAATAAATATTAAAAGTAAAATTCACTTAAAATTAACAATGATGGCAAGGAAGGGAGCAAGATGGACACGGAATGGAAACAGAATCTTATCTCAGTCCATTAACTATCTCCAGTATGCCTTCCTGCATTCAGGTGCCAAGCCAGTTGGCAGAACCAGGATTTCAAGCCATTTGGGAAGCCTAAAGGGTGGATGCAGATCTCACCTCAAGGGCATGATATTCCAGACGGCAGGAGTCACCTTACCAAATGGGATAAAGTCCTCTTTGAGTCCAGGTTATTTCATTTTATTGGTAGCAGTATGGAAGTGATTTGCCATTAATTTCTGGGTCTCTTTCTAGATGTTCCAATCTAGCCCGGTGGTGGGATTCAGCCAGTTCGCACCTATTTGGGAAAACCGTTGTTAACTTTCTAAGCAGTTCGGAGAACCGGTTGTTGAAAGAAATCTCATTTTGCTTTTTTTCTACTTTACAGAGCTAATCCTGTAAGGAAGGCAGGAAGGAAACATTCTGCTGTTGTTTCTACCCTATTTTTTATTGCCCTGCTTACAGAAACTGCCTCTCTGGTTAACCCTTATTACATTGCAACAGCTAAGGCGAAGTGCCCATTGACGTGAGTCACATTGTGAGTGACATTGAGTTGGCCATGCCCCCCAGTCACATGACCACCGAACCACACCTACCCAGTTGGTCATTAGGGCAGAGAACCGGTTGTTAAATTATTTGAATCACACCACTGCCTACAGCCCTTACTGGGAGTCTCTTTTAAACTCTACGTTTAGCTTTGTGATATCAGTCCATTTTTGGGAAGATGCTGTCACTTGCTGTAATATGTCTGCAGTTGTAGAAACATGTAAATGTGAACAAGATTATAGCCTTTGAATAACCTATAATAAATAGAAGTTAGTCAGGGGTGTTATTTGACTTGATTTGGTCTAATCCATGAAAACTAGTTGTTAAATTGTCACACATATTACAGCTAAGCCAAAACTTCACAGTTTTTCTGCTCTGCCCAGACAAGCTGGCTTATCCAGGCAAAGTAGAAAGGAAAAATGCAGAGGACATCTGACAAGGATGGGAGGTTTTATGTGCACAAAGTTACAGCCCAGATTTTAAGCTACCCAATTTTCCAGAGAGATAGCTTGTCCAGGCTGAATGAAAAGAAACAGCCTTATATTAATTCTAATGGTATTGAAAATACAACCCAGCACATAAAATTTAACAAATAACTTCTATGATTTATTTTAAAAATCAGTTTTTAAATTTAAAAACTCAGCTAGCATAAATGTGATCTATTGATTAAAAATCCCCCCCCCCAATGTTATAGGTCCATAAGACTATTCAATTCTATATTAATCCAGTGCTAAACAATAGTGTGGGCTGTGAACAGCTTATGCGTACCTAGCAAATCTCTTTTTTAAAAAAAAATGCTTTAATTATCTAAAAATGTGTGATATCAGCTATATTAAGAAGGGAAAAGTTAAGAAGCCTTTCTCTCTAAGGACACAGATGGATATCAACAATTTCTTCTGATGTTCTCAATTCTCCAAGCAAAGCAGCTCAATCGAACTTTTTGAATGTTGCATTATCAAAAATTTCCAAGGAAATTCTTTACATGGAAGGTTTCTTCTGTCAGTCCTATGGTTCCAAACCAGTGGTGAGATTCAAAAATTTTTTACTACTGTTTCTGTTGGCGTGGCTTGGTGGGCATGGCTTGGTGGGTGTGGCAGGGAAGGATACTGTAAAATCTTCATTTCCTCCACATCAGCTGGCACTCGGGAGGCAGTGAATAGAATGGGGAGGGGCCAATCAGAGGAGGTATTTACCAGTTCTCCAAACTACTCAAAACTTCCACTACCGGTTCTCCAGAACTGGTCAGAACCTGCTGAATACCACCTCTGTCCCAAACTAAAGGTGGCTAAAGGTAAAGGTTCCCCATGCACATATGTGCTAGTCGTTCCCAATTCTAGGGGGTGGTGCTCATCTCTGTTTCAAAGCTGAAGAGGCAACTCTGTCCGAAGACGTCTCTGTGGTCATGTAGCTGGCATGACTAAATGCCGAAGGTGCACGGAACACTGTTACCTTCCCACCAAAGGTGGTCCCTATTTTTCTACTTGCATTTCTACATGCTTTCGAACTGCTAGGTTGGCAGAAGCTGGGATAAATAACGGGAGCTCAATCCATTATGTGGCAGTAGGGATTCGAACCGCCGAACTGCCAACCTTTCTGATTGACAAGCTCAGTGTCTTAGCCACTGGCTATTTAATTGTAAATAGGTTGTATTGTTTAAAAAACGTATGTGCTGTTCACTCACTTGCTATTTATCTACTTGTGTTTTGCATGCTTTGAATAGCTAGATTGGCAGGAGCTGGAGTGAATGACAGGAGCTCGTCCTGTCATGCAGCAGCATTCGGGTCTCAAATACAGGCTTGCTGATTGTCAAGCCAGCATCCTAACCTTGTGAGCCACTGCACTCCATATGTGCTGATAATATAATAAGAAAGTCACACCTATTTGTATAGGTTTGTAGCACTGCAAAGCTTGAGAATTCCTGCCTTACTGCTGCTGTTATGACTCACTCTATTTCTGATCTTTATTGAAATATGACAGCCTTTAAAGGAGGTGTAGGTATGTCCTGTTCATTAAATAGTTTGCTATTTCCCATGCTGGAAGGCTGACATGATGAATTACTGTCAGAACCATTTGTTGCCTTATTTAAATAACACCTCTGAAGTTAGTTTGATCAACTGTAACCTTGGAGAGGTTAAGGTACTTCTCAAATGCAAAATAAATTTACATTTACATCAGCACAAAAAGTTGAAAATTACTCATCCCTACTGGTTGCTTTTTTTAGGTGACACAGTGGCTCAGCAGCTAAGAAACTGAGTTTGTCGATCAGAAAGGTTGGCAGTTCGGCAGTTTGACTCCCTAGTGCTGCATAACAGAGTGAGCTCCCGTTATTTGTCCCAGCTTCTGCCAACCTAGCAGTTCGAAAGCATGTAAAAATGCAAGTAGAAAATAGGGACCACCTTTGATGGGAAGGTAACAGCGTTCTGTGCATCTTCGGCGTTTAGTCATGCTGGCCACATGACCATAGAGATGTCTTCAGACAACACTGGCTCTTCAGCTTTGAAACGGAGATGAGCACTGCCCCCTAGAGTTGGGAATGACTAACACATATATGCGAGAGGAACCTTTACCTTTTAGTAGTTGCTTTTAAATCTAGTTTTTTTCACAACAATGTAATAGAAGAAAGATAAATATGGGCCATTACCAATATAACATCAAAATGCCCCAACACCACAAAGCTTTCTTTTATATATAGTTTTACACTGATGAATTTAGAAAAAATTGGCAACAATCTGAAAAGCTTAAGGACATTCCCACCCCAAAACAGTTACAGTGAGAAACAGCTGGGATAAAATTTTCATACTGCAGCTAGTCTTGCTGTTCTAGGACTTTAAGATCTCTCTGGGAGGTAAAAATAATCACGATGTCATCCATGATTGCAAACTCCCATCCCTTTTTAAATATCTGTTGTGAATGCAGGACATGTTAAAAAGGGGCAAGACTGGGTGTGCAGTCATGTCATCATCTTGACTTTTTCTGTTTCTCATTGCAAATGATGCTTACCCTCCAGAACCCGGTTTAAACTAGAGCATTGCTTTATTTAATGAATGATGCCCCAGATACGATACTTCTTACAAACTAATTTATTTTTTTATTTTTTCTGAGAAAGTTGTCAAATACATTTTTGTGTAATTGTGAACTCTCCTGCCCTTCTATTTGCTAAGAATTACCTATGTGGGTTCAGGAACATTTGTGAAAATAATGAACTGTTGTGTGGAAGTTTGTAGTTTCCAGCACGCAAACTTCCCATGTACTGTTTATTGTGATTAAAATAATCCAAAAACTGGGTGGGGTAGCAGAACTGCCTTTCTTGTTTCCCTTCTGGTAACAGCCAACACAACTTCTTGTAACAGCCCATCACAACCGCTTTGTCAGTAAGTCAACTTGCATTCACACAAAGTGCTCCCTGAATTCCCATGATGGCCACTGGCTGAACAGGGTGCCTTTTCGGAGTTTACCTCAATTGGATTCACAGACCACACTTGACTTATTTTAATCATGACTTACTAAAAAAAATAAATTGGCTGGGTTTCATACGTCGCATTAAGATACTATAAAGTTTCATTGGACTTGGTTTGACATGCATGGACTAGCAACTGCTCTTCAGAGGTCCCAGTAAGAGTCTTTCTTGAGACTTCTGGGTAAGCCTTGTGACTTTGATCATGCAGTGAATGTGTGCTAATCTTGAACTTTGGCCCTTTTGCAATACTCTTTCCTGTGTCTAAGACAGGATATTGAAAAATTCTGGTCTTAAGCATTCAGAGTTATAAAGTTAGTGCCAAATCCTTGGACTGAGCCTGAAATCAAGGTTTGTGCCACCACAGTGGGACCTGGCAAGATACATTCTGCATCTGTAGTCTTGGTTACTTTTTGAGTTCAGCCTGACCTCTAGTGCCTTTATGAGCATACCCATGTACCTTTCTTGGCAGAGTCAGAGATTATTTGCCACTGCCGTCCACTGAGGTATATTTTAATCTCCTTGATCTAATCAACAGTCTTGGTATTTCCTGGATGCCTCCCTTTCAAGTATTAACCACCTCCAGCCTGATTCAATTTCCAGCCCAAACAAGGACACCCAAGAGTTGCCTCCGGCTGAAATATCCATACTGTTTTCATAGTTACCTGTACATTTAAAGAGAATAAACCACAATAATTGAAACATAAGGTTTGGCTCCCTCTCTTGTCTGCTCAAAATAGTAGCACTTAAACCCTTAGTTTTTCCTGAACTCTAGTAAACCATTTTTCCTAACAAGTTCCACTTCACTGGCAATAATAGGGTTGTCACTCAAAGCTCTACCAACAATGATAGCTATCTTTTCTCAAATTGCTTTTGGTTCCTTCTCTTTCAAGCTGTTTTGGGATGGAAAACTCTTGAATTCATTCTCCCCCCCCCCCCAATAATTTTAACCATCTGAATGCAGACCCCAGTACGAACATGTGGATACTGTAGATACAAATAATATGTAGATAGAAATAATATTTGCACTTCTAATTTGCATTTATTCAAAGGATGGCTTTCAGGAGTAAATGAATTGCTGAGAAAGGGAGGAATAAAAGGCAAGCTGCAATCCTGATACATTCTCATTGTAAAGTAGGTAGAGTTTGCACTTTTTTTTTAAAAAAAGAAGAAGATATCCTTACCAGATGATCTGGAAATACCACTGAAGTTTGAAATGTTTATAAAGGTTTATAAATGTTTATAAAGGTTGTGCCAAAGGGATATGATAGATTATTTTTGCTTGTATCTATGCGCTTATATATAGAATTTGCTCACATGATGGCACATGATGTGCCTCTTGACTTTGCTTGTTACTCAGTTAACTAACAGTACAGGCAGAGTTTTAAACTCTTTTTTGCTACAGTGTAAAGGTGTAGCTTTGTGTTGCATTGTTGTTATTCCATCACTTCTCTTCTTTGATGGAGAAACCAAAGTACTTAACCTGCCCACCAGATGGGTTAATTTATGTTGTCCACAATCAAAATGTTGTAACTCTAGCAGGGGTGGTTTTTTGCCCGGTTGCTGGGTAGGCGTGGCCATGGTGGGCATGGCCTAGTCGGCCTATTGCACCACGGTAGGGGGTGGGGGGTTCGCCTTCCCCTAGCTCCGGAGGCTTTCCTTGAACCTCTGGAGGCTGTAAATGGGTCCATTTCTTGCCTTCCAGGAGGCCCATTTTTTCCCCTCCCCGAGCCTCACACAGGCCCTGCACTTACCTTGCATCCAAAACGGGCCACGTGGAGAATCCCGGGAGGAGCTGGGCAGGGCCAGCCAGAGGTGGGACTTGGAGGTTCTCCGAACCAGCCATAACGTTAGCTATGGGTTCTCCTGAACCTCGGCGAACCCATAGCAGCCCACTCCTAAACTATAGCCAATTATATGCAGGTCACAGGGTTCAGGTGCTGTATAAGGACACATTTAAAGGTACCAGGATAAACAATTCTGCCCTTGAGGAATCAACTGTTCTGCTCTTCTAAGCATGTTCTTTCCTTAATGCATCATCTCTATTGCCCCAAGATTGTTACTGAACACTGTTGTTTTTGGCAAAACCAAGTGTTTGGCAAGTCAGGCTTACAAAAATGTATGCAACTGGTTTGGCTGGTTACGTCTAGGTCAATTAAACTGCTTTCTTTCCAGAATGACACTCTTCTTTCATTCCGGTCTTGACTGCTTCAGAATTTGTAAACAACAGAAGTAGATAAATCAAGAGCTGCACGGATACACTTACCTTAGGAGACAAAAATTTACCCATCTGTTAAAAGAAAATGGATCTTGTTTTTTTCCCCACCAGGAACATTATTATTGCACCAATCATATTTAATTATTATTGAATATGGGTAGCGTAATAATTCTCAAAAGCTGGAACCCTTTTCTTCATGAATGAGTAGAAGAAGTCCTGTTGTATTCCCTATTGGTGATCATGTTGACGTTATCACACTTGGTTATGTGCTGTACTTTGCAGGTATCCCTTTCAAAGCTTGGATGATGTATAGGTAGCCACTCTGGGGTAGGAAAATAGGTGTGTCAGCTGAAAACTTCAGAACTTGAACTACAGAGCAATTAAATTAAAAGGTGTGGTAGCTAAGCCAAGGTTGCCCAACCTGTAGTCCCTTAGAAGTTCTCCTAAAGTTGCCATCAAAATGTACGCCATAAAGAGGTAGAAAAGAGACATTACGGAGTAATCATATTCCATTAATTTAAATCATTTTATTTTGTCTAGGCTGGCATGTCATTTCTTAGCATGCATTTGAAAGCAAATGATTGACCTGAAAAAGATTCCATGTTTCCATGTTGGATAAGATTTTGCGCTAGTTATAGTGCCTTTCCATTTTTTTCTAACACTTTTGCACATGCAGTCATTGAAAAAGAGCCTGAGTTTTAGAAAGACAACACCACATAGAAATTATGTTCGGAACAAGGCCAGACTATAGCAAGAAGAACTGATGGCAGGTGGATCAAGGCAGTCATAGAATGGACCCATCTTGTTTTAGGTCTCTTTTGTGGATGCTTTTTATCAAATGGATCCCAATTGGCTCAGGACCGTATTGGTTGGAAACGTGCAGAAAAGGCCTTCATCCTGCAGTGGACAGACAATGGATAGGATGATGATGATGCTGATGCTGATGCTGATGCTGATGCTGATGATGATGATGACCACTATCAGCTTCTTATATTTTCATAGGACCATTGGTATGTGTGTGCGTGTGCAAAAAATGCCAAGTAGTGCATTTTTCTGACTGAAATCCTGGTCTTTTTTTCACATCCAAAAAGAATGAAGCTTCAATCATTTGGTGTGCTACCTTGTTGTCATTTTTTACTTTTCTGCAGACACCCTACATCTTCCCACAAGTATTGGATACACAGAGGCCCAATAAGGCTTCTCTGCCAGGCATTTGTGTCTCCCAAACAAGAAGAATTTTGCAAAGTATTCTGGGAAAATGATACAATCTTGAATGACTACTCGGGAGCACCCGACATGCTGAAGACTCTGGTTGGGAATCTTTAAAGGATCTACTGTGGTGTCACTTGTGACAGAAGCGCTGGTTCCTACTCAGAAGTATAAGCAGAGGAGCCCCAATGCAAATCAACAAGCTGCACATATTGCAATAATTTATATTACCATCTAGAGCTCCTCCAGAAAAGCCTACAGGCTTAAGTTGCTCATTTCCCAATTACCTAAACATATATAAATGCAAATGAAAGAAAGAGAAAATAATATATACCTTAGCATTTATGCTTAGATATACATTACAATATAGTTTGCAATAAAAAAGCAATGAATAGAATCAAAATAGAAACAGAGGGAGCATAGCTCTGGAGGGACAACTTTGCCCAAGCTGCACCTGCTCAATCTGTAGATAGACCAAAGTCAACATACAGATGGGAAGCTTCCACATGTGAAGTCTTCTATAACATTAAACTATGGTTTGACTGAAAGGCTTAAAAGTGAGGTCTGTTCCGTAGAAATCAGGACTTCAAAACTCCCTACCTTTGGTTTAGAGTTTTTAAAAGTGTGTTAACATGCATACACACATGGTGGGAAGCTCTTGGGTTTTTTTTCCATTTCCCAGTAATAAATGATGCTGAATATGTCGACTAGATGTATTGTGAGATTAAACATTCTGTTAAAGTGTTCTGTGTTTCTTTTCAAAAAAGGAAACAGTGCTGATCCTTTTATAAACACAATTGTTTCTGAAGATGCCCGTGATGAAGGACAGACTATGGCTGTGTGAGAATCTGAATAGAAATATTCCTATTTTTGATTATAAACATACAGGCTTTACAAGACCTTATCAGACTTGATTTCCAGTTAGCTGAGCACAAAATTCTTGGATTTGGTTAAAACAGGTGTTGGCAACCTTAAACATTCAAAGAGCCACAAAGGTCCTAACCAGAAGCCCCCCGTTCAATTCTGGAGCCGACCAGAAGTCCAGTTCTCCTACTATAGAGTCTCCTCCTAGCGCAGCATCCTTTTTCCTCTACCTGTCCTAACCGAAAGCCCTATCAATTGTAGAGCCGACCAGAAAACCCACCCCTTGCCATAGAGTCTTTTCCTGGTGTGCCATGCTCCCCCCCCCCAGCCCCAAACTGGAAGCGCCTCTCAAAATTGTGATGCCGACCTGTGACAGGGAGCTGCAGCAGAGGGATGAAAGAGCCACATGTGGCTCCAGAGCCATGGCTTGCTGACCCCCTGGGTTAAAACAACGCAGTGAAAAAACCTCCTATCTATTTCTCTACCTTCTTTCTCTTCCCCCCTTTTTATCTACAATCTATTAACGTGGATGCTACCTGTCTCTAGAGTTTCTGCAGATGATTTATTGTACATGCCAGAGTTTAAAATCAGTAAAATGATAAAAAATTAAAAGCTAAAGGAACAATAATAAAGGCAGCATGTTGGAGAAAAGATAGCTTTCTCAATTACAATGATAAAAAAAAAATCCAAATTTGCAAGGATGTTCACATGTGGCACAGTACAGTAATGTGACTATAACAAACTTGTGGTTAACTATAGCTTTTATGTTAAGCTCTAGTTAACAAAGATTTATTAAATAAAATACAACTATATAGGTTTGCAAAGTTAAATCATGCCTTACAATGTCAGGTTCAAATAGTTTAAACTACAATCAGCTCAGGTGGACTGTCTGGTTTTCAGCAGTGCTAGGATCAGGCTCAACCTAAGATGCAGGTTAGAAGAAGTACTCACAACAGGTGGATTGTGAGAACTGCATGTACCTTGACAGTGTATGCAATAGTGAATGTCTATGGAGATTTTTAGTCATCCAGGTCATGGTTGACTTCAAGGTGCTTTTTTTGTTTTTGTTTCAAGAGGCAACTGGACTTTCTGGTTTTTCTTTGAAGACATTTTGCTTCTCATCCAAGAAACTTCTTCAGCTCAGGATGTATGCAGTATCATGACCACGTTGTGGAATCTCAACCAAGGATGCCCATGTTTAAGTACCTGGTCTGACTCAGAGACAAAAGAGGACTCAGTTCTCACTCCAGTGTTTCTGCAGCTATTAAAAAAAGGAGCCCTGTATATCAGAGGTTCTCAAACTACGGACTAGGGCCCGGATACGGCCTGCCGAAGCCATTAATCTGGCCTGCGAGGGACCACAAGGCTGCCCCACCCACATCGCTCCACCTACCCATTGGCCCCCCCACACCTTCTGGAGGCCAAGGAGTCTCCTGCCAGAGAAAATGGATTCTTAACAGGGGTGAAATCCAGCAGGTTCTGACAGGTTCTGGAGAACCGACAGCAGAAATTTCGAGTAGTTCAGAGAACTGGCAAATGCTACCTCTGGCTGGCCCCAGAGTGGGGTGGGAATGGGGATTTTGCAGTATCCTTCCCCTGCCACACCCAAGCCACGCCCACAGAACCAGTAGTAAAAAAAAATGAATTCACCACTGGCTCCTAAGCTCCATTTTTGCCCAAGACCACTTCCTGCAACCATCTGCCAGTGAAAATGGAGCTCGGAAGGGCTGCCCACAGCAGAGACACCTCACCAGAGGACCACCAGAGACACTGGTCCTTCGCTGTTCCAGGGCAGCCAGATCTAACACCCTGTGGGCTGGATCGGCACACAGGTCTTGAGTTTGACACTCCTGCAGACTGTTAACTATAGACTGTTAACAGCCCATTTCCACCAGATATACGTTTGTAAAATATTGGAGGCTGTAGGATCTAATGATACCACTATTAACTAGGATTTTCCATTCCCAGATGTTCATGATAGATTACTCTCGCTGATGGAAGTGTATATCCTCTAATCTTCCAGATTACAGGGATGACTCAAACAGAAAATAGAGACAAGGGTGTGTTATGCAAAAGGTGCCTCCAGGACAAGGATTTTGTTTAATTGGGAAGTCCCAGCCGTGCGGGTAATGTGCCACAAAAGGGGTGATTTCTAGAATAGGATTTTCCTGGATGCAGGTACCCCTTTGTGCAAAGTACAGAAGTTATAAAATCTGCTTTGTGATTTTATGTTAGAAACATTTATATGCAATGCACATAAAAAAGAGGGCAGAATTTCAATCCAAAAACGTTATGGCCACCATCTTGACATTTTGATCACACTCTGTGGACCAATACTTCTCAGTCGAATATTAGTGATTTAATAAGGTAGTCCAGCTAGCTTTTCTGTTGCTGCCCTAAGGAACTTTTCCCTTAGCTTTATACAGAATTGAGGCAGGTACAAAGGGGAAATAAACAATGTCCTTTACAAAAATAAGAAAATATTGATCACCACTTTATGAGTTGTTGCATCCATAAGGTTTGGTGCAGCATTGGGTCCAGGTTCTAATTCATGCATCGGCAGCTACGTCCAATGAATCCTAATCTAAGAGAGAATGTAGGTACTGCATGACTTCATGTGCAAAGAGTCTTTCTGCTACCTACCCTCAATCGATATGGGGATGGGGGGGGGATGGGGATGGCCAATCTTCAATCCAAACCGGATAGAAGTAGGGGTGAAATCCAGCAGGTTCTGACAGGTTCAGGAGAACCGGTAGCGGAAATTTTGAGTAGTTCTGAGAACCGGCAAATACCACCTCTGGCTGGCTCAGAGTGGGGTGGAAATGGAGATTTTGCAGTATCCTTCCCCTGCCACGTCCACTAAGCCAGGCCCACAGAACCGGTAGTAAAAAAAAATTGAATTTCACCACTGGATAGAAGCTCCTTTTCCAGCATCTTCCTCCTGCTTAGTATACCTCCCTAGCATCACTGATGTTCCACTTACCAACAGTGATTAGAATGTTGCGATAAAAATACTTTTCAAACCCAAAACAAAGGGTGGGGATGGGGAATCTCTCTGCTGGACCAACAGAAAAAGGGAAGCCAATTTTAGCTGGAAACAATTCATGCTTCCACTTCCTTTGAATTTGGGGGCGATTCTTGTCTACAGTGGCTCTTGCAACCATCAAGCAAAGTGTTGCTTTTTTTTCTAGAATATTGATTATAAAAAAGGCATCTCTCAGAGCACCTGAAGTCAAAGGAAATGAACAATAGAACTCCCTAAAACATTTGGAACTGCTTCATAACCTGTTCATATAGAAATAATGAACAGCTAAAACAGCCACCATCAAGGTTGCAGAACTACGGGATGTCAAAAACATCTATGATTACATCTATTCTCAGGGTGTCAAACTCGCGGCGTCACGTTGCCATCACATGACGTTTTGCAATGTTTTCCCCTTTGCGGAGCTAGGGTGGGCGTGGCCTGTGTGTGAGACACATCCCGCCCGCAGGCTGCCATAATTAAAGGGTGGCTCAGTGGCTAAGATGCTGAGTTTGTCGATCAGAAAGGTTAATAATAATAATAATAATAATAATAATAATAATAATAATAATAATAATAATAATAATAATAATATTTTATTTGTTAGCCGCACCCTCTCCCGAAGGACTCGGGGCGGCATACAATAAAAACATATAAAATACAAATATGGACAAAACATAGACAAAAATAAAGACGTATACGTGTACATGGAGGAGGTAGACAGATGAGTGGAAACAATTAAAATCACAATTTAAAATCCCCTAAATAAAATTAAAAAATTAAAAAACCCATCAGGAGCGATATGAGATTATGGTTGAGCCAGGCCAGCTACTTGGAATAGGTGGGTCTTGAGCTTTACACGAGGTTGGCAGTTCGGCAGTTCGAATCCCTAGCACCGCGTAACGGAGTGAGCTCCCATTACATGTCCCAGCTTCTGCCAACCTAGCAGTTCGAAAGTATGTAAAAATGCAAGTAGAAGAATAGGGATCCCGTTTGGTAGGAAGGTAACAGTGTTCTGTGCACCTTTGACGTTTAGTCATGCCGGCCACATGACCACGGAGATGTCTTCGGACAGCGCTGGCTCTTCAGCTTTGAAACGGAGATGAGCACTGCCCCCTAGAGTTGGAAACATTAGCACATATGTGCAAGGGGAACCTTTATCTTTTCATAAAGGAAGCGCAAGTAGTACAACAGCACTGAAAAAAGTGACATGACCATTTTTCACACTTACAACTGTTGCAGCATGTCCCATGGTCATGTGGTCAAAATTCAGATGCAAATGGCAATTGGTTTATATGAATGACGGTTGCAGCGTCCCTTGATCAGGTGATATTTTTTTGCGACCTTCTGGCAAGCAAAGTTAATGGGAAGCCAGATTCACTTAACTGTGTTATTAACTTAATTACAACGATTCACTTAACAGCTGTGGCAAGAAAGGTCATAAAATGGGGCCAAACTCATTTAACAACTGTCTTGCTTAACAACAAAATTTTGGGGCTCAGTTGTAGTCATAAGTCGAGGGATAACCTGTATTGCCATTATATGCATTGCTAGAGAAATCTCCCGGTTGGCCCTGAAAGAGGAAGCTGAATCTCTCTGGGGCAGGACTTGTGACCATTTCTCATAGTTACGACCTCTGCAGCATCCCCATGGTAATGTGATTCAGATGCCCGCCAACTGGCTCATATTTATGACCTTTGCTGTGTCCTGGGGTCAAGTGATCCCCTTTTGCAACCTCTGACAAGCCAAGTCAAGGGGGAAGCCATATTGACTGAACAACAACTGGGTCACTCCCCTCTCAAAAGGCAGCGATTCACACTTAACAACGGTGGCAAGAAAAGTTGTAAAAAGGGTCAAAACTCACTTAAGGAATGTCTCCACAACAGGAATTTGCGGGCTCCATTGCGGATGTGAGTCGAGGACTACCTGTACCTCCAGTGGTGGAATTCAAAAATTTTTACTACCGGTTCCGTGGAGGCGGCTTAGTGGGCATGAGTGGCAGGGAAAGGATACTGCAAAATCCCCATTCCCTCCCAATCAGCTGGAACTAAGGAGGCAGAGAATGGATGGGGGCGAGGTCAGTCAGAGGTGATATTCACCGGTTCTCCGAACTACCCAAAAGTTCCGCTACCAGAATTGGTCAGCACCTGCTGAATACCTCCTGTGTGTACATCTCTCTTTTTAACTGCGGGAAGACTTCGCGCTAAAGAAGTACAAACTCCTGCACGAGTTTGCTCTCTTTTCTACAAACGGCCAAGACCTCGGGTTCTCCTGCGCGGGTGCGCTCCAATCCAAGCTAAGGCAGCTTTATCCTTGGGGTGAGGAGGCAGGCATGATTCCGGGTGCAACGTGGAATCGCCGGCTTTGAGAATCATTTGATTACATCAAAGCAAATCACCTGTTCCTCCGAAAGCATTCACACTGTTAGATCTGGGCAACGAGAGACAGACTGCGGACACGACGTGACTTAACAGCTCTTTATTAGTAATAGTAGTGATCCAGCTTACTCTGTGGTCGGAGGGTTCCCCTTTTATAGGGATGAGGCACGCCCATTGACCAATCAGAGGAATACCTGTTTCCCGCTGTAGGAGCGGACCTGAGGGAAGACTTATCCCGATATATGCTAATATCTAACACCCCTCCCCTCCTAGATGGGACGTTGCGGTAGGTGACATAGTCCTTTAGGTAGGTGGGTGTTTGTCTTGCTCGGGAGGAACGTCGGAGTTCAGGTTGTGTTGAAGTACTTGCAGGATTGGTTTCCTGTTGGGTTGAAGTAGTTGCAGGATCGGGTGCTTTTTCTGTTTCTGGAGGTCTTGCGTTTTCGATGCTCTTTTCCCTGGTATCTTGTTCGGCTGCGATGACGGGGGTTTGCTCAGCGGCTGTGATGACGGGGGGTTGCTCAGCTGCGTGCGTGATGTCCTGTCCCCCGCTTAGCTCGCCGGTGTCGTCGTTTCCTGGGATGAAGTTTCCCTGCGGTTGTCTTTCTGTGGACAGGAAACTTTCGCCCTCATCCCTTAAGTTGGAGTGTGCTAGGCGACCTCGAAGCTGATCGATGTGCCTTCTCCAATTCCGCCCATCTTCAAGCTCTAACAAATACGATCGAGGGCCCATGATGCCAATGACCCTTGCCGGTATCCACAATGTCCCCCCTGTGTAATTTTGAGCATAAACAGTGTCTCCTTCTCTAAAAGATCTGACCTTACTTGTAGAGTCTGGGGGAGCCGAGGTAGAATAATTCGGGTGGAGCCTGTCCAGGTGAGATCGTAGGCGGCGACCCATTAGTAGTTCAGCGGGGCTTCTACCCGTCGTTGCGCTCGGGGTAATGTGTTGAATGAGGAGGTAATGGTCAATGCGTGTTTGCCAATCCCCCGGGCCCATCCTGGCGAGGGCCTCTTTCGCGAACCGCACCATTCTTTCTGCCTGACCATTGGACGCTGGATGGAATGGCGCGATGAGGGCGTGTCTGATTCCCAACCCTGCTAAAAATGTTTCGAACTGCATGGCCGTGAATTGGGGCCCGTTGTCCGATACTAACAGATCTGGTAGACCATGGGTGGCGAAAAGCCGCCTAAGAACCTTTATAACTGCCTCTGCCGTGGTTGATGTCATTAGGACTACATCCAACCATTTAGAATAAGCATCTACAACTATGAGGAAGGTTTGACCCTGGAATGGCCCTGCAAAATCAATATGAATGCGTGACCAGGGTGCCTTGGGTTTCTCCCATTCTGTGGCGGGCGCTTCCGGGGGTGCTGGTCTCGACTCCTGGCATGGATCGCAAGTGGCCACCCACTCCTCTATTTCTTTGTCCATATTGGGCCACCACACATAACTTCTCGCTAACGCTTTCATTCTCACGATCCCCGGATGCCCCATATGTAAAGCATTCAATACCTTTTTTCGTAGCGCAAAAGGAATAACAACTCGATCCCCCCACAACAAACATCCCTGTAACACGGAGAGTTCGTCCCGTTTAGACCAAAACATTTTGAATTCCGGGCCCACATTTCCCTTTGGCCACCCCCTCCATACCCAAGTTTGCACTTGTTTTATTAAATTGTCCTTCGAGGAGAACCTTGCAACGTCGTAAGAAGAAACCGGTCCCGAATCCAAACAGTCAATGAGCAATACCGGTACTTCTGGAGTGGGGTCTGGCAAAATGTCTGGTAATGGGCAACGGCTGAGCGCATCTGCGTGCCCTAGAGTGGAGCCCGGTCGATGAATTAACTTGTAAGAGTACGCAGCCAGGAAAACAGTCCACCTGGTCATACGTGGAGAAAGGGAGACCGGAGTGGGGCGATTTCCCGCCAAAAGTCCTAACAGCGGTTTGTGATCAGTAATGAGTTCAAAATCGCGGCCGTAGAGGTATTCATGGAAACGTTTCACACCTGCAACGGCAGCCAATGCTTCTCTGTCCATTTGGCTGTAGTTCCTTTCGGCCGATGAAAGAGTTCTGGAGTAGAAAGCAATGGGTGCTTCTTTCCCGTCGGGCATCCTGTGGCTGAGGACTGCTCCAACCCCGAACGGCGATGCGTCGCAGGTCAATACCAGCGGGAGGGTCTGACTGTATTGTACAAGTAGTGAGTCAGTGGTGAGCAGGCGCTTTACCCCGGCGAATGCTGCAGCTTCTGCTCGTCCCCATCTCCATGGTGCGTTCCTCTGGAGTAGACGGTGTAGTGGCTCAGCAACGGTCGCCTTCTGTCTCAGAAAAACGCTGTAGAAATTAAGTAGTCCGAGGAAGGCCTGCAACTCGGTTTGATTTCGTGGTGTGGGGGCGTCCTGGATCGCCTTAATTTTCTTTTCAGTGGGGTGAATTCCCTGACCATCAATTCTATAACCCAGGAATTCTACGCTAGGCACGTTAATTTGGCATTTTTCTTTTTTCAGGCGGAGACCCTTCTCTCTGATTCTGGCCAAAACCGATCTGACTCTTTTGTTTAGTTGCTCCTCGTTTGCAGCGGACACCAAGATATCGTCAAAATATGGGACGACTCCCGGTATCCCTTGCAACAGTCGTTCCATGACGCTCTGGAACAATCCTGGAGCAATACTTACGCCGAATTGTAGCCGGTTGCATTTAAACGCTCCTCTGTGCGTCACTATAGTCTGGGCCTCCGCTGTGGCGCTATCTACTGGCAGTTGCTGGTAAGCTTGTGCCATATCTAATTTAGCGAAAACTTTTCCTGGCCCCAATGAGTGCAATAGGTGCTGTACTACGGGCACCGGATATGCGCTCTGTTGTAGCGCGACATTAATTGTGCATTTATAGTCTGCGCACAAGCGGACTGATCCGTCTGACTTAACTGGGGTCACGATAGGTGTCTCCCAACGCGCGTGATCTACCGGCTCCAGGATTCCTTGTTCCACTAACTTATCTATCTCTTTATCTATTTTTGGGCGGAGTGCAAAAGGCACTCGTCTCGGTTTAAGCCGGATTGGCGCCACATTTGGATCTAAATTGAACGATATTGGTTTGCCCACATACTTACCAAGACCGGAGCTGAACACATCCTCGAACTCCTTAAAGATCTTTTCAGCGCTGCTGTTTCTCACGGCGTTGATTCCGGTGACTTCTAATCCCAGGGCTTCAAACCAATCAAGCCCCAGGAGGTTCTGCAATGGCGCGCTGGAGATGGTCACGGGCAGCTGGGCTTCGATGTCCTTAAACTGGATGTGGAATGTGCCTTGGCCCACGATGGGGACTTGGTTCCCCTGGTAGTCTCGTAGCAGGACGTCAGGAGCGCGCAGTTGGCTCTTTCTGAGGCTGGGAATGGCCTGTTTCATGGATGCCCATGAAATGATCGTCAGGGTTGATCCTGTGTCAACCTCCAGCTCGCAGGGTGAGCCCTCCAAGAGGACTGTGACTTTCAGCCTTTTGGGCCGCTTAGGGCGGACCTGATGTATCGTGGTGAGATACGTTCGCAACTCCTCTCTCTGGGTCAACTCTATCTCATCGTCTATATCCTGAAAATACTCTCGTTGAGCGTCTTGGTAGAACGCTCTTTCGGCTCTCTGTGTGAATTCTCTCTGGGGATACGCTCGCTCACTTTCTTGTGAGTAATCTCTCTGGGAATACGCTCGTTCAGCTCTTTGGGGAGTTTCTCTCTGGGTAAACACTTGTGGATTTTTCTCTGGGCGCCCTTTTTGATTTCGCCAAGCCCCTGGGTTGGGCTTCTGTTGGCGGTACATGGGTGGCTGCCGTGAGGCAGGGACTCCGCTCCGGCACACTCGTGCGATGTGCCCAAGTTTGTTGCAGTGCGAACAAACAACGTTCCTGAACCTGCAAGTAGACCTGGGGTGATTCCCTCCGCAGCTTGCGCAGGGCGGCAAACGGGATCCGGGTTTCCCCCCAGGCCTCCAGTGACTGCTCTGCATTAGGTGACTGTCCTCGAACTCGGGATCCACGTAGTCGGGGCTTGCGTCTTCGTAGTGGACTCTGGTTTGTCTCGGTGCTGGCTGGGTTTCGTTGACCCTTCGTTGTATGGTCACTGCTGATTTCTCCGCTGATTCCGACGCTCTTGCTTTGTTCAATGCTGACTGTAGGGTTAGATTCGGGTTGGCTAACAGTTTCTTTTGCAACGAAATGTCTCTTACCCCACAGATGAATTGCTCTAAGATATGCTCTTCCAAATCCCTGTATTCACAGTGGGCTGCTATTCTTCGTAGAGCTGCAACAAATTGGTTAATGGATTCTCCCGCCTTTTGAGTCCTCATGTTGAACTCTTTGCGGCTGACATGGCGGGACGGTTTTGGCGCGTAATGTGTTTCCAAGGCTTGTTTCAGCGTCGCCCATGGTACTGCTTGTATTGGAGTAGGCGCGGTGAGGTCTCTGGCCGTATTGAAGACTTCCTTTCCGCAGTAGCCGAGGAAGATATTTTTCTTTCTTGCATCGGTGATCCCCGTGTACTCATTTGCTTCGAGGAAACACTCGAAGCGAATCATG
This sequence comes from Natrix helvetica, assembly GCF_964273705.1. Classification (NCBI taxonomy): domain Eukaryota; kingdom Metazoa; phylum Chordata; class Lepidosauria; order Squamata; family Natricidae; genus Natrix; species Natrix helvetica. The sequence continues at coordinate 29,818,635 of NC_138552.1, read as the reverse complement.
AAGGCTTCCCATTCGTCGGTTGCTGGGTCGAAAGGAGCGGGGGGAGCATGCATCGCCATCTTCTCAGTTTGAATTTGCCGCGCTGCGGTGATCTGAGATGGCTGCCGGAATTTCTGCCGAATTCCTGGGCTGGATCAAATCCGGAGATTCTTGAAGTAGCGTTCTTCGTCCTATCTGTCTCTCAATCCCACCCTCGTCGCCAATGTTAGATCTGGGCAACGAGAGACAGACTGCGGACACGACGTGACTTAACAGCTCTTTATTAGTAATAGTAGTGATCCAGCTTACTCTGTGGTCGGAGGGTTCCCCTTTTATAGGGATGAGGCACGCCCATTGACCAATCAGAGGAATACCTGTTTCCCGCTGTAGGAGCGGACCTGAGGGAAGACTTATCCCGATATATGCTAATATCTAACACCCACAAAGTCAGCCTGTGCGATTCCATCTCCCGGGGCTGCCAGAGCCCCGCCCACCCTAACACAACGCCTGCCTGAAAAAGGAGCGCTATTAGCCCCAGCAGCCGAGCGTAAGAGAGAGAGAGAGGGAGCTTCCCTTCTTCTTCTTCTTTTTCGTTCTTTCGTTCTTTCTTGTTTTATCTGGGCTGTCGGTTGGAGGGTTTTCCTGCTTGTCCCAGCCAGTTCGACTCGCCGCGGAGAGGATAAAGCAAGTGGCTGATGAAAGCGAGCTCCCTTTCATCACTTACCGTTTCAGCAGCATGCACAAGCACGAGTCCCGGGGCTTCTCGTAATTCCAGGGGCCTGCGTGCTCCTAACCCCGAGGTCTTGTTTCTCCGGCACGGCGCCTGAGGTGGCGCTGGGATTTCCTGTCCTAAATCGCTGTCTCTCCGGGAGGACCCCCTGTGAGTAAACTCTGCTTTTGGGGAACTCCGGTGTGGGAACCGCACGCTTTTAAATGCCAGCTGCTCCCCCCCCGTTTTTTTTTTAAAGGCTGGGTTAATGTACAGGAGCCGTTTTCAAGGCTGCTCCGATCCGCCTGCCAAGTTTCACTTGCTCCGTGCCTTTGAACTTCGGTGCCCCGGAGCATTCCGAATTAAGGAATATCACTGTTTCCAAAAGAATGCTGCTCGGCTCTTTCTGTGCTTGCTCTTGCTTAAAAAAAGAAAAAAGTATTACGAGAATTCATTTTAATACCGGTTTAGATCAGAGGAACATGCTGCGTTTGGGTTACAGACACAATATTCCAAAAACAAACAAACTCTGGTGGCTGCATGGAATGCATGATATTCAGTTGTGTGACGAGACCTTCCTTTGATGTGTTTAACCTTTATTTTAAAATGGTTTGGTATTTGAATTTGTAAGTCACCCAATGTCTATGGAAGTGGGCTGCTGCCAGACATTTAAATAGATAATTAAATATGCATCTTTTGCTTTTCAGTAGTCTTTATTTGGTGCATCCCAGCCTTGGATGAGGGAAATGGTGTTTTATGCTGGCCTATAGGTTAGAAGTTGGACTGTAATTATCCATAAGCTTCCGTGGAAACAAGTCTTATTGAATTTAGTGGGATTTATTTCTGGATAAAGAGAGCCAAGGTCAGATGGCAAAGCTTTTAGAGAGGGAAGCAATTAGAGGCAAGCCTGCAGGTAAGGGACCAGCAGCCTTGATTTCTATCTGCCACCTGGTTTATAGGGATAAGTAAATCATCAATGAAAAAGAACTTTAAAATCTCTGGGAAACGTTGCCTTTGTTCCAAGCATGTTTCCATAATAAGTGGACACAATGGGACTTAGCAAAGTTGCTAAAAGTCACACCGGATTCAAAGCCTTTATTTTTGATGTTATTTATTATTTTTATGTACCAAATATTCTACCTTTCCTCCACTAAGCTTAAGGCAGCATGTAGGAGAGTCTTCTTTTAAATTAATTCTTGCAATAGCTATCCACAGGGGGAAGCTGTGCTTTTGCTGCACAGAATGCGGATTTTTGCTCTGAATGGCCATCCGGTCCTTGGTACCATATAATAAAATCTCATTAATTTTAGTAAAGATGCAACATTGTGGAAGGCTTCGAATAGTCAAGTTTACACCAGCTTTCTAACGAGAAAAATAGCTGCCTATAATGCTTTCTAAGAATGTGTCATGTAGACAAAAGTTTGTTGTAATATGATTTGCCTTCTCTCTTTTGCTTTAATTTAGATTAGGCTCTGGGTGGTTTCTGGATTAGTGCATCTCTTCTTTCATCATAATGAGTCTATGGAAGTGAAATACCCCCTTGTCTATGCCCTCTAAGCATGGTTAAAGCAAGGCCAGTGAAACCCAGTGCATAAATTATGTACTTTGCAAGGGTACCGTATGATTGGGGTGCAAGTTGCAATATTAAAAATAACACTGGGCAAGGGCACATAGAATATTATAAAAGAATTGGGGGTGCTAAGTGGAATTTTGCATCAATATTCCTTGAACACCAACAGGGTCACTGGTTAAAAGTAGAACTCGAGAACCTCTGGGGCCCTTTGAGCTTGGTAGCTTTCTTGCAGACGTTTCATTACCCAAACTATGTAACATCATTGCTCCTAGCACAAACAGAACTTCCACAAATAGTTTTTTTTTAATTGAGAGTCATAGTATAGAAAAAAAATATTGTGTATACTCTGCATTGTTCCATGTAACAATTTGTAAAACTGTGGGTTTAGTTTTCCCTGCAGTGCCTCTGTGTCTAATTTTTCCATTTAGAGATTTTGTAATGGGGGTAAAATAAGTGGTGCAAAGAGGCATGTAAAAAAAGTTATATGAATCAGCCTGACATATACTGTGTAACTTTACAATTCCTCTTACAACTTCCCCTCTATCTGCTTCCTCTACAATAGGGGTAGACTTCAACAACCTGTGGACTTCAACTCCCAGAATTCTTGAGCCAGCCATGGTGACTGAGGAATACTGAGAGTTGAAGTCCACAGGTCATAAAATTGCCGTAGTTGCCCACTCCTGTTCTATAACCTAGTGCCTTCTACAGGGGTGTCTGGCCCTGAGATTGTCATCCATTTGGAAGAGGTCAGGTTGGGAAAAGCCCATTAAATTATTAGTTCATACAATGGTCCCTGCTTCTTTTAAGCCCTTTCAGGATAATTTTTACAATGTTCCATTGACAAATAATAGGCCAAACTAGTCTACTGTATAGTGCTTATCCTCTCTGAGGGAAACCTGGACCTCTCCTGTTACGTGGTCTTCCTGGACTTTGATTATTTGACTTTCTCCTTTCTGCTGTGCCTCAGTGCCTTGGAATTGTGAAGGAGAATTAACCTTTCCTGTTTGGATTTGCCTGCCTGCTTGGATCGGCGCTTATCTCTATCAATAATGGAAAGGTTATGAACAATTTGCATGGAAGTTGAAATTGACCAGAGATTGGGAAAATAGCATAGAAGCCCTAAATACGGTAGATTATTTCTTCCTAAAGTTACCGTACAAAGCTCTTCCCCGAATAAATTTAGAATCTTGTATAAGATTTATGTTTCTCCTTGAACATTATATTCCTGAAAAATAAAATCACATAACCTTGAGCCAGCCAGGATTGAACTGGCTGAGGGCAGAGTCAGCCTGCAATACTGCATTCTAACTACTGTACCACCAGGGCTCCTACATTGCACTTGTTCCTCCCCCTACATTTCCTACAACACCTTTGTGGGGATTTGAGATAATGATTGGTCAAAGTCACCAAGTGAGCTTCCTTATTATGGGTGAGCATGACCTGCGTGTCCATAGTGATGGTGAACCTATGACACGTGTGCCACAGGTGACACCAGCCATTGCCCCAGCTCAGCTCACCACACATGTGCATGCACCTCCCGCTGGCCAGCTGGTCTTTGGGTCTCTGCTGTGCATGCACTGGAGGCGGGGTGCATGCACGGGGTGCTTGCATTGCATTTTGGGGGTTCGTGCAGCGCCCCCATACCCCATTTTGGCTTCCAGGTTGATGCAGGAGGCCTTCCAGGGCCAAACCAGGATACGGGAGGAGGGCGCGCATGCCTTATGGGTGCTGGCGCTTTGGCACGTGACGACATAAAAGTTAGCCGTCAATGAAATAAGCCTTTAGGCATGCATATCATTGTAAATGCATAGGCTCCCCATTTTTTCAAGCAGTTACTCAACAAGTGTCACAGTTATTGGCCATGTGCAGGCAAAGCCAGGAATTGTGACTTTAATTTCCTTTTAAGAGTATGCAACATATACAGGTGTGAGTGTGTGTGAAATGTTTGGAGGAAGATGAATTATGACATAGTTGCAGGTAAGGTTAGAGTGCAGGTGGTCAAGCCAGCTGATAAAACTAGCTCCCCCTTTGCAGAGTTGGTTTTTCCTGTGAACAAAAACTCTGGAAAGTAGGGCTGTATGCACCTGCAAACGAAAAGTAAATTTACTCATGAGTAAGCTGTTCGTTCTACTAGCCTGTATTTTGCTGATATTTTTTGTGTCAACTGGACATGATGCTTGGAGTAAAGTGCAAGGCTGACATGATCCCAATCACACTATTTAAGTCCACACATCACTTTGACACACACTCACATAGCCTATACTTTGCACCACATCTATTTCCTCCCCTTGCCTCTCCTTCAGAAAAACAGCCTCCAAATTGCTAGTTTCCTCTGTCATTATTTGCAGGAAAGCTACAATTTGGGCCCTGCCAATCAACCATTTGCTTAACTGAGTAGCCAACTGACCAATAAGAATAGATTGCTTGGTTTCCTGAACTTTGTAGAATCATAGAACCATAGAGCTGGAAGGGACCTTGGAGTCTTCTTGTCTAAGCCCAGTTTAACAGCAACAGGAAAAATACAGGTGTAATATTTCAGTGTTCTAGGTGTGCATGTAGCCCTTCTGGTCAAGGACTTGTTTGTACGATATGCTTAACTGGGTCATGGGTGGTAGGTGGAAGAAGCATGATGAACAAACTGTAATACTAGGAAATGACCTGCTTCATGAACTTAGAGGGGATCAGATTTAGCCCCAAACAGCTCTGAGTTTTTTTGGATCCAAATGAACTTCCCATCTGTTGTTCAAGCTACCGTATTTTTCGGAGTATAAGATGCACTCCCCCACCCTAAAAGTGGTTGAAAATTTCGGTGCATCGAGATCACTTCCGGTTCCTGCAGGCGACGGATGTGCTGTCTGCCGCTCGTCTCCTTGGTGGGCTCCGTAAGGAGCACAGGGGGCCTTGGAGGGGTCTTCTGCCGCAGGGCGGCTCGCTGGAACCCCCCGGACTTGGCGGCAGCCAGCAGGGGTGTTTTTCAGCCTCGCCCCAGGAGCCAGGGAGCGGAGGGGGGCATGGTACAGCTTTGGGCTGTCCGCCCTTTCGCCGAATGGGCTCCGGGAGGAAGGAATTAATCCAAGGAAGAGCGGCTGAATGCTGGTGATGGGGGAGCCATCCTGATCTCCTTAACTGTCATTAAAGGATAAGCAGCAGACTATTGTAAGTTCGTGTTCAACTTATTTGAAACTGAAGATTAGAGGGGGGTGTTTCTTCTCTTTACCCCCCCCCCCCTCAGATTAAGCGGCATTTGAATTAGCTCTCTCTCTATTGGAATGGAGAGAGAATAAAGGCTGACTTGTCACTTGAACTAACTATGTGAGAAAGACTGCTATCACAATTGCAAGAGATGATTGCTGAGCTGTTCTTTTTAAAAAAACTTTACGGAGATCTCCGTTTTTCTCTCTGTAAAAGGAGGAGCCAAGAAGGCTCCCTTCCGTCTTTGTTTTTGCACTTACAAATGAAGTCTGCCTTTTGAAACTACCTTCGGGGAAAAAAATCCCTCTGGTATTGTTTTATTATCCTCTCTGAGGGAAACCTGGACCTCTCCTGTTACGTGGTCTTCCTGGACTTTGATTATTTGACTTTCTCCTTTCTGCTGTGCCTCAGTGCCTTGGAATTGTGAAGGAGAATTAACCTTTCCTGTTTGGATTTGCCTGCCTGCTTGGATCGGCGCAGCTGTGCACTCTGCTGATGCCATTTTCTTTGTAAAAGACTTATACCATCTCAGACAAATGGGGCCTAAGAAACCACCAAAGGGCAAGTCATTTTCGGCTCCTGCGTCTGCCACCTCCAGTCCAAGCATGCAGCAAATGAAAATTACTTTATTGCTACAACAAGAAGGGTCTGGAGAGAGCTCAAAAGAACTGTTACCCAAATGTTTCAAGAAATAACGAGGGGTCAAAATGAGTTGAAAAAAAGGTGACAGATCTCAAAGATGAACTCAGAGATGTTAAACATCATATTTCAGAAAACAAACAGAGAATTGTGGTGTTGGAAGAGGGAGCGGCTGGGCTGGGGGAGGAGGTTAAGGCAGTCCGGAAGGGAAATGTAGACCTGGAAAACTTTATGGCAAAAATAGAATTTGAAAGAATGACCTTTTTTCCTCAGATTCCAGAACCTACCAGAGACAGAAAATGAAGACCTTAAAGATATTATGAGTACAATTGTAGCAGAATACATTAAGAGAAATAAAGAGCAGTTGTGGTGGGATATGGATCTGGTTTACAGGATTAATTCAGCATATGCTAGAAGTCATAATGTTCCAAGGGAGGTACATGTTAAATTTCTCAGGAGGACCACAAGGGATGAGGTGCTAGGGGCCCAAAGGGAGGGACCACTAAAATATAAAGATGAAGAAATCACCATTCTTAAGCAAATTCCTAAAAAGATAAGAGAAAGAAGGAGGAAGTATTCCTCTTTATCAAAGAAATTATATAATAAAGGAGGTTGGTTTAGATGGTTATTGCCAGAGGGAAATGTTGATTTTTTGGGAGGGAAATAGAATTAGAATTAATACAGTGCAGGAGGCTGAAGCCTTCATTAAAAAACATTTCTCTCTCCTAGAGGACGAACACAGGGAAGGTAGTGAAAAGGGTAGCAAGGTGCAAGATATGAAGGAGGGGGGGGGCTGTGGCTCCACCTGGGGTCAAGGAGGAAGGAGCAATATCGAAAAGGCTTAGGTCACAAAAATAAATGTATTTAAAATATTTGTAATTGTTGATATACTAGAAAGTGACAAAGGAAAAGATGATTGAACACATGATTTGATACAATGTAGAATAAGATTCTGTTTTTTGTTTATCTTTTACACATTGTTTTTAATATTGTAAAAATTGTGAGATTTGGAGGGATTTCTACCACTAGCGTGGAAGCTGCCAAAATTTTCTATGTACCCTCTTACCTTTCCCCAAAAAATGTTTAAAAACCAATAAAATTCTTTTTTTTTTAAAAAAGAAAATTTCGGTGCATCTTATACAGCGAACATTGCGGCGGAGGATGGAGGGGGGATAGTGCTGCACTGATCAGCTGTTCTAGGATGGGCCATGATGATAGTGTTGAACGGGCCATGGCGGCGGTGAACAGGTTTTGCCGAACAGGCGGCTGCAAATGGGCAGCGGCGAACGGGCCAGATGAATACTGGATGGATGCTGGGAGGCAGATGTAGATTTTTTTTTCTTGTTTTCCTCCCGAAAAAAGCTAAGTGCGTTGTAAAGTCTGGAGTGTCTTATACTATGAAAAATACAGTATTTATCAACATGGGATCTTTAAGGGAACATAGCTTTACAGTTTTTATACCCAATGACCTCTCAGATAAGGCACTGACAAAAGAGCCGAAAAGAAGTGAATGGAGTCACTTCAAATATCTGTAGGGAGATTCTCCTGATTTCAATCCTGCAGATTCTGCCCACCCCCAACCCCGCCCCAATACAGTATTGGGGAAGAAGTCAAAAAGTAGTGACGGAAATGTCAGTCATTTCCCTTTTTTTTTGCAGCTGATGAAAGGATTATTTTTTTTTAAATGGCCGCCATCAGCATCCACCTTAAGTTGTTTACTAGAATAGAATAACAGAGTTGGAAGGGAACTTGAAGGTCTCTTGTCCAACCCCCTGCTTAGGCAGGAAACCCTACACCACTTCAGACAAATGGTTATCCAACATCTTCTTAAAAACTTCCAGTGTTGGAGCATTCACAACTTCTGGAGGCAACTTGTTCCACTGAATAATTGTTCTATCTGTCAGAAAATTTATCCTTAGTTCTAAGTTGCTTCTCTTCTTGATTAGTTCCCACCCATTGCTTCTTGTTCTACCCTCAGGTGCCTTGGAGAATAGTTTGACTCCCTCTTCTTTGTGGTGACCCCTGAGATATTGGAACACTTCTATCATGTCCTTCTTGTCATTAAACTAGACATACTGGACATAACAGTTCCTGCAACTGTTCTTCATATGTTTTGGCCTCCAGTCCCCTAATGGAAGACCAAAGTAAATCTTTTGACTGGGGGAGTAAATGGTTTGCTCATGCAAGCTGGGCAAGCACATTTTACCGTTGGGGTATTTTTTCCAGGTTGGCTGAAATGCTGTGGAAAATCTGTGACCATTCCTCATGTTTCCAAGCTCATCCAAGTGAAAATATATTAATGCAAGTTGCATTTACCTTTTTTTCTCCCTGTTGTTGTAATATAAAACTTGACACTTTGTCTTATTTCAATGCAAATTTTAATATGGTAATATTTACATAATATGGTTAAAGGTTAGTAATTATTTAAAGGTATTGAAAATAAAAAGAGACAAGTAAAATTTCATTGGTGTTAATTGCCATTTTAGGATGTCAGTGTTACAAGCATAAGATTATTTAACTTGTCATCCAAAGTTGAATTTAAGGTTTTTAAAAAAGAGAGCACTGCAATTCTCATCAACGTATTAGTGATATATCAATGATTTCAATCTTAATCCAGCTATTTAATATTAGCATAATATACAATTATAATATCATTACTTAATATACATATATGTAAGTGTGTATGTTGATAAAAGGAAATAAAAGATAGACAAAGCAAATTTAACAGAAGGTAAAAAAAACATAAAAGTTAAATTACTGTAGTTCAAAAGGGAGAGAATAACAGAGTTGGAAGGGAGGTTGGAGGTCTTCTAGCCCAACCCCCTGCTCAGGCAGGAAGCCTTATACCATTTCAGAAAAATGGTTGTCCAATCTCTTCTTAAAAACATCCAGTGATGGAGCATTCACAACTTCTGGAGGCAAGCTGTTCCACTGATTAATTGTTCCAACTGTCAGGAAATTTCTCCTCAGTTCTAAGTTGCTTCTCTCCTTGATTAGTTTTCACCCATAGCTTCTTATTCCAGCCTCAGGTGCCTTGGAGAATAGTTTGACTCCCTCTTCTTTGTGGCAACTCCTGAGATATTGGAACACTTCTATCATGTCTCCCCTAGTCCTTTTTTCATTAAACTAGATATACACAATTCCAGCAACCATAATGTTTTACCTCCAGTCCCCTAATCATCTTTGTTGCATTTACCTTAGAATACTGCTTTCATGTTAATTGGTGATTTGTCAATGCAGATGGTCATGTCAGCCACTTAAATAGGCATATCCTAGGCAAATTCCCTTGAAAAAGGAAAAGGCATTAAATTTGGTTCCAGGAATAGAATTTTCACCAATACATTGCAAAAGAAAATAATTGAATCTGGAATCTGAAAAAACATAGAAATGTTTTTCTCTCAGGATTCACTATTTTTGAAATATTACAGGAGTTTAAGGAGTTTCATCCTTTTGAGAAGGGTGAAATAGACTTGCTTCTCCCCTTCTCCAATAGCTCATCTGAAAACAGAGCATTATAAATTGATCATTGCAACAGTCTCATATCCAAAAAGAAAGGATTGTGGCAAAAGAGAATCCTGGGATATTTTTGCTCTTCTGAAAAGAGAAATACATTGGAGCAATACTTTCAAAATTACCTGGCATAGTTCTCAGATCATTCAACATGAATGGATTTCTGAAATGTATTGTCTATGTCTGGGCAGCCAACGGCAGAGATTTTTCTTGATAAACAGGATAGATTATGAATCAAGTTGGAATTAATGAGATGTCAACTGTTTCTTGTTTACGATAAAGTGGAAAACATCAGATAACATTTTCCTTGAGGTTCAAAATGAGAGGCACAGTACTAATAATTCTACAGAGGAATTATTGAGTCTGTCATTTGTACCTCCATAACTGTCTGGTTTGGCTCTGCAACCAAACAAGACAAACACAGACTTCAACGGATAATTAGAACTGCAGAAAAAATAATTGCTACCAATCTGCCTTCCATTGAGGACCTGTTTACTTCATGAGTTAAAAAGAGAGCTGTGAAAATATCTACAGACCCCTCATATCCTGGACATAATTTTTTTCAACTTCTACCCTCAAAATAACTCTATAAGGTATTACACACCAGAACAACTAGACACAAGGACAGTTTTCTCCCCATGACATCACTCTGGTAAACAACTAATTCCCACAACACTGTCAAATAATTTACTAAGACTGTATTACTATTATTCTTTTTTTCCTTACTAATATCTATCTCTTCCAACTTACACGCACACGCACACACACATACACACACCATGTTGCTTATATCTTTCAATTTATATTGTTTTTATTTGTTTCTAATGCGATTTGATAGCTTATTAGTAACTACCACTACCACTAATCACAAGTGTTGTATCTTTTTATTCTTGATGAATGTATTTTATTCTCCTTATGTACACTGAGAGCATATACACCAAAGACAAATTCCTTGTGTATCCAATCACGTTTGGCCAATAAAGAATTCTATTCTATTCTAATAACCGAAAATGGGAGGTACGATATTTTTTGGCTAGAAACAAATATATTTACATAGACAAAGCTTGTTCTGGAAAGTTATTATATGAAATGTTCTTTGACATACAAATATTGAAATCTATTTTGGTGCATTATAGGGGCTGTAGTGTTTCAATATTTTAGCCAAAGCTGCATTTCATTTTAACTGTTGCAGTCTGTTTCCAAAATACCTTTGTTCTCTTGTAAATAGCAAAAACAAGCATTTTGCTCTTTCAGATATAAAAAGTTTACCTTCTGCAAGAAAACCAAGCTCAAAGAGCACCAAGGATCCCACAGTTCAACCTGACTTGCAAATATTCTTTTCTATTGGTATATTTCAGCACCAAGGACCCCATAAATTGAAAAGTGCTAGAAAGCTGGCAGGAATTTGTAATGTAGACTCCCCATAAGGCAGGGGTATCCAAACTTGGGAACTTTAAGACTTGTGGACTTCAACTCCCAGAATTCCCCAGCCAGCATGGCTGGCTGGGGAATTCTGGGAGTTGAAGTCCACAAGTCTTAAAGTTCCCAAGTTTGGACACCCCTGCCGTAAGGTGAGATGTTGGAACTGAGCTCAGAGTAAGAGAGAAAGAAAACTGGCTAACAAGATAAGACAACATTATGCAGACTCAACTTCTTGAAGAGATGCAGGTTCTAGGGCAGGGGTGTCAAACTCATGTCATCATGGTGGCGTCATGTGACCTATCTGGACCTTTTTTCCCCTTCACTAAACCAGGCGTGGGTGTGGCCAGTGTGTGACGCATCTAGCCTGTGGGCCGGGAGTTTGACAGCCCTATTCTAGGGTGATCCCTGAAGATAAGCCAACATAGAAATAATTATTCAGGGAAGAGAATGATTCAGGATGGGAAGAGAGAAAGAAGAGGATCGAGAGAGACTGAGAAGATGACAAAAGTTGCACTGAAAGAGGTTGTCAGTAAGCTTTAATTTGAAGCCCTTGGTTTAATTCTTGAACAATATAGTAGTTTCAGACTGTTTCATGTGGCAGCAGAAGCAACAGGTTTTCAAGTGTGGAGATAGTTAATCTCAGCATAGTAGAACAATTAGGCCATAAAGCAATTTACTGCATTCCTTTGAAGAAGCCAGAAGTGCAAGGGGGGGGGGGGAGAAATGATGTTCTGCTTGAATGCATTAACTGAAGGCTGCTGGAATAATTATATAATTATAATTACCCTTTCAGACTAATGTCTTTCTTTCCTTGATATGCTAAAGCAAAACAAACTAACAAAAACCTGAATGGTTTGCAAGAAGGTCTTTGTGTGTCACTGTCTAATCAATCCCAAGAATTCAGGAGAATTCTTTCTTTATTAGGAAAACAAAAATATAGAGAAAATAAACTTCTTGACTTCATTAGTTTTGTAAGGCATTACTCGTTAAAAACGTTCTCATGTATAACACTGTGCTATCTCTTGTTTTCCAAGACTGGCACAAGATTGGTTGTATATAGAGATAGCTGGGCTTTGTCTTGTTTTTCAGCATTGACTACCAATTATACAACCAACTTTGTGCCAGAAATATTCTGTGTTTTGATCAGAAAGTTCTAAAGCAGGGGTGTCAAACTTGCATCATCATGTTGTCCTGTGATATATATTGCGACTTCCCCTCCTTCGCTAAACCAGGGCATGGCCAGTGTGTGATGCATCTGGCCTGCGGGCTGTGAATTTGACACCCCTAATCTAAAGCATCATCCTTTCTACTTTTCTTAGAACTAGGCTGGGAAGAACTAAGATAGAAGAACTAGGCAGCTGGAGAAATTAAATAAAAGGAAATTAAGGAAATTATTGGGAACACTTGAGAAAAAGGATTTGCCAGGGAGATTTCAGTTTGTCTTTCCACCTGATTTATAACATACTATAATACTTAACTGAGCTTGTCGATCAGAAAGGTCGGCAGTTCAGAGGTTCAAATCCCTAGTGTCGCGTAACAGAGTGAGTTCCCATTACTTGTCCCAGCTTCTGCCAACCTAGCAGTTCGAAAACATGTAAAAATGCAAGTAGAAAAATAGGGACCACCTTTGGTGGGAAGGTAACAGTGTACCGTGCATCTTTGGTGCTTAGTCATGCCGGCCACATGACCACATAGACGTCTTAGGACAGCCCTGGTTCTTCTGCTTTGAAATGGAGATGAGCACCGTCCCCTAGAGCTGGGAACGACTAGCACATATGTGCGAGGGGAACCTTTACCCTTACCTTTATAATGCTTAAACATCCCGCACCTTAATTTTCTGGGAGCAGGTTTTATCTCAATGTCACAAAAGTGGCAGCATTAGCCAACATCAGCTGATTTTGAAAAACTGGGTAGGATTCATCTTATAACTCAGATGGCAAGGCACTAGGACAGTGATGGCGAACCTATGGCACACGTGCCACAGGTGGCACGCGGAGCCCTTTGTCAGGGCACGTGAAGTGCTGCCCTGTTAGCTGGCCAGCGCGCATGCGCGTGCTGACCAGCTGAGTTCACCTTTTTAAAAGCCATTTTTTGCCCTCCCCAGGCTCCAGAGGCTTTATAGGAGCCTGGGGAGGGCGAAAAGAGCCTCCCCCGCCCTCCCATAGGGCCTCCGGAGGCTTCAGGGACCGTCCGGAGGCTTTCCTGAAGCCTTCGGAACGCTTAAAACCACCCTCCAAGCAAACCGGAAGTCATTTCCGGTTTGCTCGGAGGATCCTTTTGAGCGCTCCGAAGGCTTCAGAGAAGCCTCTGGATGGTCCCTGAAGCCTCCGGTGGGCCTCCGGGCTGGCGGGGAGGCTCTTTTCGCCCTCCCCAGGCTCCTATAAAGCCTCTGGAGCCTGGGGAGGGCGAAAAAAGCATGTAAAAATGGGGGGGGGTCACGCATTGTGCACACATGCACACTGGGTGTGCACACATTGCATTATGGGTGCAGCCCGCACACGACCCCCCTGCGCTCCCCCTACTTGTGGCACGCAAGCCAAAAAAGGTTCGCCATCGCTGCAATAGGAAATTCCATGACTTTAAATTAGTTTGGGAACTTTAAAGAAAGTCTTGAGAAAAGGCCATGGGAAATTATGGTACTTCTGTAGCAGCTGTGTTGCCAACGAAGCCACATGGATGCAAATCATCCAGGTAATTGACTTAAGAAAAAAATGGGTACCAGAAAAAAGGCGTCGTGTGACTGCATGCAATTTCACAATCTTTTTGCCATGGTCATTAAACAAGTCACTGGGGTTGTTAAGTGTTGTGATGATCATAAGTGCAAGGACCAGGCCTTAAGTCATTTTTTTAGCATTGTCGTAATTTCAAATGGTTCCTAAATGAATAATTGTGAACCTGTAAAGTTATCAGAAGGCTTGACTTTATCCCCTCACTGTGTGTTGTAGCTTATATACAAACTACCGTATTTTTTGGAGTGTAAGAGGCACCTTCCCCCCCCCCAAAAAGAGCGTGAAAATCTGAGTGCATCTTATACACTGAATACAGCATTTTTAGCCACCCGAAACCCCGCCCCTTCACAAAAATGGATGTGCAGAGGGTTTGGGAGGCCTCAAAGTGCTCCTGGGGGATGAGGACAGCAAAAATGAGTGAAAAACAACTCATTTTTTGGCTGTTTTTGACCCCTCCCAGCCCCCAGGAGCACAAGCCTCCCAAAGCCTATGCATGCCTGCTTTTTGCAAAAAAAATGGGCTGTTTTTTGCTCTTTTCTGCCCCCCTCAGCCCTCAGGAGCACTTTACAGGCATCTCAAACCCTCTGCATGCCCCATTTTCCACAAAAAACAAGGCATGCAGAGGGTTTGGGAGGCCTGCAGAGTGCAAAAACTTTTTTAAAAAATTTACCTCTTCAAAATCTTGCTGCGTCTTATACTCCGGTGTGTCTTATAGTCCAAAAAAATACGGTATGTCCTATTTCTTCAGTGGCGTAGCGTGGGGGGTGCAGGGGGGACCGGGCGCAACATCTGGGGAGGTGCCCTGACTCGCCCTGCGCCGCCCTTTGCCGGACTGTGGCCGTCTCTTTCCACGCCCGGCTCGGCCCGCGAACTAAGCTCCCCGGCCCCGGCCCGCCCAGGCCCCTCCTGCGCACCGCCTACCTCCCCCGGACCCGCCACGCCGCCCACACGGGAGCCGAAGGAGAGCGGCGCTGCGCTCCGTCTGCCCGCCGCTGCAACACCACCGCGTCCTCCCGCTCCACCTGGAGCGCCCCGGGAAGCCGGCGCCTTCCCGAAGCCCCCGGTGCGCTTCCCACCCCCGCGGCACCTGCTTCCCTTCAGTCGAGCCTTTTCCCGCTGCCCTTCGAGCTCCTCCTCGGGAGGAAGGCAGGAGGCCAGCATGGAGAGCCTCACTTGACTGATGCCGACCCAGGGGCAGCTGCAGTCGGGCCGCCCTCGCTTTAGGGGGCGCAAATTACTTGCCTTGCCCCGGGTGCTGACAACCCACGCTACGCCACTGTATTTCTTACATTAAAAAGGTACCATTGTTTGTTTGTTTTCTACATGGCAGATAACAGGAAAGTAGAGTTTCAATTTTCCCCAGTAAATGCTCCAGAATCAGGGACAACTTGGGATGATACGTTCTCTAGAACAACACAAGGTAAGGATGCAGCTGTAAATCAAAGTAACCATTCTTCACTCTGTCCTGACATCTATGTACTGGACTGCTAGCAAAATAGGAACGCTTTGGAAGCAATCCATTTTTAGTGCTGATTAAGCTTCCTATTAATAGTTCATTTTCCCCCCAATACATTTTCTAGGGCAACTAGAAAACAAGCCATTCATACAAATCCTCCCAACCAAAAGAGAGCTGATATTTTCATGGAATTGATGTACTCCCATTGAGAGTACCCGTTTTCCCTGTTTCCCAGACCCAACCCTGTGCTGCAATCCATTCAAATATAAAGTTACTAATAGAAAGTTACTAAGGAGCTACAGTGAGCCTGTCAATTAGCACATTTTAGAAATCACCTGGTCTAATGTTTATTAAAGAACCTACTTTGTAACCTGGGAGACAAACTGTCAGTTTACAAACCATTCATTTCGTAATCTGTGCACAGTGCTTGATCAGGAAATGGAGGAAGCTTATGTAAACCAATGTTACAATAATTGGTAACTTCAAAAAAAAAATTCAACATACATAAGGGCACCTTAGCGCTGCAATTTTGTAGGTGACGAAATAGACAGGAATCTATTAAGAGCGTAAAACCCCCTTGAATTCTTCCCAACTCCTTTAGCAACAGTAGCCATGAGAACGGTCCGTATCTTTTGTACAACACAGTAATGTGTTGCATTGATGTACAGATAGTCCTTGACCTTCCCTCATTCAAAGTTAGAACAGTGAAAAAAGTGACTGATGACCATTGTTTACACTTATGGCCTTTGCAGCATCCCCATGGTCAAGTGTTTTTTCAGTGGGACCGGTCTATCAGGGCCACCTGGTCTACCCAAATATGGGATGGAGCATACTGCTTCCGCTTTGGTCTTTCAGCCCCCGTCCAGGAGCCTTTGCAGGCAGTTGCTTCGGCAACAAACTATTTTGTGTTAAATTTGTTGGTAAATTTAAATCCCCGTGGTCCTGTAACCAAAATGTGGGTGCTTGACAACTGGCATGCATTTGGGATGATTGCAATGTCCTGTGGTCATTTGATTACCATTTGAACCCTGTTTCCCTGAAAATAAGACTCCCCGGATAATAAGCTCAATTGGACTTTGGAGCTCATGCGCTAAAATCAGCCCTCCCCCAAAAATCAGCCCTCCCTGAAAATATTGCGACACAGCAGCGGCCATGAGATGACCACGCTTGCTGCCTCCCGTACCTCAAAAATAATAAGACCACCCCGAAAATAAGGCCAAGTGCTTATTTCTGGGGGGGGGGTGTCAAAAGAAAATAAGACCCTGTCTTATTTTGGAGGAAACACAGTAACATTCCCAGCTAGCTTCCAACAAGCAAAGTCAATGGGGAAGCCAGATGCAAAAAAGATTGTAAAATGGGGAACAACTCACTTAACAAGTGTCTTGTGTAGCAACAGAAATTTGGGGTTCTGTTATGGTTGTAAGTTGAGGACTACCTTATATAAGTATCTGGGTATGAGGGTGAAGGTTCGTTCTCTGACCTTGTGGGTTGGTTTCCGAATGTTTTGTTACCAGGCTAGAGGTAACATCTGGAGGGAGTTTAAGGACATCCCCTAAACCAGTGCTGTCTAATCTTTTTGCCATTGCATGCCAAAAGTGAAGGGAGCACGGGGGAGTCGTGCACGTGCATGCCCAGACCCATAATTTTATGTGCCCTTCTCCCCGCCCTCCTCCCCACTTTGGTGAATGATGGCGCAGTGGACCTGTTTTTCACTCTCCCCAGGCTCCAGAGGTTTTCTAGGAGTCTGGGGAGGGAGAAAACGGTCTCCCCTGCCCCCCACAGGCCCTCGGAAGGCTGGAAATGGCCCATTTTCTGATTTCTGGTTTGCGTCCTGGGCCGTTTTTTGCCCTCCGTAGGCTTCAGGGAAGCCTCCGGGAGCAGAAAACGGCCCAAAATAAAGGCCAAAATCAGCTGGCACGCTGGAGCTGACAGGGCAGTGCCTCACGTGCCCTAAGAAATGGCTCCGCATGCCACTTGCGGCACACAAGCCATAGGTTCGCCATCACGGCCCTAAACTCTGCTGAAGATGTTATCTAGCTTGGTAACAAAACCTTCAGAAACCAACCCACAAGCTCAAAGAATGAACCATCACCCTCAGCCTATATCTGAGCTACAGATATTCACCACTCTGCAAAGTTTCTGTGTATGTTGATACCAGTGACGTGCAGTCAGGTGAGGCAAATGAGGCACAGCCTCACCGCTCTCATCATGAAAAGAAAAAAAAAATGTAAAAGGAAAAAGCTGAGCTAGTTGCTGCCTCACCGTGGATGACTCTGCTTAACTGTTAAAAAAAGCCTCTAAAAAGCGCCCTCTACTATGAGGCAGGAGAACTGCATGCCTCATCTAGGCTGACTTTAGGCGTTTTATGATCACGCGAGCAGAGTTAATCAAGGGTTAAAAGCCTAAAAATTCCTGACGTAGGGGAGGCACACAGTTCTCCTGCCTCATAGTAGGGGGCGCTTTTTTAGAGGCTTTTTTAAACAGTTAAGCAGAGTCATCCATGGAAGCCAGGCAAAGAGCCATGCTGTAGCACACACACTTTCCCCAGCCTCTTTCTTTTGGAAGGCTTGGATCGGCTCCCCTCCGGCTTCTCTGCCTCTCCTCTCACCCCAGCCTGCCAGCAGGAGGTGAGTGGGTGGGTTTTATTGCGTTCCAGGCATTTCCCACCCAGACAGCAGGCTGCATTTGCAATGGTAGAGGTGTTTGGGGAAGGCAGCAGGGGAATGGGGGGGATGGCAGAGGAGCTGCTTTCAAGTCACTGGAAAAGATATCCAATCCAACTTTGTGTGTGTGTGTGTGTGTGTTTGTGAGTGTGTGTTTGAGAGTGGTGGAGGAAGGGAGAGAGGGAGGAAAGAGGGGAAGGGAGAAGAAAAAGAAAATGAAAAAAGGAAACTTATTTTGCAAAGGAGAAAAACAAATGCTGTCGTTTTAAATCGGAACTAAGCATTCCTGGCTGTGGAATTCTGGGAGTTGAAGTCCACAAGCCTAAAAATATTTGAAACCCACCACCGTGTCAGTGCCTCACCAGCCATATACCTCACCGCATGTCACTGGTTGATACTAGAAAATACAGACTGGACATCCCTTAGTTCTAGGCGTTCATGACTAGAAAGGAGGAAGACTTAGAATGGAACAATCAGCAACCTTCTGTGCAGTAACTCAGCTGCCTCTTCTATATCCATCTTTAAGGAGCATTCCACCTTCATAAGGAAGGCTTAAACAATACTAAGAATTATATGTTGTCCCCATCATCATCCCCATCCTAATGCACTGTGAAACAATCAAATTTATTGTATGCAGAAAAGGCATCTCCACTTTTCCTCCATCTTCAGGAATTCCTCCATCTTCAGGAATTCTGAAGGCTTCTTAGATGGCCTTCACGAATTCCTGAAGAGATAAAGGTAAAGGTTCCCCTGCACATATGTTCTAGTCAGTGACTCTATGAGGCGGTGCTCATCTCGGTTCCAAAGCCGAAGAGCCAGCGCTGTCTGAAGATGTCTCTGTGGTCATGACTAAACTCAGAACGCTGTTATCTTCCCACCAAAGGTGGTTCCTATTTTTTCTACTTACATTTTACATGCTTTCGAACTGCTAGGTTGGCAGAAGCTGAGACAAGTAACAGGAGCTCACTCCATTACGAGGCTCTAGGGATTCGAACTGCCAAATTGCTGACCTTTCTAATTGAGAAGCTCAGCATCTTAGCCACTGAGTCACCGCGTCCTTTACCTGAAGGGATAAAGCTACCCTAATCACAAGGTAAATACAATTCCATAGAGAGCAGGCAACAATTATTTGCTGATGGACAGACTGCCCTTAATTTCTTTGTGACAATCTATTGGATTGGAAAGAATAAAACTATCCTCCTTAAGAAAGCTACCTTAATTCAAATTGAGGTAGTTTTTTTGAGGCGAAATACAGATTTATTTATTTTTTGCACAAAATAGGAATGTCCACTCACGTAGTTCATGGATCATATCAAAATATGGTTATTAAATAGCCATAGTGGCCTTGTTCATCCTTAATGCTAGCCCCAAATCCATGGTTTATAAGTTACAGTGACTTAATTTATAATTCACATTTTGGAGAGGGTTGCCTCCAAGACAGTGTTGACTCGTAACAACTGCCCGAACAAGTCTGTGAAGTTTGCTTGGCAAGATTTCAGAAGTGGTTTGCTTCCTAGGGATGAGAGTGACTGACTCAAGGTGACCCATTTGGGTTTATGCCTTAGACTGGATCTGAACTCACTCCTGATTTCTACTTGTAATTACTCTGTGCTCTCTGTCACATCTCTATCACATTAAACCAGAACCAAATAAAATATAGTTTCAGTTTACTACAGTTATGAATATGTTGTCATTAAACTTAGATTTACCAAATCTATGCTAAGACTGGTTTGTGCTATTTTTGTTCATCCCTATTGCTGTTTACTCATATATCTGATGTTGTTAATATAAGCTGTCCTGGGTGTAAAGTTGAAATGCAGGCTCATCCATAAATGTTTGTAATAACTTGTTAGGAGTGAGTCATATGCAAAAAGGTTTCCAATTTGATATTATTCAGTTTTTTTTTTAAAAAAAACATTCTAATATAAAGGCTGATCAATTTGTTTTTCAATAATTATCACAGAAGAAAGTCAGTTTTTTATTGTTGTTATCTCTCCTAATTTTGATTCTACATGTAGGGAAGATTTTTTTTTATTAGGACAGCAGCTGTTCTCCAGAAACATGGTTGGCTGTATTCCCCTACTTGGAGATAAACAATTTACTGTACAAAGAAAATGTTTTGTCATATTTTATGACAGAGTGCTGGCAAAACCATTTCTGGATTTGTTTTAAGCACCTACAGCTGAATTTTATTTGTAGGTTACGATAAATATCCCTCCAAACAATAATTGAATTGCTATTCTGTTGCCAGATCCTCTATTGTCCTCCAGAGGACTGTTGAACTACTACTCCCAAAAGCTTCAAGTAGCATGGCCATGATGTTGTGAGATGTGGCTCAACAGAATCGGGAAAACTGCTATTTCCCTAAGTAGGGGCACCCACAGGATAAGGTCCCTAACCAATGGTGGGATTCAAAATTTTATACTACCAGTTCTATGGGTGTGGCTTGGTGGGCGTGACTTGGTGGGCGTGGCAGGGGAAGGATACTGTAAAGTCTCCATTCCCACCCCACTCCAGGGGAAGGTTACTGCAAAATCCCCATTCCCTTCCGATCAGCTGAGACTTGGCAGGCAGAGAATAGATGGGGCCAGGGGTAGTCAGAGGTGGTATTTATCGGTTTTCTGAAGTACTCAAAAATTCTGCTACCGGTTCTCCAGAACTGGTCAGAACCTGCTGAATACCACCTCTGTCCCTGACTTTTGGGACTCCCATCTCTCGTGGACAGATCTGTCCTTACTCTAATGTGAATAATTGAAAGTGACTCATAAGAGAAGAATGAGGGGTTTGGCAGGATTGCTGAATGTTAATATTTGGTCAATTCTGGAAAGCTTCAAACTTTTGTGGTGGACCCACTGCCTGAAAGTCTCAAGAAAAAGCTTGTCAAATGTTTGCTCCTGTCTATGTTGCCCTATGATGTAACAGAAAATTGAAATTCAGATCACAAACAAAAATTATGCTATAAAATTCATAATTCAACTAATAGTGGTTTTCTGCTAGGTTACCTACAATTACTTGCTTCAATGTGTCTGCTGAATAGTTGGTGGTTTTTTTTGTGGTTATGTCATTTGTTTTTCAAGCAAGGACACAGACATTGTGCAGTTAGCTACTTAGTTATTTCTCTCACCTTTTTGTCATTTACTTTTTCTCTAGAAGGAAAACCAATGGAGAAAAAAAATAGAACATCCCAAAGGGAGACAGTGCCATCTGGTTCCTTTGTAAAATATTCTGAATGAGACAGAGTGGTTTCATGATAAAATCCTTGTTCAGAAGTTTGTTAGGTGCCAGTGAAGACCAGGCACTGAGGATGGAAAAATATCTACTGTCTCAACTTCTCCCCGGTGACAATCTGTAGCTCTTCCAAGGACTTTTCAGTGATTTCTTTGATCCTGTCCACCCATCTTATTTGTTGACAAAATGCCAATTCTAGGGTTTTTTTTTTTTTTGTAGCTCATCATTCACTTGCATTAGATGCCAAAACATGTGCGTTTGTGCTTGCTGTTTCAAGACACCAGCTAGTCTTTCTTTTATCCATAACTGATTTTTCTTGCAGTTCTGGGACTCTTGCAATCATCCCTAAATCCACGATTTGAAGGTGCTTTTTAAATTAATTTTTCTCCACAATTGTACATTATTGTAGAATAACTACCTTTTAACTGATTATTTCTGTTCTATTGTAGAAATACAATTACCATGGCTTTCTTTCATGACTACTTTTAAGTAATTTTAATCCTAGCCTTAAATTTGATATGATTCATCTGTTTTTCTTTAAAACAGCTTTTTTTTTAAAAAAAAATATGTTCCTGTTGGCTGTCACTCTTGATTAACAACTTCTTGTTCTTTCTTGCTCAATTTAAAAAAAAAGTTGTGTTTGGTTAATGTATGATATTTTTGTTGTTCAGGGATTTCACTCTACATTTTACCTGTGGCTCTGATGATAGTTTGTTCTGAAAGACATTGCAATGTTTTCTCCCCTTTACATTTTTTTGGGGGAAATTCTATTTCAGTTTCCACAAATAATTTTACGTCTTCCCATAGTTTCTAAGGTTCTCATGTACTGTACTTATTTTTATAGCGATCTTATGTTCTGACTGTACATCCTCCAAATCAAATCTTGCTGACGTAATTGCTGTTTTTTAAAGTTTAAAAGTTTAATTTGTATCTTTGACACCAATAATTTATGACCTATTCTACAGTGGATACCTAGGAATGTCCTGGCTGACTGGGCTGCATTTCTTATCTTCTGCTTCTTGATATGCAATCAATTTGGTCCTAAGTTGTTTATCTGATGATGACTATATTTATGCTTCTTGGAGCAGGTTCTAAATATAAAGAAAGAATTTTCTTTGCAAAACTCTATATCCTTCATTATTGTTTTTGTTCAATCCAAATCTTTTTGTAATCATAGAATTCTCAATTTCTCCAAATTTTGTATTCGAATTATCTATTAGCAGTAATATCCTTTCCACCTATTGTATTTTGTACTTCTTGCACTGCCATCGTTTTCTGGTGTTTTCTATTCCTGCAATCATAAATTGGAAATATACTTGATACTCATTAGGTAAAGGTGTGTTAGTTGTTCCTGTCTCTAGGGGGTGGTGCTCATCTCCATTTCAAAGCCGAAGAGCCAGCCTTGTCTGAAGACGTCTCCGTGGTAATGTGGTTGGCATGACTAAACGTCAAAGGCGCACGGAACGCTGTTACCTTCCTATTTTTCTACTTGCATTTTTACATGCTTTCGAACTGCTAGGTTGGCAGAAGCTGGGACAAGTAAAGGGAGCTCAATCCATTACAATACAATACAATACAATATAATACAATACAATAGCAGAGCTGGAAGGGACCTTGGAGGTCTTCTAGTCCAACCCCCTGCCTAGGCAGGAAACCCTATACCATTTCAGACAAATGGCTATCCAACATCTTCTTAAAGACTTCCAGTGTTGGGACATTCACAACTTCTGGAGGCAAGCTGTTCCACTGATTAATTGTTCTAACTGTCAGTTCTAAGTTGCTTCTCTCCTTGATTAGTTTCCACCCATTGCTTCTTGTTCTACCCTCAGGTGCCTTGGAGAATAGTTTGACTCCCTCTTCTTTGTGGCAACCTCTGAGATATTGGAACACTGCTATCATGTCTCCCCTAGTCCTTCTTTCTCTTAAGCTAGACATACCCAGTTCCTGCAACCGTTCTGCATATGTTTTAGTCTCCAGTCCCCTAATCATCTTTCTTGCTCTTCTCTGCACTCTTTCTAGAGTCTCCACATCTCTTTTACATTGTGGCGACACAGTGCTAGGGATTCGAACCGCCGAACTGCTGACCTTTGTGATTTACAAGCTCAGCATCATAGACACTAAGCCACCACGTCCCTAATGATACTCATTAGGTATCCACTAATTCCAATAGTATGACACTGTTGTATGATATTACATGTGCAGGTTGGCTTAGGTTGGTAGGATTATAACTAGGTCTTCCATTTTGCAGGGAGATAAGCTTTGGCATGATCTTTGTATAGAATCATTAATTTATTTTGCTTCATTTTCAGTCCCAGCTATTAGTCTCCTATTAATGATTGTCTGGCTAATAAATGGTGCTGAAGTGACAATCTAGTTTGTACATGTCTTTCTATGAAAAATTGGACAAGCGATACATCTTTTGTAGCGTTATTTGCATAATTCAGAGGACTCAGTCATGAGCATCTGTTAGCCAGAATGTAGAAATTTTTTTTTTTAGTAAAACACCTTTACAAATATTTTGAGATTTCCAGAATAAAAATGAATGTTATTGTTATTCACAGGCCTGTTGTCCATCAAAGTAAGTCATAATGGAATTTGTTCATTTTGGATTGCAAACATTTATGAATTTAACAAATGTTTATACACTTAGGTTTATAATTTAATATAATCTGTGAACTCAGTCAACTGTATTTCATTCAGTAAGCCATATTAAATAAATTCTGGTGGTCAAGTTATGTAATTCTAATTATTAATTTTTCTTTAGTTAATATTTTTGGAAAATACAGATATTTAACAGAATAACAAATTTGGAAGGGACTTTGGAGGTCTTCTCTCTTCTTAAATACTATTGTATTTAAGTATAACTATAGTATTGGAGCTCCAACAACTTCTTGAGGCAACCTCTGATTAATTGTCTTAATTATCAGGAAATTTCTCCTTCATTCTAGGTTGCTTCTTTCCTTGATTAGTTTGTATCCATTGCTTCTTGCCCTGCTTTGGAGAATAGGTTGACTGACCCCTTCTTCTCTGTACAGCCCCTTAGATATTAGAACGCTGATATCATTTCATGCCCTACTCCTTCATTCATTAAACTATATTCAGCATTCAATCACTTCTTAAAATGGTTGTAAGACTGACTCTAAATACTTTTGTTTTATTTGTGAACATTTGTTTTCTGGCCGTATTTAACCATGCTTGATAAGGAAGCATGTCCTACACCTCTTTGAATATTCAATGTTAATTTGAACTGATTAATGCATGGTTTAGAAAATAGGGAATTCATAATGCTTTCAACAGTATTAGTCATCATGACTAGTGATAAACACATTTCTTACAAGAATAGTTCTTTGTTTCAATAGATCATCTGGAGCCATAGGATATTGAACATTGCCTTTTGTAGTGCAATTCTAACTTTAGATTTAGAACAATTTTTAAACTGTAATATGAACTTAGTGTTAATAAATATTAATAAGCTTGGATGCAAACATCTTGCTGTTTAAACTGAGTTGCAAATAGTGGTCCCATGGGTTTTTTTTTCTGATCATGCTGTTTTGGATCCTAGACATGGTTCCCTGCAACATGAATTGTGTAGTAAATGGCTAAATCCTTGTTGAAGAACCAGTTTCATGGTTGGAACAGAGTAAACAATTATTTAAATTAGCTTCCTGTTACAACAAAGGAGTATTAGTTTATGAGATCATCACAATTCCTCCTACTCTAGGCATGCCCTTATAATGTGCATGAGTGGGATTAGAGTTTTCACTTTTTTTTCCTGGGCTTTGCTCAATTGTAAAATACAAAACAAAACAAAAACATTTTGTTTTACGCTGTAGGGTTGTGTGTGTGTGTTTCTACAATCAAAATAATTAGACAACACACTATTGAATGTGGGCTCTGGAGTCTACAGAAAATGGATTTTGGCTTAAATATCTCTTTAACAGGATGCTCAGCCCTGTCCAGTTTACACTATTGTAATTAAAATACAGAGACACAGGGCTGGAAAGCAATTTGTAGAACAAATATTTCTTGATAGGTTTAGCAGTAAATTTACCTGCACATACATATTGTTTAGGGCTAAATGTAAGAACACTGGTACAGCAGAGTTAGCTAAGCTTTCCATGCTCTAAAAAGTACTACAGTCCAGCTTTTGTATGTATTAATCATCCCTCTTTTTCTAAACCAAATCAGTATAAATGAGGCATTGCCTACGATATTTAATCCTTTCATCTTTCCTCAATCTAGCCCCCCTCCTCTTGTACATGATGTGTATATATATATATAGCTTTTTCTGGGATTGAACATCTGTGCTTCAGTTCAACAGATGGCTCATCTACTAATGTCCCAGAGCATAATGTGACATCCTGTGCTGGCATGAATCTATCCTTCTTCCATTTTTCCCCCTTTGCCTGGGCTCCAGCTGTATGAAATCTGTAGTTATGACTTGTCCTGTGATGACAGACAAATGATGGAAGAGATAATACAGTAATATTTTTTCATCTAGGTCTGATTAGTACAAAAGGCTAGAATCTGGGGTATTTATAGATGACATTTTACCTGATGGTTATACATACTGACATTTGTAATAGCTCATGTAATGTATGGCAGTGGTAAATAATTAGTGAAAGCATTACTGAAAAACTTTGAATGAGGTTCTTGGTTTTTTAACAGGAATATTTTCTTTAGCTCCAGCCTAAGACGTTTTAACAACAGAGTCCTTTGAGTTTGGGCCTGGTTATAGGCTGTAAAAATAAATAAAGAATAGAAAAACAATAATTTAAAGTACCCCCAATCATCAGCCCTCTGTGGCTATATAATTAAAAAAATGTATTGCCATCTGTTTTTAATAATCTGTGATCTTGGAACTTTACTGAATGGTTTCTAAGAAGTTAAACAAAAATTATTTTGTAGCATGGAGATAAAAATGAATTGGGAGGAAAAAATCTTATGATTTGTTTGACGTCTATATGTCTAGCTATAGCTAAAAGCACAACAGGCCAAGCTTTATTATAAAAATCATGAGACTTATTTTTAAGTTGGCATGACAGGCAAGAAACAGCTAGTTTCTTATCAGAGCTGAGGATAATGAGTCAGTATTTCTGTTTACTTTCCCCTACTTACCATATTTTTCGGAGTATAAGACGCACCAGAGTATAAGATGCACCGGAGTATAAGATGCACCAAGGGTTTGAAGAGGCAAATTAAAAAAAAAATTTTTTTGCACTCTGCAAAGCTCCCCAAAAGGGCCCATTTTTTGTGTGAAAACCGGCCCATTTTTTTTTCAAAAAAGGGCATGAATACCCTTTAGAAGGCTTGTAGAGTTCTCTTGGGGGAGGTGCCCCCTCCCAAAATGAGCAAAACCGGGCCTGTTTTTCGTCCCCCCCAAAAAATGGATAGCTTTTAGGAAGCTTATAGAGTGCTCCTGGGGGCTGAGGGTAAAATTGAGCAAAAAACAGGCCATTTAATGTTCGTTTCTGCCCTCCCCAGCCCCCAGGAGCTCTCTAAAAGCTTCCTAAGGGCTATGCACAGCCATTTTGGCGAAGGGGGCAGGGTTCCGGGAGGCAAAAATGCTGTATTCGGTGTATAAGACGCACCCAGATTTTCAGCCTCTTTTTTGAGGGAAAAAGGTGCATCTTATACTTCGAAAATTACGATATCTGGTCAGAAACAGATATATTGGAAAGCTGAAAAATGGATGAACATAAAATAGGCCTTCCCATTTGAGATGATACAGAAATCTGAATTGTGTGAACTGTTATTATAACTGTTAGACTTTGCTCCTGGAATTGTCAAATGAGATTTAATCTGCATACTAGGCATTCAAAGAGTGCCATAAATTGGTAGAAGAAATATAGCAGATGTGTGGCTGTACATTATGAATCTTGCTTGATTTGGTGTTTAGACAATGAGACTCCTTTAAACAAAAGGAATGAGGTTCTGTTTAAAATATGAAAATATCCTTTCACTACTCTTCAAAAGAGGGGTCAAAGAGGCCATCTATGTCAAAATTGAGCAGCTCCCTCTCAACAGAGGGGGAGGGATACAACACCATCTATCTCCAGTCTACAACACAGTCCTTTCAGCAGTTCCAAGAAGGCTCCACACCCATTTGCACTACTCAGGTGACCCTGAGGACACAGATAAATCTCCAAGTGGCCTCAATGACTCTCTAAAGCATGGGTGTCAAACTCACTGTGTCACGTGACGTCTCGTGACGTTTTTCCCATTCGCAGAGCTGGGGTGGGTGTGGCCTGCGTGTGACACATCTGACCCATGGGCCACCACTTTGACACCCCTGACTGAGAATCTCCATAGACAAATTCATTAATGCTGCCCCTTGGTTCCATGGCTTAGAGACATCTGATTTGATCTTTCTTTCTTTCTTTCTTTCTTTCTTTCTTTCTTTCTTTCTTTCTTTCTTTCTTTCTTTCTTTCTTTCTTTCTTCTCTCTCTCTCTCTCTCTCTCTCTCTCTCTCTCTCTCTCTCTTCTCTTCTCTTTCTTTCTCCCTCCCCCTCTCCCCTTTCTCAAAAGAGGGAAAAGATATGCTGCTGAAATTCTGTGACGCATAAGGTAATTTATGTCTGTCTGTCTGTCTGTCTATCTATCTATCTATCTATCTATCTATCTATCTATCTATCTATCTATCTATCTATCTATCTATCTATCATCATAGAATAGAGCTGGAAGGGACCTTGGAGGCCTTCTAGTCCAATCCCCAGTTCAAGCAGAAGACCCTATACCATTTCAGACAAATGACTATCCAGTGTCTTCTTAAAAACAGTGATGAAGCAACCACAACTTCAAATGGCAAGCTGGTTAATTGTCATCACTGTTGGAAGTTTTTTCTTAATTCCAGATTGCTTCTCCCCTTGATTAGTTTCCATCCATTGTTTCTTGTTCTGCTCTCTGGTGCTTTGGAAAATAAGTTGACCCCCTCCTCTTTGTGACAACTCAAGTACTGGAATACTGATATAATGTCAACCCCAGTTCTCCTTTTCTCTAGATTAGCCGAATCCAAACCCTACAACTGTTCTTTCATATGTTTTAGTCTCCAGGCCTTTGGTTGTGTTTCTTTGCACTTTTCCCAAAGTCTCAACATCCTTTTTGTAATGTAATGTTAATGAACCCAACAACATAAACGTTGTTGGGATTCATTAACATTAAATATAAACAGGGATGGGGCCAAGTAACTAGGATCTGACTTGGTTGCTATGTCCCTTCATGATGTGCAACTTATGAAAGAAACTCCACACTCTTATCCTCATATTTTATCATAGCTGGAGGCAAACAAGAAAAGGTCACACTGAGTTTAGCTTTGCTGGCATTTAAAGACCTCAATTTGTTGTTAGGGCCCTGAGTGCATGGAGATTTTAATTAGAGCCCCTGGAAGGAATTTATTCTGGAAAAATATGCACGCCTTAACTAAATTCAGAAGTGCTGTTATTTCTCTATAGCAAACTGACTGACTCTTTGTGGTGTAGCTAAATAGAGAGGGTAACTTTGGACCTCGAGAGTAATGATTAACCTTGAAAGACAAGTGTACGGTTAGCTGTCTTGCCTAATGTGTAAATCTCTGATGGAAAATGGTGGCTTGCTGGGTTAAGAGGCCTGCCAAGGAAGAAATTACTTTTTTAAAAAATGTGGTCCAGTCAGAAAGAGCCACAGGTAATTATATAGTTCATGACAACTTGAGATGTTGCCATTGTTCCACTGTTTTGGCATCTGTCACTGTGCCAAGAAGGTAGGGATTTTCTTGTTACATGGTTTGCATACGACAATTCTCTCCCATTTGATTTTCCCTGAAAGTAATAGCTATCTTTGACTTGGAAGGTCAGGATTTTCTTGGTCAGAGGAGACGATTTGCAAATCACATTCAGCTATAGTACCAAATCTTGCGTGCTGTTGTCTTTGCTAATCCACCATGAGCTTCAAAGTGTGACGAGAGTAATGTATGTAAAATAAACCAGGGAGTCTGCCATGAAGAGTGGAATATGAATTTTTGTTCTAAACTAGAAAAGTGTAGAGCAAACAAGAAACGAGAGCCTGTGAGTTTAGTGGATGTAGTTCCTTTTAATTAGCTATATTGATAGAGAGCAGGCTTTTAAAGGTCATTTCCATCAGCAGCAATATTTGCTTTCTCTTGACAAATGAATGTTTTCTGCATTTTCCCATGCATTGGCATGCATTCAAATGTCTCAAGAGCACAGTCATCAGACAGAACACTAGTATCTGTAACTGTCTTTCATTTATTCCCCCTCCCTCTTTTGTTTAAATGTTTGCCCAATAACACAGCTCTCTGTTTGCCCATGCAAAGAAATCTGATACAGTAATACAGAATTTAGAATGAGTTGTCTGTTAGCCAAGAAAGATGTGATTTATACGATTTTTTTTAAAGTTTAAAAAAAAGTATTTCTCAATAGAAAAAAAAAAGGTGGCTAGAGAGTCATTCAAATTGTCCTGCCAAATGTTCCGAGCAGATGTCTACAAAATGGCCATTATCCACTAATACGACACTGTTGTTAAGCTTGTATGATGGGAATATTTGGATCAATGAAATTTAATTCATTAACTACTGCTATATGTTGACCAGCAAATAGCTGCTATTGTGCTACGAAGCATAAAGGGAAAGATTCCCCTCGCACAGACAGTAGGTGCTAGTTGTTCTCCTTGCATTTTTACGTGCTTTCGAACTGCTAGGTTGGCAAAAGCTGGGACAAGTAACAAGAACTCACTCCATTACGCGGCGCTAAGGATTCAAACCACCGAACTGCCGAGCTTTCGGATCAACAACCTCAGTGTCTCATCCACTGAGCCAGCGCTATGAAGCATAGTGGCTAGCAAATTGCAGCTGTGGATGAGGGAAAAGTTTTGAAATACTTCTCTAATTACAGAGGCTAGTGGGCAAGAGAAAGTTCTTCTCAAAAATCTCTACTCTTCTAGTTTATCAGGTATTAGACATTGTCTCATTTTCTACTACAAATAAACCTGTTCTACAACGAGGCTACTTTTTTTTTTTAACCTTACTGCATTTCTGTATGCTAATATTGTTATATCTTTTCTCGTACATTCATTGCTAAAAAATTAGGGATTAAAACATCCGAATCAGGATGTCTTTTCAAGCATGCTATTATTATCCCGAGAACACTCTAATTAGACGTATATTTTAAATATTACAATATTTTTGTTAACCATCAAGAAAAATATGTAACTTGGACGTTTTCCCTAGTTGAGTAGTACAACACGCGAAATGGTATGCATGTTTTTGACCAGGCTGAAAATAATAGTTACAGTTTTGACCTCAAGTGTGATCACTTTTGACTTGTACATTTTTCCACCCTTACTATTAGTTTCATCTTGAATCATAGCTTCTTTCAGACCTGCAGGTCAGTTTTAGGTACTAGGTATTTGTTTTGCAAAACTATTTTGTGTCGTTGTGTGGGCGTATGTTACCTTTAACGTACATGTATGCAATGGCTTCATCTACTCAGGTCTTCAGATACCTACACTGTTTCCCTGAAAATAAAACCTCCCCGGATAATAAGCCCAATCGGGCTTTTGAGCACATGCGCTAAAATAAGCCCTCCCCAAAAATATTTCAACACAGCAGCAGCCATGGGATGACCATGCTCGTCGCCTCCTGCATCTCAAAAATGATAAGACCTCCCCGAAATTAAGGCCAAGTGCTTATTTCGGGGGTCAAAAGAAAATAAGACTCTGTTTTATTTTCAGGGAAGCATGGTACTGTAATTATTTATTAAATATTTTCATTTAATATTTCAGAATAAAAAAGGTTATGCATTGTATTTGATTAGTATTTATTTTAAATACTTCTAAACTTGCTTTGATGCTATACACCATGAGCATGAAATCTGATATAGTAAAACAATAGTTAATCAAATAGGTAAAGGTTCCCCTTGCACATATGTGCTAGTTGTTCCCGACTCTAGGAGGCGGTACTCATCTCTGTTTCAAAGCCGAAGAGCCAACACTGTCCGAACATGTCTCCGTGGTCATGTGGCCGTTATGACTAAATGCTGAAGGCGCACAGAATGCTGTTGCCTTCGCACCAAGGTGATTCCTATTTTTCTACTTGCCTTTTTACATGCTTTCAAACTGCTAGGTTGACAGTTAATCAAATATTAAAACATAAAAATCAATTACTGTGGTTTTTGATGAGACAACACTATGAAAAGCAGAACAATTCAACAATGGAACTAACCATTAAGAGCATTGGTGTCCTCCCCTTCAGTGGTGGAGATTAAACATTCCTCTTGCAAAGAAACATTAAGTTAGATTCCAACTCTCAGCAGAGCAGAGGGTTGAACTCGGTAACCTTACTGGTCCCTCTATGATTCACTTAGATGCCATATGTTAACATGAACAAATTGGGCTCAGCCTGAATGGAAATAAGGTTGATACAGCCTTTCTCTTTAAATAAAAAATGTTCCACAGGGTGGCTGACTTAAAAAAAATAAAAGGCCTTTCTATTGGTTGATGTTGAATATCTATAGCAGTGAGAGCGGGGGGGAGCGGGGAGGGGGCACACATGTGCATGCACACACCCATAATGCAATGCCCTCCCCCCTGCGCATGTGTCCACAATCCCCTGTGCATGCGCGCAAAACCCCCTGCAGATGCACGCATGCCTCACTGAAGCCTCCAAACTTCCAGGAGGTGCGTTGGGCTGTTTTTTTTGCCCTACGCAGGCTTCAGGAAAGTCTCTTGAAGCCTAGGGAGAGCGAAAAATGGCTCAACATGCAAACTGGAAGTTTTGGAACTTCTGGGTTTCCCTTTGGGCTGTTTTTCGCCCTCCAGAGGCTTCAGGAGGCTTCCCTGAAGCCTCTAGGGGGTGAAAAATGGCTGAAAATCAGCTTGCCAGTGCATGCATGCACACTGGAGCTGACAGGGCAATGCCTCACGTGCCCTCAGAAATGGCTCTGCGTGCCACATGTGGCACGCATGCCATAGGTTCGCCATCACAGATCTATAGGATTTGGCACACAAAAATAGGAAGAAAGATGCTGCTCAATCATACTTGTTTGAAGGAAGTGATTATTTTTTTCAGAAAAAAAAATCTGGCATTTTTTCCTGCAGCTTTTATAAGCTGGAATACTTGGTCTAATAAATCCCATGCTGCTTGGAACAGCTCTGGTGGGCAGCCCTGTCTACAGACGAAGCAGTGGCAGTCATGTAAATACTCTGTAACAGCCTTTCCCCCACCCCCAAGTATTTCTTCACCACCAGTCTAATAATTGCTGTTCCCATTTCAGCATCTACCTGACTCCATGGAAAACCTGGAGTCCCGCTGGCTTCGCAAACAAGAGAAAGATGTTTGGGAAAAGTTGATATTAATCACTGTAATCTTTTCTCTATTCTGAGGCTGACAGAACTGCTTGCTGAAATGTTTGCTGTGATGGCAGAGAGTCCCCAATCATCTGGAAGCCTCTGTAATTTTACAAAGCTAAGGATTTATCCATGACAGTAAGACTCCATCTGTTGTCCCAGAAAACAGAAGCTCATTGAATCCTGTAGTAAACACACCAAGACTACAGATTGGGAAAAGCGTTATTTGTCCCAAAGCAAGCACGTACATCATTTTGGCAATTTCCATTCTACAACTAGTCCTTGAATTACAACCATTTCTTCAGTTTGAAATGGTAACAGTACTGGAAAATGCCTTGTGACTGGTCTTCATGAATATGAATGTGGCAGCATCCGTGTGGTCACAAATCAAATTTCGGGTGCTTGGCAATCAGTTTACATTTATGGCAGTCGCAGCATCGTAGGGTCGTGTGATTTCGCCAAGCAAAATCTATGGGGGAAAGCTTTGTTGTGGGACCAAGTTGTATACAATTTCACAAGGAAATTTTAATGGAAAAACAAAGCCAGAAATTCTGAAATCACTGCTCACAACTCAGTTAAATGTCCCACTTCCCCGGGTGTCTTAAGAAGCAGTGTGGTGCAGTCACTATAGCTGTTGAAGTCATTAGTAGCTCATCAAAGCCTTCAATTTGCATGGCTATTTTCTGCCTGTGTGACAAATTTACTATTTTCTGCCCAAGAAGGGAGGGTTCAACCAAGCGAACAAACAAGGAGTAGCTTTGGCAAAGCCGGGCTCCTCACACGGGCAATGGGACAACTTGCTGTGGCTAACTCACCATGGACAACTCGCCATGGCCAACTTGTTGCAGCCAACTCACTATGGGACAACTTGCCATGGCCAACTCGCCAAGGGATAACTTTCTGTGGGACAATATAACAATTCTATTTAAAAATATTTTAAGTTTTGCCATTCACATTTTATTCTGTCACTTCTTTTTGTATCCTTTAATGATTCTATTCCACCATTTCCTTGATATTAACATAACTCTTGCTCTTCAGCGAGTTGTCCTGTGGCGAGATCGTCATGGCGTATCTGCAGCAAGTTGGCTGTGGCAAGTTGACTGTGGCCATGGTGAGTTGGCGATGGCATGTTGGCAGTGGCGTCTTAGACTCCCCTTACATATTAAATGAAGACACTGCAACTTCAGTGTGGAAAACGTAAATGTGTATACAATACAATACAATACAATAGTAGAGTTGGAAGGGACCTTGGAGGTCTTCTAGTCCAACCCCCTGCCTAGGCAGGAAACCCTATACCGTTTCAGACAAATAGCTATCCAACATCTTCTTAAAGACTTCCAGTGTTGGGGCATTCGCAACTTCTGGAGGCAAGCTGTTCCACTGATTAATTGTTCTCACTGTCAGGAAATTTCTCCTCAGTTCTAAGTTGCTTCTCTCCTTGATTAGTTTCCACCCATTGCTTCTTGTTCTACCCTCAGGTGCTTTGGAGAATAGTTTGACTCCCTCTTCTTTGTGGCAACCTCTGAGATATTGGAATAATGCTATCATGTCTGCCCTAGTCCTTCTTTCTCTTAATACGATAACAGCCTTACAAGTCTACTTTTCTCAGTGCTGGCTTCATATTATAGTGGCATTTGACTGTAGGGTTGACTGTTAACAGCAGATCAGATGAGAAAGATAGGCACGCTGGTTTTCAAAGACCTCAGCTACACTAAAGTCTTGCTCAGCTTGTCCAGAAATCTAGCTTTCTTACAAAGATATCTTTGTTCTCCCACATGAGAGCAAAGGCATAACTGAAGAGATCAGGTAGAAATTTTTTTGCCTCCTATCCAGGGCTGCCTGAAACCTAACACCAATGTCAGAATAAAATTGGTGGATGTGTTTAGGAAACTATGTTAAGTCACATGAAGAATACAATTCATTATTATCAGATTTGATGTGGCATTTGAGGACAAGTGTTGGGGCAGAAAATGCCAGGAGGCATGTGAAGGTGAAAGTTAATACAAGATTAATTGGTAAGGACAATGGATGTTTGAATACAAAGCAGAGACTATTTATTTTGAAGAATCAGAACATGGTAAGGTCACTGAGTGCTTACTAGCTGGACACCCGTGCTTCGCTGCGAAATTATGTGACCGGATAATGCAGGAGAAATCCAGTTCACTCCAGTTTAATTCGTTGGCTCAGTGGTGGTCAGTGATTGAAACACATAAAGGAATATTGCTCCCGCTGACTTGAGTCTGGAAGCAGTTCCATAGGTGGAAGGCATAGACATTGTGGTGAGGTACTGACATTTAGTACTGTAAGGAGCCCCAGGCCGCTCCTGAGTGAAGGAGTGTTCACAATCCATTGGCTCAGTGGTGGTTGGTGATTGAAACACATAAGAGAATATAGCTCCTGCTGCCTTGAGTCTGGAAGCAGTTCCATAGTGGAAGGCATAGACATCTTGGTGAAGTACCAACATTTAGTATTGTAAGGAACCTCAGACCACTTCTGAGTGAGGGAGTGGAATGTCTGCCAGTTTGAACTGAGGTAATGGAATGTGAGGCAACTGGCAGTTGGAACAGAGATCTTTTCAGGTGGGGAGGGGGAGTAGAATGTCTAACTTAGCATTGGAGTGTATTAATATAAGGCAACTGGCAGTTGGAACAGAGTTCTTTTCAGGTGGGGAGGGGGAGTACTCCTTAGCATCAGAGCGTGTTAATTACTGTATAAGAAATACTAATGATCTGGTGGTGATTTCAACAAAACCTTTCTTAAAGAGCACCTAGAAGCTAAAAGGAACATACTGTATGTGCCAAATTTCAAGTTTGTAGGCATTGTGGTTCTGGAGATTTTGTGAGGAATGAGTAGTATTTGTCTTTTATATATATATAAGAATTACTAGAATATTAATGTCTGAAATAGACAGTCTTGCTCTATTTCATATATTAATTTCTAGAAATTAAAGTTAAAGACTTGTTAGAATTCTTTTTATTTTAAAGTGGAAGAAAAAATATGCCTACTGCATTTCCATTATGGTGAACAGGAAATTTAGTCCCGAGTATTGCTTTTAAAATATCTGCAGGAAAAAGCTGTTGAAAGCTAGATATGATCACCTTTTACAATATAGATTTCCAGGTGTCCATAGTATGTGCAGTTCTGTAGCTAGAGTTATGGAGACCGAATTGATAAATGTTTACTTTCAGAATGACTAGGAGTTGATCTGCTTCACTTTTAAACGGCAACTTTTTCATTTAAATCAATCTGTCTGTTAAGGCGTTCACAACATTTTCATATAGCCCTTCAGACCATCTGACTGGTTATTTTTTTGCTCCTTTCACACCCATTTCCCAATAAAGCCATGCCCATGTTTTGAATATTTTTTCATCAAGCCACACAAGACTGTCCCATCCAAATAAGAAAATCTTGTTCTACCCTTCTGTGAAAAGCTTCCATGTCTTTTGGATTCTAAAATAGGTAATTTTTTAAAATAAAAGTTGGGAATAGTTCTTCCTTTACTCTTTTCTCCTCCATTTTAAAACATCCATATTGGCTAGAACTTATAGAGGCTGAACTCAAATAGAGCTGGAAGATTGCCAGCAGTGTGCAGCAGCTGCCAAAAAAGCCAACACAGTTCTAGGCTGCATCAACAGAGGGATAGAATCAAGATCACGTGAAGTGTTAATACCACTTTATAATGCCTTGGTAAGGCCACACTTGGAATACTGCATTCAGTTCTGGTCGCCACGATGTAAAAAAGATGTGGAGACTCTAGAAAGAGTGCAGAGAAGAGCAACAAAGATGATTAGGGGACTGGAGACTAAAACATATGAAGAACGGTTGCAGGAACTGGGTATGTCTACTTTAATGAAAAGAAAGACTAGGGGAGACATGATAGCAGTGTTCCAATATCTCAGGGGTTGCCACAAAGAAGAGGGAGTCAAGCTATTCTCCAAGGCACCTGAGGACAGAACAAGAAGCAATGGGTGGAAACTAATCAAGGAGAGAAGCAACTTAGAACTGAGGAGAAACTTCCTGACAGTTAGAACAATTAATCAGTGGAACAGAAGTTGACTCCAGAAGTTGTGAATGCCCCACACTGGAAGTCTTTAAGAAGATGTTGGATAGCCATTTGTCTGGAACGGTATAGGGTTTCCTGCCTAGGCAGGGGGTTGGACTAGAAGACCTCCAAGGTCCCTTCCAACTCTACTATTGTATTGTATTGTATTGTATTTTGGGCTGATAAAGTTAACATGGATCCTTCCTCTCCTTTCATTGGTATTATTAACCAATTAAAGCTTTATTAGCAGACTAGATTTTCAGTGATTCAGTTGCCTCTATTATTGGATTTCCCTGAGTCAGTCTATTTTTCTTTAAGTAATTACTGAGGACATGGTAGGGAAACTGGTAAATTTTTTTCTTTCCAATTTTCTGGATGTGAAAGGATGTGTCTATCATAAACTCTGATTTATCCTTCTTTCACATGAATATCATAAGTTATGAAGCTTGTGACTATTTTCTCATGTTTCAAGAACAATTCAGATTATTGAAAACATGTTTTAGAACTGAGCCTGACTTGAAGATACTAAGTTGTGACAATTGCACATGCTCTCCAAAATCCAAATATTCCCTGGTTTAAAAGTACCTATCCACTGCATGGCAACTCAGCTGGATGTAGTTTATTCAGCAAGTCATGATTAAGTTAATCATGTTTAGTATAATAGGTGAACCCAATCAGTGCACTTTAAGCCTCTGAAAAATCCCTCTGAAAATCACAGTTTTGTAATTTTTGGCAGTATCTAAAGCAAAAAAAATCTAGCTGGGATGGAAATTGTATGGGGGGAAGGAAGGAGGTAAAAGCAGACAGCCCACAAATGAACTTAGAGACATTGCTAATCTATGTTTTTTAAGATGACTGATAATGGGAGTTGCAGTTCAACAACATCTGGAGAGCTTTACCATACTTAACACTGAATTACATCATGTGGGATTGCTGAATTGAAAATAGTTTTATATGAGGAATGCACCATGCAGTTCAGTCTTTTACTGTACCTAAAATATGTCTTAATGAGTGCAAAATATGTAACTGTATCTAACATTTCAGTATAGTTTTTCAGAGATGCTGGCTTTCTATCTTGCTATCACAGAAGTACAGGTGAAACTCAAAACATTAGAATATCCTACAAAAGTTCATTTATTTCAGTAATGCCAACTTAAAAGGTGAAACTAATATATGAGATAGACTCATTACATGCAAAGCAAGATAGTTCAAGCACAATTGTCATAATTGTGATGATTATAGTGTACAGCTCATGAAAATCCCAAACCCACAATCTCAGAAAATTAGAATATTACATGCAATCAATAAAACAAGGATTGTACATAAAACAATATCGGACCTCTGAAAAGTATAAGCATGCATATGCTTATGGAGGGTGTCAATGATGGTTTTCTGCACAACTGTCAGGTCAGAAGTCTTTCCCATGATTGTGATTCCTACTGAACCAGACTGAGAGACCATTTAAAGGCTCAGGAACCCTTTGCAGGTTTTATGGCTTAATTAGCTGATTAGAGTGGGACACTTTGAGCCTAGAATATTGCACCTTTTCACAATATTCTAATGTTCTGAGATGGTGGATTTGGGGTTTTCATGAGCTGCAAGCCATAATCATCACAATTATGACAAATCACGGCTTGAACTATCTTGCTTTGCATGTAATGAATCTAT
The DNA here is from genome assembly GCF_964273705.1 of Natrix helvetica. Classification (NCBI taxonomy): domain Eukaryota; kingdom Metazoa; phylum Chordata; class Lepidosauria; order Squamata; family Natricidae; genus Natrix; species Natrix helvetica. Next base: position 29,780,484 of record NC_138552.1, on the reverse strand, counting down.
CTCATATATTAGTTTCACCTTTTAAGTTGCTTTACTGAAATAAATGATCTTTTGCACCATATTCTAATTTTTCGAGTTTCACCTGTATAATATCCTTTCTCCTGTTTAGTTTTCTCAAGACTGTAAGACATGATGTCCATTTAACCTTTACTTGGAGCACAATGATTTCTTACTCTTTCCACAAATTTTAACAAAGCTGTTTGTTTATTTATTGCAAATTTATTTCAGTAGTCTGTTTCTGCCCTGCAGGCTTGTTTCTGAATGGTGTGCTGACTTTGGCCCTAGACCCCAGGGTCATCACTTGTTCTAAGGCAGGGGTGTAAAACTCGCGTCGACATGTCATCACTTGACGTATCGTGACCCCCCCTTCGCTAAACCGGGGGCGTGCGTGGCGAGCACATGACTCATCCGACCCGTGGGCTGCGAATTTGACACCCCTGTTCTAAGCAGACAGCTTTATAGGATTCCTTTGAAACATGCCAAAATCTGCATCTTGTGCCATGCACTTAAATGGTTTATATTGGCTTGCCACGGGTCCAGCTTTTCCATTTTTGGAAAGATATTTATCTACTTTCATTTCCCCCCAGCTTCCAATCCTGAATGGAACAACATGAACGGATTCTGTGCATCTTCCGCTGTGTCTTACCTGGCATTATTAAGCCCCAGTGCACATTTACCAGCCCTTTGGTCCCCAGCTCCTCTTCTTCATATCTATACCAAGCAATTTTGTACCATCTAGAAAAAAGAGCTTCTATTTCAAGAGTGTCAAGCTGCCGCCTGCGAGCTGGATGCATCATGTGCTGGCCACACCCACCCATTTTAGTGAAGGGGGAAAAAGTCACGATAAGTCACGTGACGACAACGTGATGACAAAGTATGAGTTTGACACCACTGTTCTATTTGCCTTTTTTTTTTTTTTTTTTTTGTACCTCAGACGAGAGGAAGGCATCTTAGACCTACACCTTTGCTGAGGTCTGGTGTTAGTAGTGTTTGATTCCTTCCAGAAATCCCCTGAAGAAGTGATCTATTAGGCCAGGGCTCTCAACTTTAGCAACTTCAGCAATGTTTAAGGTGTGTGGATTTCGCCCCCCGGAATTTCTCAGCCAGCATGGCGGGGGAGTTGAAGTCTGTACGTCTTGAAGTTGCCAAAGTTAAGAAACACTGTATTAAGCTGCGGCAGAAAAATTGCTTCCTCCCCCACAGCCTGCAGTTGTTTTGCATGACCAAAATAATACTAGGTAAGTTTTGCCAGATATTTAATTGAATGCCTCCTTGGATTTATAACTCTGACGTTTTTCTTTATCAGCTTTCAAGCCCATCCAAGATGTAAACAAAGTTTCAGGCAACAGACTGTGGTTTTGAAGCCTGATAAAGACAAGGTGCTCTTTTTTTCCTTTGGATATTGTACTATACTGTATGTTCTTTCTGTCAAAGAAAGACAGTTGCTAATGACAGTTAAGGACAGTTAAGCTGCCGCCTTTAACTTCAAGTTTAATTCTCTTATTATTGCCTAAAGGCATTAGAGGGGAAAAAATCCTATCACATATGTAGCACTGTGTGCTAATATTCCTCGATAAAAAGTGAAGACAGGATGCACAGATCACCCTGTTATTCTGCATATGTTCCTCTGTTCCAGATCATCCATTTGGCGTGGGATTGGAAAAAGAACTTAACCTACAAATAACTTAGAATTACTAACTGTTTTTCTGGGGATTTGTTAAAGGCTTCTTGATGAAACCTGTAAAATTTATTGGGCACAGCAACCATCTTGAAATCTGCTGGGTCATATGTACTACTGAATAGTCTACTGAATAGTTCCATCTGAGTAAGATGGATTAGATACATGAGCTGGAGATTCTCTGTTCTTATTGTAAAATATTAGTTCTGATCAGCTACATAGACACATCACATTTGAATTATGAATTGCACTGACTTATCATAGAATACTTGTAGAATTGACAGCAAAATCATTTGCAGTGTGTAAGAAACCAGTTAAAGTCATCCATGAGAGGTGGTGGTCAGCCTTTTAAAAACTTTTGGAATGATGAACCCATAACCTCTCTAGATGTTGCACAGATCTTGGCATGTGTCCTTGTATTAAAACAAAATCTAGACCCTGTTGCTGTAACTTACACCTGTCATTGACCATGAGTTGGGTCATCGTTTTAATTTTGAACTTGTCAAGAAAGCAATTGTGATAATGTGATCAAAGTCACACCCCAGTTTTATATTAAAACTTTGTGCGTAGTCATGACAGTCATTTTGACTGTTTTAACAATATTCTCCTCCTGCTCCTGCCACCCCTACAGATTTATACAGTACAGACTAGCAGATTCCAAATTTTCTCTTCTGGCCTAGCTAAACTAATGTTTCCTCCCCAATTGTGTTGTTCTCTATATTCACAGAAGTATATACTTTATATACTTTTATATGCTTTAGAGCCTTCTCCACCTTCACAAAGAAGGTTCTAAAGCAGTGATAGTTAACTTTTTCGGGATTGAATGCCCAAAGCGTGCGCGCAAATGCACGTATGTGTGCCTGAATCCCCAAAATGCAATGCGCATGCAGCCCCCGCACATGTGCCCTGCCCCCCGTGTATGCATGCGCCCACCGACACATGCCTCACCCCTGACACATGTGCGGCAGAGACCGAAAGACCAGCTGATTGACGGGAGGCACATGCACATGCTTACACACACACACACACTCACACTCACACTCACACACACACACACACACACCATTAATCAATTTGCCCATTGTGCGCGTGATAGGCCCATCCCCAGCCTCCCACCTGTAATTAGCTTTGTCATTTTTACTTAAGACATGTTAATCGATGGAGGCTTAGCTCGTATTACTTCCTCCCCTATTCTTTTATAACTACACCTGGAACTCAGATGTTCCAGTAACAGTGTTCCGTCCGCCTTTGGTGTTTAGTCATGCCAGCTACATGGCTTTGAAACGGAGATGAGCACCTCTCCCTAGAGTCAGGAACGACTAACACATATGTGCGAGGAGAACCTTTACCTTTATAAAGATTTTCAACGGATAATAATGTTTTATTTCTCCTAAATGCAGAATAATTTGTACCCGTTGTTCTGTGGCTAGTAAAATCAGGGCATTTATGTTGATTTATAGTTGTAAAATGTTTCATGAAGTCAGATGTGTTGAACTTCAGCTCCAATAATCTCTAGCAATGATGGGCAATACTGGATGGTTATGATTTTATTAAATACAGATAGGATTGAAAACATATTGTTTCCCAATTTGTGATTTAATTGCTTCTCTTTGAATGGATTATTTTCATTAATTTGACAAGGCCCTCTTTCCTGATTTTATGTGAAAAGCCAGGATTGGAAGTAACTACATGTTTAGCTAATGCCTTATCGTTTCCTGAGGCTGCAACTGTTTTATTTTCTCATAATAATACTATTTCTTCAGCTAAACTGAAGAGATCATAAAACACCCATTCCTATGCCCATTTTGAATCCTATTAAATTACTTTGAACCCGCTCCTTGATTCATGATAGCTTATAGAGATATAGTGATAAGAAATTCCAATATAATATTGGTTGTGGCTTAGACACGTTGCTGCAAAAGTATCAATGCAAAAGTTAAAAAAAAGCGGGGTGGGTGGGAGTTAATTTAATGTTTAGAAACAATTCAGGTAAAAGGTAAAGGAGTCCCTGCAGATTTTACTCCGCTAGTTACTGCCGACTCTAGGGGCGCTGTTTATCTCTCTTTCAAGGCCATTGAGCCAGTATTGTCCAAAGACATTTCCGCGGTCATGTGGCCAGCATGACATAACAGAGCGCCGTTACCTTCCCATTGAAGAACCTATTTCAAAGGTGTCAAACTCAAGGTCTGTGGGACAGATACGGCCCCCAGGGTGCTTAGATGTGGCCTGTGGGCCTACCCTGGAAACAGCAAAGGACCGGGCCATGGTGCCTCTGCCAGCAAAAACGGAGCTCAGGAGGACCACGCGCAGGTCTCCTGGGCTCCGTTTCCGTCCACGTTGGCCTCCTATACTCAGGCTTCCCGGACTCCTTTTTCACTGGCAGAGGCTGGCAGGAGGCCATTGTAGCCAGAAATGGAGCCTCGATGAGTGATGTCAAGTTGGCCACGCCCACCCGGCCCCCTGAGGTCAAACACAACCCTGAGGTGGCCCTCAATAAAATCGAGTTTGATACCCCTGACCTATTTGTCTGCTTGTATTTGCATGCTTTTGAACTGCTAGGTTGGTAGGAGCTGGGGCAAGGATGGGAGCTCACCCTTGTAGCGTGGAGCTCGGCTCTTAAACCTGAGCTTCCAGTTTTCTAGCCGACAAGCTCAGCATCTTAACCGCTGAGCCGTCGTGCTGCTCCAGGGGAAAAAAAATGGAGAATACAAATAAAAAGAGTAAGGTCCTCTTTATTCACTGATTTATACACATCCAGCATGTAAATTACATGTAAGTGGGCAATTCAAATGATCTGTAAAACCAACAGAAGTTGAAGGGGTAACAGATTTTATCATCACTTCAATTTATATAGCTCAAGACCTTCTATCTTGTGAGCATATCAGAACACATGCATGGCTCTTGTGGAAAGTTGGGGGAGAGGATAAGAAGGAAAGTTGGAAAGAAAATATGAGACATAACATTAGTTTAGAAATAAAACCTTAAAACAACCACTAGATGCAGCTCAGGCAGGTTTGCATTGCCTATCTAGTTAATATATGCAGTCTGATAAGAAACCTTTGCCGTCATTTCACCTCTGAAAAAATGATGCTGAATCCTCTGACAGTTCTAGATTGGCCATTTGATGATGCTTGGCTCTTGCTGATCCTTGGCTGTCTGATGATGAAAATGCTCTTGCTGATCCTTGTTTTCAAGGATTATCAGTCTGACGTCTGAGATAAGGAGTCCTGGGGAGGCGGAATATCTCTCACTGAATTTTAAATATTGCTATGCCACATTCGTATCCATAGGTTTTGTAGCAGAGGGTTGAGATTATCAATCTTTCCAAAGTAAAAAAATAGTGAAGCATTGCTGACACGATGGAATATACAGTACTGGAGAATGAGAATCTTCCATAATTTTGTGGGTAAGTTACAAGAGTATGATAATTGGGGTATTATTTGATTCCTTATAATTATTTACAGTGCTAATAATCTTAAAATGAAGAAACTGTAGGATAATGTTCCAGTGACTCTTCCAGACAGAACCTTTTTGGAGGTGGCTGTTATGGAAGTACAAGACCTCAAGCTCAAAGGGAACCTCAAAATTAGACATTTATTCATTTGACAGTTACTTTGATGTCTTCAAATTGTTTTATACTGTGTAACTCTCTCTCTCATGCTTTATTCCGTCTGTGCATGGCAGTTTTTATTTTTTATTATGTCTAGCAGCCTCAAAAGTTGGAAGTACGTCCTGTAGCCCAGCTTTTCAGGGCCCTTTCATAAAATCATAGAACTGCAGAATTGGAAAAGCTACACGGATCATGTCCAACCCTTTGCAATGCGCCGGAAAACAGATTGTTTGAGAGATGTCTAGCAACCTCTTCAACATCTCCAGTGATAGAGAATCCACAATCTTATAGGTAGATTAATTCCATTGTTGTACAAATCTGGTTGTTCTTCTACTCAAAAGAAATTTGTTACTACAACTTATTTTTAGTCTTAGTTTCTATGGCAGCGGGAAATACTTCCTGGAAGGGGTGGGCTCCTGCTCGCACACATGCACGCATGTGCATTTGCACTTAAAAGGTTCTGTGCATGCACACAACATTAAAAAAGGGGAAAATATTACATTTTTTTCAATGAAGATTGTTCTGCGCATGTGCAAAACAGAAACTCAACTCACTGAGGGTAGAATCGGTACGGTCACGTGTCCAGCCGAGTTACTACCTATTCAGCTGAACCGATCCGAACCAGTCCGAAACCACCTCTGCTTCCTGACCATCTTTAATTGGACCTTGTTTTATGTACATGAACACAGCCATCATGTCTCTACTTTGTCTTGCTTCCTCCAGACAGAATAGTTCAAGTTCTTTGTCCTCACAGGCCTTGTCCTCATAGGCCTTGCTCCAAGTGAGATCTAGATAAATTGTTATCTCTTGACCGGCTGGTTCAGGGTCTTCCTACCTTAGGCACCAGATTTGAGAATGCAAGGAAAGGCCATGGAGCCTTTGCTTGCAGATTTTTTTTCTTCATAGTTCTAAGGGGCTCAGTCAAAGGTTGAGGCCAGCTACTACATATGACTTAAGTGTTAGAAAAGTAGGACATCTGTCTTGGTTCGCAGCTTCCCTGTACTCGAGAAGTTACATGTCTTCCCCCACCATGAAAAAGAAGACAGCTACTTTTCTGAAAACAAGCCTACATTTCATTTTTCAAACTTCAAATTTATTTCAGGGCTACAGCTTAATTGTTTTTCGTCCCAACAAAAGGCCCTTGCAAAGGGGAAACAGCTTCTGCTTTATTCTGTTTGGAGTCATGCCTTTTTGTTTTGATATGTATCTGCGATCCAGCACTCCTTTGTTTGAAAAACAAATGCAAGGCTTCAGCTTACGGTTATGTGATATGTAGCGTGTTGATATTTTCCTCATCTGTAACAGTCTGAAAGATAATGTTTGTGTATCAGTCTGAAAGATAGTGTTTGTGTATCCGACAATAATCTCTTAACAATTTACTTTTGGCTTATCCAGTTTGCATCCTGTGGATTCCTGCTTACCCATTTCAAATCCCAGATGAAAGTGCATGCTTGTTCCCCCCCCCTTATATTCAGTTGTATCATGGCTATCCATCCTGCAACAATCAATGCCTGTCATTGGTCTCCCCTTTATGATTGACAAAGGCAAACAAGATTTATCCTTGGACAATGTCCAAGGAGCCTCCTATCTTAACACTGGTACTGTAACTTAAATCTGTTTTAGTATGCATAAAGATGCTTTCAACCTGTGTCAATAATGGCTATGGATGAAATGAAGGACACAATAGACAGACGTAGACATATTTTTGCCATGGTTAGATACAAGCGGAGACATAGCTTTGCTTGTCTCCAAGCTAAACATGTCCATTTCCTTCAATCTTTTCTCAGCAAAATGATTTTTCTTATCCCTGATTATTTTCACTATTCCAAGCTCATTTGTTCATATTGTTTTAAATAAAGGGCTCCAGGACTAGACACTAACTTGAGAAAAGCTGTAGCTAACGGATATAATTTTCTTGTTGTTTTATAACAATATGAGTTTCCTTTAAGAGACACGGTGACATAGCAACAGAAGTTCTGGTCCCAATTGTGGTTATAATTTGAGGAATATACCAAAGGTGCTTTTTAAAGAGGCACCTGGATCATCTTTTTCTTTGAAGATGTTTTGCTTCTCATCCAAGAAGCTTCTTCAGCTCTGACTGGATGGTGGGGAATGGAAGGATTTATATTCCTTGCAGACAGCTGGTCATTTGCATTCCTTTAGAGAATTGTTGAGGCTACTTGGAGGTTTGTCTGTGTCCTCAGGGTTACCTGAGTAGTGCAAATGGGCATGGACTGCTGAAAGGACTGTGTTGGGGAGCTGTGAGTTCTGCAGGATATTATCTGCATGTGTCCCTTCAATGTTGAACACAGGCTGTTGGGGACAAGTTTGTATTGTCTGCATCTCAAACTGAACTTCAAAGAAAAATAAGAAATTGCCTCTTGAAAAAGCACCTTTGGGACAACCATGATCTGTATGACAGAGAATCTCCATTGACAATTTGAGGACTACCTGTACAGCCTCATTATTTTGGTTAACAAATGGGTAAGATAATGCAGATATATGTGAAGAAAGATGGAAATACTTTTGAAACTAAATTATTGTTCCCTTGCTTTCCCCTCCTCTCTGCCCATACAATAGAAAGGTCACCAACAAGGACTAAGAATATTACTGGATATATTGCATCCTGAAACAGAGTCCAAGTTGCCCCCTCCATAAGGATTTTTTAAAAAAAACATTTAAGCATCTCTAAACTCTTGAGGACTCATGCAGTGGCCATACATTCTTTGCAATATCTCACTGAAGTCTTGAAAAAAGTTGCAGAGATTATGAAGTGCATGACACTGATATAGTAGATGTATAAAACTGCAATGATCCAAAGATCCATTCCCCAACAGTAGAATAAATAATGTGCTGAAAATACAACCTATGTGGGATAAAAATCTAATGGGAACAATGAAAAAATGCTGTTCTGTCGATGAAAAAGTCAAGGTAGCTGATCTCTTGCCTGTTCTGTTTGGTAATAAATTATCATCCCTGTAATATTTAAGAATTTAGTTCTTTATATTCAGTCAGGTTTATAGTGTTGGATTAGTATTCTACTTTTTAAAATGCTCTTTTTTCTGACTGTTCCTTCTGTTAACTCCAGTTTCTGTCCTTGCTGGGAGTAGTCATGCCAATTAGATTGGGTGGTGCAAATGAAGTTTGTTTTTGCTAAGAACTCCATGTCAACTGAATATGTTTTTTTTCATAAAGAAGAATGGAACAAATTAAGACATTAAAAAAATGAGGGAGAAAGCAAAATGTATTGATTCATCCCTACCTTCAGGAGACTATCTCTTAATAGATTTCTTTCTTTAGGTTATCGCAGAAAGAACTCTTATAGCCCTCAAATCAACTTTATCTTTTAGTTGCCAGATGTAGCAGAATATGCCTACCCGTTATTTGTTTATATATTCATTTATTTATTAGTATCCCACCTTTATTATTTTTACAAATAACTTAAGGCAGCGAACACACCTAGTATTGTGTTCTCCTCCTATTTCCCCCACAACCACAAACTTTGTGAGGTGAGATGTGCTGAGAGGACATGATTGGACCAGGGTTGTCCAGCTGGCATTAATGGCTAACACAGGACTTGAACTCATACTCTCCAGTTTTCAAACTTGGTGTCTTAACCACTAGACCAAACTGGTTCTTTTTAAAAACCTATTCCTCCTTATGTTGCTAAACATAAGAGAACAAGAGGGCAGTTTTTGAGGGTCTAGGACAATTCAACACTGTCAACTCGCCAAATTGCCACAGCCAACTCACCACGGCTAACTTGCCAAACCCAACTTACCATGGCCATCTTGCTGCAGGACAACTCACCAAGGCCATCTTGACCCAGGATAACTCGTTGCAGGACAAGAGTTACACTAATATCAAAGAAACGGTGGAATGTAATCATTAAATAGAATCATTAAAGAGCTGCTGTGGCGCAGTGGTTAGAGTGCAGTACTGCAGGCTACTTCTGCTGATCACCAGCTGCCAGCAGTTGGGCAGATCGAATCTCACCAGGCTCAAGGTGGACTCAGCCTTCCATCCTTTTGAGGTGGATAAAATGAGGACCCAGATTGTTGGGGGCAATATGCTGACTCTGTAAACCACTTAGAGAGGGCTGTAAAGCACTGTTAAATGGTACAATGGGACCTCGGGTCACGAACGGCTCAGACCACAACCAAATCGAGTTCCGACCAAAAAATGTGCAATTTTTTTGACTCGGGTTGTGAACACATGGTGGTGATCAAATGTGGCTGCAGCTGATTTCCCTTTCTGCGCCATAGAGAAAGTTCTGATTTGCTGAACAAACCTGTCTGCCATTCCACATGTTAAAGTTACCCTTTAATCTCGTTCTCGTTGGCTTCTAGCTTGTTTTGTAAGTAGCTTTCTCCCCAGCCAAGCAGCCACTCTCTCCCTCTCCTACCTTCCCGGGAGACCCACGTGGCGCTGCAGATACCTCGATCGCAGCTTTTTTGTTACTGTTGTTTTGCGCGCGTGGCGAGGTTTGGGAACACAGCCAAGCAAGGTCTGCAGTTGGGAATCCCGGCAGCTTGGAAGCCAGGATCTCCCTCCGCCTCCCCTCCCCTCAGTTCTCTTTGAAGCTTAGACTTTGAAGCATGGAAGGAAGGTGTGTGTTGGGCCGCTTCTTCTCGCCAGGGCTTCCATGCAGAGAGGAAGGCAGGAGGAGCACTGCAGAAGCCAGCCAGTGAGGTCCGAGCCCTCCTACCTTCCTGCCCCAGGAGAGCTGGGGCTCCTAAGACAGCCGAGAGGAAGGCAGGAGGAGCTATTTGTGTTATTAAGGGAGTTTACATTTTACTATTACATTGTGAGGTCTGTGGCATATGTATGTATAGTTCGTTGGGGTCTGGAACTGATTGATCGTATTTACATACAATCCAATGAGAAAATTAGATTCGGGTCACGACCAAATTGGATTGCAACCAAGGTTGTGGAATGAATTGTGGTCGTGACCCGAGGTCCCTCTGTATTTACAGGTGAAACTCAAAAAATTAGAATATCGTGCAAAAGTTCACTTATTTCAGTAATGCAACTTAAAGGGAGAAACTAATATATGAGATAGACTCATTACATGCAAAGCAAGGTAGTTCAAGCCGTGATTTGTCATAATTGTGATGATTATGGCGTACAGCTCATGAAAACCCCAAATCCACAATCTCAGAAAATTAGAATATTGCATGCAATCAATAAAACAAGGATTGTACATAGAACAATATCGGACCTCTGAAAAGTCTAAGCATGCATATGTACTCAGTACTTGGTTTGGGCCCCTTTTGCAGCAATTACTGCCTCAATGCGGCGTGGCATTGAAGCTATCAGCCTGTGGCACTGCTGAGTTGTTATGGAAGACCAGGATGCTTCAATAGCGGCCTTCAGCTCTTCTGCATTGTTCGGTCTCATGTCTCTCATCTTTCTCTTGGCAATGCCCCATAGATTCTCTATGGAGTTCAGGTCAGGTGAGTTTGTTGGTCAATCAAGCACAGTAATCCCACAGTCATTGAACCAGGTTTTGGTGCTTTTGGCAGTGTGGGCAGGTGCCAAGTCCTGCTGGAAAATGAAGTCAGCATCCCCATAAAGCTCATCTGCGGAAGAAAGCATGAAGTGCTCCAAAATCTCCTGGTAGACGGCTACATTGACCCTGGACTTAATGAAGCACAGTAGACCAACATCAGCAGATGACATGGCTTCCCAAATCAACACAGACTGTGGAAACTTCACACTGGACTTCAAGCATCTTGTAGTGTGTGTCTCTCCATTCTTCCTCCATGATCTGGGTCCTTGGTTTCCAAATGAGATGCAAAAGTTGCTCTCATCAGAAAAGAGGACTTTGGACCACTGAGCAACAGACCAGGTCTGTTTTTCTTTAGCCCAGGTAAGACGCTTCTGACGTCATTTGTTGTTCAGGAGCGGCTTGACAAGAGGAATACGACATTTGAAGCCCATGTCCAGAATCCGTCTGTGTGTGGTGGCTCTTGATGCATTGACTCAGCCTCAGTCCACTCCTTGTGAAAGTCCCCGACACTTTTGAATGGCCTTTTCCTGACAATAAATACTCTCCAGGCTGCAGTCATCCCTGCTGCTTGTGCACCTTTTTCTTCTACACTTTTCCCTTCCACATATCTTTCTATTAATGTGCTCTGATACAGTACTTTGGGAACATCCAACTTCTTTTGCAATTGACTTTTGAGGCTTTCCCTCCTTATGGAAGGTGTCAATGATGGTTTTCTGCACAACTGTCAGGTTAGCAGTCTTTCCCATGATTGTGATTCCTACTGAACCAGACTGAGACCATTTAAAGGCTCAGGAACCCTTTGCAAGTGTTATGGCTTAATTAGCTGATTAGAGTGGGACACTTTGAGCCTAGAATATTGCACCTTTTCACAATATTCTAATTTTCTGAGATGGTGGATTTGGGGTTTTCATGAGCTGTAAGCCATAATCATCACAATTATGACAAATCACGGCTTGAACTATCTTGCTTTGCATGTAATGAGTCTATCTCATATATTAGTTTCACTTTTTAAGTTGGCATTACTGAAATAAATGATCTTTTGCACGATATTCTAATTTTTCGAGTTTCACCTGTAAGTCTAAATGCTATTGCTATAGGTATTGTTATTGCTATTGCTAAGTGCTATTGCTATTAAAGAAAGCGCAAAAGGAGGGACAGAATAAAATGTGAATGGCAAAAGTTAAAATATTTTTTATTTAATGTAAAATTTTAAATAGAATTGTTATATTGTCCCGTGGTGAGTTGGCCAGGGTGAGTTGGCTACAGCAAGTTGTCCTATTCTCAGTTTTTGAAGCACTTTCTCATCCATCCTTGCCTTTCCAGGCATATTTGGCTTGGATTCCCAAATTTTCATCCATCATCTAGCCTAGTTCTAAAAGTCCTCTTTAATCGAAGGTCCTTCTCTGAAAAATAAATTCTTGTCCCCTTTCTGTTTGAAAACATCTCGTGATGACCATATAAAGATCTGTTTTTGTGCATCAATGAAAAGCATAACAGAAAATCCCGTGTGTTGATTTTGCTCTGTTCTGGTATCTAGTAGAAGCTTTACCTTATTTCTCAGTTCGGTTGATTGCAGTTAGTGCTATCAAATGTTTCACTGTTTTAAAATGAAGCTAGTTCCCCACCACCACTACGCAGTACAGAATCGCTTCTCTCACCCTGAATCACAAACAAGTTCTGTCTTTCTTTTCTATCCTGTCTAACTGGATACTATTTGCATGACTATAATCCAAAGATAAAATGTAACTTTACTTCACTGGACTCTTGGGATCCTTGCCCATTTACGTACAGCGCAGAAGTTGTATCAGTCTTATGTTGACACTGTTAAATGTCAGGAACTTCGCGAAAGCAGTCACATTTTGAACTGAAGCACTGCCAGGCTATGCCGGCCAGTGAGACACTGTGAGGTATGTATTCTGTATTTTATGTTACTGTCTTGAGCCAGCTGTTCCCAACTTGATATTTTTCGGATGTTGGCTGGGAAGTATAGGAATTGTAGTTCAGCACATCTGGAGAATGTAACTTTCAGAAGAGGGACATTGGGCTTTGTTTTGTGACAACTTTTTAACAGGTTAATATCAGCTGATTTAGAATGACAATACTTTTGAGAGGTGAATTTAATAACCCTTTATAAAATCTAGAAATGTCCAAAGCCTCATGGGTTGATTCGATAATAATAATAATGACAATATGGTTGGAATTGTATGGTGAAAGTGTTATCCTATAGCCTGCTTTTTCCTCTGTTGTAGAACTATTTCTGAAATCATTAGACAACATGAATATGTTTTAGTTATGTCTGTATGAGAAAGCTACAGATACAGAGCCAAGTGGACAGAGTAAAGACAGTTTTGCTATGCACTTAATTCTCCTCTAAACGCAGTTTGTGTCACAGACAAAACCTCGATGAAACAAAGATGAAACTTAGTCTGCTATCAAAATGAAGAAGTCACAAATATACTTTTTCAAGTTCTGAACCATGTGACTTTTGTTTAGCTTATTATCTGGGTTCACTTGATGCCCTGAGTAATTGAACAGTCCAATCTGTTGAGCACAATTGGAGGAATTTGCATAATGTATTAAAGCATAAACCTCTATTTACAAACCATAACAGTTCGGTTCATTCAACACATTAAAGCCAAAACGAATAAACTCTTTTGTGGTTTAGTCTGACAGCTAAGAAGGCTGGTACCCACAGTGTATGCTGTGAATACCAACAGTACTGCATTTGCTGTGAATCAGTGCAAAGATTTTTTTAAAAAAAGCAACTCTATTCCAAGTGCATATACTAGTGATGGCAAACCTTTTAGACACTGAGTGCCCAAACTGCGCATGCACATGCCCAAATTGAAACGTATGTGCATGCGCAAATGCATGGACATGCAGGGATGTGTGTGTATGCACAGCAGAGACCCAAAGACCCGCTGGCCGGAGGGAGGCATCCCATCACTGGCGTTGTGGCAAGAGGTAAGATCTTTTTCTTTTGTGAGCTTCGGTTTCATCATTTGCAGGGAAACAGAAGCTCAAGATAGAAACACCATGAAGATCTGACCTGGGGTGACAGCCCACGTCAGCAGAGAGGGCTCTGCGTGCCACCTCTGGCACATGTGCCATAGGTTCACCATCACGGGCATATACTATTCCAACCACTTGAAGATTCTTGCTTCTTTCTTGTAATTTGAGACAATATGTCTGATATATATTAGCATCTAAAGCAGGGGTGTCAAACTCACATCACATTGTCATCATGTGACGTATTATGACTTCCCCCCCCCACCTTTGCTAAAATGGGGATGGGCATGGCCAGTGCATAATGCATCTGGACCGCGGGCCACAAATTTGACATCCCTGATCTAAAGGATGAGCTGGTGCATTTTGCTAATCTGTTGTAATAAAAATTATCAAATACTGATGAATTTATTATGGAAGAAACTTTAATGAATTATAATCCACTTCTGTTGGAAGTGATGTGCTGAACCATTTGCCTTGATTTTTTGAGGGTACTGCTGTGATTTGCTCGTTCTGATTTTGTCACAGCTGTCATAGATTGCAGGATGATCTAAGAGCCAAGCCATCAGTTTATGGAGCTGTCAACACTAACATATAGACTTTTATGTACTTCGAGATTCTAATGTTCAAACTAACATGCACAGTCAAAATGCTATTTTACCTCCCTAAAACTGTATCTTCCTCTGGCAGGATGGGCTTGTCTGGAAAAAGCAAAACTTTTCAGCCAAATAAAAATATTATCCCACCGAAACCAACCTAAAACCATAATGATTAAATGGTTACACAAAATTAGTAAACTGGTCATCTCTTTAGTTCCTGTTCTGATCTCATTCATATTTCTCGGGAAGGGAGGACTATGAATCTGAGTTAAGGAAGTGAATGTTGATTTCTTGAGGAATATGTTTTCCATGTCAAGATTGACAAAAGGTTGGTCCAGATGACTAAGGAGGCTGCCTGTAGTGGCAAAATATTACAGGCACTGTAAAAAGTACATTGAACCATTACCACAAGGCCTCTTCTACTTTGTGCTCTCAAATGTGTTGGAAAAATGTTCTGTAGAATTATTTTACTACTTCAGGCAGTAAAAACGTTGTAATATAGTCCAGATCATTGTGTAGGTTATGGTGAAATATCTTAAAGTGCTCAAAATTTAAAACATAGAAGTGGGACTCTTCGTGAGAGATTATTAGGACTATAACACTTAGCTAAGTACAGCCCAAGTCATGTTGTTCCTGAAAGCCGAGATATCTCCCAACACACCCATACAAAAAACAACTAGAGCAGCAGCTGACATTTGATATCACCAGGAAAACACCTTCCCTTTAACCCTAGGGGAGCAAATCATTTAGGATGCTAGGTAAGAAACATTCAACTTTTAGTGTGGGTCAACTCTGCTTCTAATAGTTGCTTCATATAAGTTATGCTAGGGCCATTCTGGCTTTGCATAAAAATGGTGACACTATGCATTCTTCTGTTTACTTAGATAACTGATCCTGGTATACTTAATACTGTTCTGTTTTATTGGTGTGATTGAAGTCTGCAGACAAAAAAAATATTATGTGAGTCATCCCTTTTACAGTACAGTAATAATCAGAGAGCAAGTTCATGGGATGACTTGCAGCAGAATATAAGAACATACTCAGAAGAATCCTTATGTTACAAATCATGAAAAATATGTCTATAAAATTGCTTTTTTAGATAATGGACAAACAAAACCATAACTGAATGGTACATGTTAGAAAATGTTAGATGTTAGAATCTAATGTTAGAAAAGATGATAACTTACTGAAATTGTTCGTATTTATTTATTTGATTTGTATAGTTGCCCATCTGAAGAAGTGTCTCTGGGCAGCGTACAGCATAAATACTAGCTTTGATAGAGCAGAGCAGAGTAGAATTCTTTATTGTCCAAGTGTGATTGGACACACATGGAATTTGTCTCAGATGTATAAGTTGTCGGTGTACATGCAAGCAACAAGTGTAGATCTTGATCATAATCATAAAATACAACATTGTAAATCATAAGATATAACACTCAGTGATAGTCATAGGATACTAAACAATCAACATAAATCATAATAGGATACTAAATAAAAGCAATCAACATAAATCATAAGATACAAACAACAAAGTTATAATCATAAGATGCTAAAGGAAAAATGAGAAGGATAATTGTAATACAGCCCTACTACATGATTTGACATTCCAGGGCATAAGACAGTGTTGTGGGAATTAGTTGTTTAGCAAAGTGATGTCATGGAGGAAAAATTGTCCTTGTGTTTAGTTATTTTGACGTGCAATGCCCTTTAGCGTCTTGAGGAAAGAAGTTGAAATAGTTTATGTCCAGGATGTGATGGGTCTGTAGGTATTTTCACAGCCCTCTTTTTGGCTTGGGCAGTATATAAGTCTTCAAAGGAAGGCAGGTTGGTAGCAATTGTTTTTTATGCAGTCTTAACTATCCGTTAATATATATATTAATATGTTCTCTTTTACATATTTTTCTTCCCTTCCTTTGTCCCTTTTTTCATCCTGCACTTTTTATCTTTTGTGGTTTTCTTAGTTTGCATTAGTTTTTTTAAATCTTTGTATTTCTAAACATCAAGAAAAAGTATTACTAAAATGAAGTGTCCATATATGGATGTAATATTCCAGATGAAGTCTGACTAATGCAGAATAGAAAGTCATAATGATTTATCTTGGCTTTTGTGCCGTATGTCTGTTCATATAATCTAGCACTGTTTTTTTTTTTTGCAGCTGTGTAGTGTTGTTAGCTTATGTTCAGATCATGATCCACCAAGAGACACAAGTATTTTTCACATGTGCTACTTCTCATAGTCTTCTCTATCCTATATGCCTTAGATGTTTTCCTGTACACCGCTTGGAGAGTCCAAGCAATGGGTTAATTCAGTCTGCTTGCCCTTAGGACTGAGGAACTATTTTTCCTTTAGCCACACCTCCTCCTGGTGTGCTCAATCCCCCAGAATTCTTCCTCAGTCAGCCCGTTTGGACGTAATTAGATAGAGCTCTGAGCTGAATTAATTCTTTTTTGGCTTGGACTCTCTATTTGCGTTTTATTCTATTTCCTAACATTTCCCCAACTTTGTGAGACGTTTCTCTCCTCATCGCTGCACTTTTCTCCAGCAGAATTTGCATCTGAAGGCCAGGAGGTAAGCTGGAAGGTGGTGGGGGGTGCCCCTCAGCCGATCCTCATGGGACGGCTTCGGAGGCCTGCCGCTTGTCGTTTAAAATGGCGCGGCTGCAGCGGCGAGGCTCCTGCGTCCCCAGGCCCCTCGTTTGTTATTTTAGACGAAGTTTTTTCGTTCCCCGGCCTGCTAGAGGACCTCTGCCGCAGGGAGGAGTGGGCGATCGTCGCCATTCGAGGCGCGTTCGCTCCTCGCTCTCCCTTAGCCCCACGCTGTTGCGGCGGCCATTTTAGGCGCAAAAAAAGCGCGCCCAGCCATGGCCGCCATTTTGCATCAGCCTCGCTATCAGGAGACCGCTGGAGGTGGCAGGGCCTAGCAAGGGTTTCTCGGGCTAGGATCGCCACCTTCGCCCTTTTGTCTATTTTTGCGAGCGGCGCTGGTTCCTGGGCCATTCCTACGGTCATTATACCGGCTCAGGGAGGAGGCCTAAGTAAGCGCAGGCCAAAACTTTTTCTAGTCATTCTCCTCCCTGCTTCTCCTGCGGAGCCTTGCACCTCGGTGCAGGCCCCAATCCTACCCCTGGGCCTCTGACTGGTATTAAGCATGGGATAATTTCATACGTATTGACTCAATTACTGTGCATATGGCAATTTTAACGAATCCTTTCGGTTTGTTTCCCCTTGCAGCAACCAGTCTCTCTCTCTAACTTCTGCCTTGTCATAGCCTTGCTCCATCTTGTGTGGTCATTGACTATGGACCTGCCCAGCCCCCCTGATTCCCAGGATACTAGGCCGAGCCTCTCTCAGGCCCCTAGCAAAGGTTCCTCCTCATCGGGGAGTGGGGGTGCGGGCAAGAGTGGTGGGGGTAGCTCTGGGAAACAGCGTTCCAGAACCCCTTCTGTGGCTGAGGCCAAGGATGCTGAAAGGCGCCAGCGGGCCCTTGACAAGCAGTTTGAGAAGGCCAGACGCCAGGCAGACAGGGAGCAGTCCCTTTCAGGAATCCCTCCCTCCCGGGAAGATCTCCAAATGGTCCTAGCCGAGGAGGTGGAGTCCCAGGACCTATCCCCAAATAGGTCATTTGCAGAGCCGGCTTCCCCGGCACCCTCTTGGGCCTGTGAGCAGGCCCCTCCCCCTGGGGATGCTAGCATAGATGATATGCAGGGTGAGGCTTCACCCCCCCTAGAGGAGGGCTTGGATCCTGATTCTGACTCTGAGGAGTTATCTCCCCGCATGCAGGAACTGATGGCCCGTGCCATTGCCAAGGGCATCACCGAGGCCATGAAATTTAAGAGTCCCACTGCAGTGGCCCCTAGGGGTCCCAAACCCGATCAGGCAGCTCCCCCTCCAACCAAGCGTGCTCGCCATCCTTCCCTGGAATCCTCGGTGGTCAGCGAGGCCTCTGCCATTGAGGACCCTGACCCGGAGGTGCTAGGTCTCTCGGACGACGAGGACCTTCCTCCTGAAGCGCCCGCCTTTGCGGGTCTGTTTAAGCCCAGCCTTTTCAAATCTGTCCTTCACAAGGTCAAGGCTGCCACCAGGGTGGGGATCAAGCCCAAACCGGCCGCGCCGGCGGCGGATGCCGCTCCGGCTAATCCCAATGCAGTCATGTTTGATGTCCCAGCACCCCAACAAGAGCTGGTTCCGGTCCCGGGGCTGTTTCTCGACCTAATCCAGCGCCAGTGGGCTCAACCAGCCACGCAGTCATCTCCCAGTGGGGTAGATAGGAAGCTTTATACTATGGAGCCAGTGCTGGAGGACCTTCTGGCCCTTCCCACTGTCGACCCGCCCATCGCTGCGCTCACCTCCAACTCCTCCCTGCCGGCCGACCTTCTGGAAGGCCTTAAGGCGGAGGACAAGAAGGCGGAAAAGGCGTGCCACAAAACCCATCTGGCGGCTGCCTGGGCCATCAGGGCCTCTTCATCCGCCTCCTTTTTCAATAGGGCTTCTGTGATCTGGCTGCGCGAGCTCCTAACCAAGCTCCCGGCGGGAGACGTCCGCCTCCACCAGGACGTGTCTAAAATAATCGCGGCCTCCCAATATGCCGCTGACGCATCCCTTAATGCCACTAAATTTGCCTCCAGGGCACTCGGCTCTAATATCACTTCTCGCCGGCTGATCTGGCTCCGACATTGGCAAGCGGACCAGAAAAACAAGTGGAAACTGGCTTCCGCCCCCGTTAAGGGGTCCAAATTATTTGGCGAGTCCCTGGATCCTCTCCTCATCGAGTCCAAGGACAAGAGGAAGATCCTCCCTTCTCTAAACAAGAAGCAGGAACGTAAGACCGCTCCCTATTCTAGGAGGCAGTCCTTTCGTGCCTCCGAGCCTTCCACCTCTGCCTCTTCCTTCTCTCCCTCCAATAGGTCCTTCGGTCAGCAGGGCGACAGATCCCAGGACAGGGCGCCCTTTCGGGACAGAGGCAGGCAGCAGTTCGGCTTCCGCAAGTATAACCGCGGTGGGGCCTCCAACAGGCCGTTCCGTAAGTCAAAGTGACTGCCCGGGCTCGGCGCCCATCGGGGGTCGCCTCCAGCTGTTTGCCTCCCATTGGGCCCAGACCACCGAGGACGCTTGGGTTCTGCAGATAGTCAGGGAAGGCCTCTCTCTCTGGAGTTCCTGTCCCTCCCCCCCCGGACCTTCATCCGGTGCCCAGTCCCGTTCTGCCCCCAAAAGAGGGAGCGTATGGACCAGGAAGTCAGACATCTCCTAGACATCAGGGCCGTGGAACCAGTTCCCCAGGGCGAAGAGGGGAGGGGGTTTTACTCCATCCTCTTCCTGGTGCCAAAGAACTCAGGGGGGTGGAGAGCCATCTTGGACCTCAAAAACCTCAACAGGCACATCGCCTACCGGAGGTTCAAGATGCAGTCACTGCAGACCATTCTGGCGGGAATTCGACAGGGAGATCTGCTCACATCTATAGATCTCAAAGAGGCATACCTCCACATCCCCATCTGTCCTCAGCACAGGAAGTTCCTGCGCTTCTATTATGCGGGTCGCCACTTCCAGTACAAAGCTCTCCCATTCGGCCTTTCGTCCGCCCCTCGGACGTTTACCAAAGTGCTGGCGGTAGTGGCGGCCCAGCTAAGACGCAGGCCCATAAGACTCCAGTGCTACCTGGACGACATCCTTATCCAGTCGTCGTCCAGACAGCAGGCCCTGCGGGATCTCCAGACCACTATGAGATCCCTCAGAAATCACGGCTTCACTCTAAACATAGAGAAGAGCCATCTCACTCCAACAAACAGGCTTGTACACCTGGGGGCAGTGATAGATACCAACTTGTGCAGGGTTTTCCTCTCCCAAGACAGGTTGGCCGGTCTAAGGTCCATGACCCACAAGGTGATGAGCTTGAGGCAGGCTCCAGTGGTCCTTCTGTCGCAGCTGCTGGGAAAAATGATCTCCTGCATTTCCATCGTGCCGTGGGCCCGCCTGCATTCCAGGGCTCTTCAGTGGCTGCTGCTGCCGCACCAGAGGGCATCCAGGAGCAACTCTACCAGGCCGATTCGAGTTACGCCGGACGTGAAGAGGTCTCTCCGCTGGTGGGTGTCTCCGGCCACCCACAAGGGCCACCTATTCAAGGAGCCCGAGAGGTTAATCATCACCACAGACGCCAGCCTCTCCGGCTGGGGAGCCGACATGGGTTCCCTGGTTGTCCAGGGCAAGTGGTCCCAAGTGGAAACCAGCTACAGCATCAACCTGCTGGAACTGAGAGCTGCTCGCCTGGCCCTGCGCCATTTCAGCCGGTCCATCCATCGTCAACATGTGCTTCTGATGACGGACAATGTGGCCACCAAGGCCCACATCAACCGCCAGGGCGGCACCAGATCCAGAGCACTGATGAGAGAGGCGGAGTCCCTGGGCCGCTGGGCGGAGCGCCATCTGGAATCCCTCCGCTTCGACCATATCTCCGGAGTGGACAACACACAGGCAGACTGGTTGAGCAGGACAACCATAGATCCTGCGGAGTGGAAACTGGACCCTCGCCTGTTCCACCAGATGTCCGACAGATTCGGGACTCCGGCCGTAGACCTGTTTGCGTCCAGGGACAACAAGCAGCTCGACCGCTTCTACTCCCGGTTCTTCACCCAGGGGGCGGAGGGGACAGATGCACTGCGTTGCAAGTGGCCCCGCGAGCTACTGTATGCCTTCCCTCCCCTGCCTCTCCTTCCTCAATTCATCTCCAAAGTCATCGCAGAGGGAGCGGAGGTCCTCCTCGTGGCCCCGCACTGGCCCCGCAGGTCGTGGTTCGCCGACTTTGTCCACCTGTTGGTGTCTCCTCCGTGGCGCATTCCTCCGGACCAGATCTCCCTCAGCCAGGGGGCCGTGGTTCATCCAGAGCCCCAGTGGCTCCAGTTGGCCGTCTGGCACTTGAGGGGGACCAACTAAAAGGCCAAGGCCTGTCGGAGGAGGTAGTGAACACCATTCAGGCGGCGAGACGCCCTTCAACCACCAGGATTTATGATGCGTCCTGGGCCGCCTTCGCCAAGTGGTGTGAGGAGCTGCTCATTGAGCCGACGACCACGCCTGTTTCCAGAGTACTTGACTTCCTTCAAGCGGGGCTCAACAAAGGCCTGGCCCCGAACACCCTTCGACGCCAAGTGGCAGCCTTGTCCACCGTCTGGTCGGGCGACCACCTTTTGCCTCTCAGCAAAATCCCGAAGGTGCGCCTTTTCCTCAAGGGCGCCTCTAACCTTCGCCCTCCCACCGTTCATCGCTACCCCACTTGGCAGCTGTCCGTGGTCCTGCGGGCCCTCTCTGGCCCTCCATTCGAGCCTCTACGCACTACTTCTCTTCGATTCCTGACGCTGAAGACGGCCTTCTTGATTGCCATCACGTCAGCTCGCCGGATTTCGGAGCTGGCGGCTCTTTCTGTTCGCCAGGATCTGTGCGTCATCTACCCTGACAGGGTCATTTTGAGGCTGGACCCGACCTTTACCCCCAAAGTAAACTCATGGTTCCATAGAGCGCAAGACATTGTGTTGCCAAATTTTTGTCCTCATCCGTCGCATCCCAGAGAGCGATCCTGGCACAATCTTGATGTCAGGAGGGCCCTGAAGGTCTACATTGCTCGTACTGCGGAATTCAGGAAGTCAGAGGCTCTTTTCCTCTCCTTCCAGCCTGGTTCCCTAGGGAAGAAGGTCTCTTCCTCCACGATTGGCAGGTGGCTTCGTGCCTGCATTGCGACAGCCTATGAAAGTCAATCCAAGGCCGTTCCGCGCGGCATCACAGCACACTCCACATGGAGTGCTGCTACCTCCGCGGCCTGGGCCACCCAGGCCTCGATCCTGGACATCTGCAGGGCCGCTACGTGGTCCTCTCCTTCTCCTTTTGTGCGACACTATAAATTGGACATTTTCGCCTCGGCTGAGGCGTCCTTCGGCAGGCGTGTGCTCCAGGCGGTTGTGTTAGAGACCGAATCCCGGGAGCCGCCTTCTGCCCACCCAGATGGACAATAACTTGGGTATGTCCCATTGCTTGGACTCTCCAAGCGGTGTACAGGAAAATGACCATTGGCTTACCTGAAGGGTCCTTTTCTGTACACCGCGGGAGAGTCCAACCCACCCTGGCTCTCAAGGCCGGGATTCGGGTTCTTCGTGTCAACAGTACATCATCTTGGACGCTTCGCTCCGTCCGCACGAACTGACTCTTTCTAAGAATTCTGGGGGATTGAGCACACCAGGAGGAGGTGTGGCTAAAGGAAAAATAGTTCCTCAGTCCTAAGGGCAAGCAGACTGAATTAACCCATTGCTTGGACTCTCCCGCGGTGTACAGAAAAGGACCCTTCAGGTAAGCCAATGGTCATTTTCTATCCTTTATATTCACCCTTCTTCATCCTGCTGTTTTTTGTTCATTGCTTAATCTTATCAAAATAAATTTTGAATTTTGATAATGCTCTCCAAGGCAATGTTTCTTAATCTTAGCAACTTTAAGCTCCATGGACTTCAACTTCCAGAATTCCCCAGACATTTAAAATTTCTGAGGCTGAGAAACATTGCTCCAAGGTGTTTGCTATTACCCCTATTTTTATCTCGTTCATAGAGCTCTTCTTCTAAATAATTACAAATATAGTGTACACTGCAGGTCCCAGAATAGAATTCTGCAATATTTTGCTCAATACTTCCAGTTTAACTCTATGGTACTGATATATACTTTTTCATTATAATTTTTCAACCAACTCTTCAGCCATCAAAAGTTTATGTAGTTGGCCCACATTTCCTTTAATACAATCTCAAAAACGTATCAAATGCTTTGGCAGCATACACTTGGTCCATCTATTTGCCAGGGAAATAGGTCAACCTAAGCTCAACAATCTATCAAGAATGGTGGGATATTTTTGGGGGCATAATTTGCTTTGAAAAATAGATGCTTCTACCAAGCAATGCATTCTTTGACAAGCACAAAAACCAATTGCTTAATAATTGTTTCAGAGTTTTGTCCTGTAATAACCTGTATTTATCTGACTGATCTTGCTTTATCCCTTTTTGAAGAAACAGAATAAACAGCATTTATTCTTAAATCTGCTAGGATTCTGCTTATCTTGAGAGAGGAGTCAAAGGCTTCAAAAAGGCATCTCCAAATTCCTTCAAAATTCTCAAATGTAATTGGTCTGGTCCCGGACATTTAAATTCATTCATAGTAGATGGGCTCTCCTATGGATTGCTACTTTTTCCTGTTGTTTTTGGTTCTGCTTAGATCCATTTGAACACAGCCACCTCTTTTGGGAGAGTGTTAAAGCCAAGTATGTTGAATGTCCTGTTCTTTCTCCATCACCTAATAATATTCTGCAATCTTTAGCAGATGAATTATCTTTTCTTTTTCTTTTTTTCTAAGCCACTTACACAGCCAAGAAAATATTTTAGTTACTTTTAGCTTTCCTTGAAAAAATCTAACTTTTGTTTTTGAATTTTTCTTTCGCAGATGTTAGCTTCTTGCTGAAACACTTCCTTGGTGATTATATCCATTTTTTTTCATTTCCTATGCATGCCCCTTTTAATTCTGAGATCTGTTGAACCTGCTTTATGCACCCATTCTGCCACTTAATAGATGCTGTATCCAGAGTGGGGTTCATACCGGTTCAGCCCGATTAGCCTGAGTAGGTAGTAACTTGGCCGGACACGAGCCCGAACCGGTTCTATCCTCCGCGGCGCCACCTTGATTTTCTGTTCTGCACATGCGCAGAACAATCTTCATTGAAAAAAAATGTATTTTTCCCCTTTTCTAATGTTGTGCGCATGCACAGACCTTTTTAGGTGCAAATGCGCCCAGGCGTCAAACCGTTAGTAATGCCAGCAGGAACCCACCCCGGCTGTATACATGAGTTAAAATGCAACATTGTAATAAAAACTCAAACTGTTGTGGAAGGAACGTATATTCCCTACTGATTGACAAATATTTGGGAAAGTTATAACAACAATGGATTTCCCTTCACTGAACGTTTTCAAGTGGAGCCTAAATAGCTGTCTAACTTGGATGCTTCAATTTAGATGCCTGTACTGAGCAGGGGAGCTGCATTCCGTGACCCCTAATTAATCCCTTCCAATTCTAAGATTCAGTGATTCACTTCTGTTGTTCAGAAGAAAAGGGCTGCCAGTTTCCATTAATCTTTGCAATGCTTGCTGTTTTACTGGTGGCCACATGGTTGAGCTATTGTGTAACCAATTGTACATCATCCAATATAAACAAACGTTGAAAGCTTCGAATTAGAATAAAATTAGCATCCATGGGGGGAAAAAATGTGACAAGTGACCTTTGGCTGGCTGGCTTTGGGTCAGGTGAAAAGACATTGCTGATACCCCAATCCTCATTAAAGTTGTTCTGAACAAGCGTCACACAATTCAGGCTGAATAGATAAATGTGCTTAGACTTGTTGGGGCAATAAAGGCTTTCCCTACTTTTGGGGGAGCATGCTGAGAGAGGTATTTTAAGAAGTAGATGGGATTAGAAAAGTAGTAAGTGTAGTTAGTCGAATTTCATGACGTTTAAATACAATTAACTGACTGTCTTTATTAGGGCTCCCCAATTCCCGGATCCGCGAAGCTCCATTTGTGCAAGTGGTGTGTTTGCAACGCAAAACCGTCTCCTCTTGCCCCCCCCACTGTTTCCACTGTGATCGCTGCCAGTTTGCAAAGCTAGAAAGGTTGGGGATCGCTGGCCTGTATGATTTGTACCTGTATAATAATTTCACCTTTTGTTCCATTAAAAGTAAAAATGCAAAAGTTGGCGAGAACTTCTGAAAGGTCTGTGGATGTCACATCAGCTTTTAAAGGTCAGGTTCTATAGTTCTGTCCTGGAGAATCATTAGAGCTTTTCTTTGTATCATTTATTTTCTGAAGTGCTGCTCGATTTTTGAGCCATAGTTTGAGATGTTCTGCATGTATGAAGATGATCTAGCCATGATAGTCTTAACTCACCCAAAGATACCAGACAAAGGAGGCTGCTTTGAGAAGTTTGACAGAGATTTGTGGTCAGACAACTAGTGATGTTCATTAATGCACCTTTTCAAATTGTGTCCTACAATTTGTCCCATTATGGTCTTACCTCTCTATTTCAAAGACTTCCGGGAGAATATTTCTGTATTCTTTATCCTCTGTTTGGAACAGCTTACAAATCACAATCTATTTGCAAGGTCAGCCAAGGTCATACCAAGCAGAGGGATCGTTAGCATCTGGATAGTAATAGGACAATTAGATGTTATTCTATCTCTCTATCTCTCTATCTTATACACACACACACAATATGTATGTATGTATGTATGTGTGTATGTATGTATGTATGTATTTGTGTTATAACTCCTGGTATGCCCAAATATGGGAGGGAGCTCACTCATCCCTCTTTCTGTCATTCGGCTCATCACAGAAGACCATCCAGGCAGAAAACCATATTTTTATTTTTAATGTTGCCTTTTTATATTTGTGTTGTATTTGTGCTGATAAATAAATAAAGGGAGACTAGTATAGATCCATTTCAAGCTATTTAGCTCTCATCAGCTAGCCATACCCTTACTGGGATTCGAACCAGGGCTGTATTACATATTAGGCAGTTAGTTGCCGGGCAGCTGCTGTCTTGCGAGTGGGCTCCCAAAGAGCTGGGCACAGCCTCATGAGCGAATGACAGTGCAACCCAGCAGCCATGAAGCAACCACACTCATGAGCAGCCACCCGGCAAACTCCCTTTGCAGCCGGGCACTGCACCATTCACTAACCTAGGGGTATCGCCAAGCCACGTGAGCGCCTGTTCACTGCCACCCGGCTCCCACGGCTTGGCACCTTCGAAATGGCAGTGAATGGCGCTCTGCACAGCTGGAGGGGGGTTGCACGAGCGGCTGTTCCGCTCTCACTCACGCACCTGCCAGCCTCACGATGCCCTGGCCCAGCTCTCTCCGCAGAGCCAGGACACCTCCACCACCGCCGCTGCATGGCTTTTTCTGCAGCTTCCAAACCGAGTCTTCCAGCAGTGGCCGCTCAGGGCGTACGCTCTATGGTTGTATGCTCTGCCGGCAGCTGGCCCACAACCATAGAGCGTACGCCCAGATCGGTCACTGCCGGAAGACTCGGTTTAGAAGCCACAGAAAAAGCCATGCGGTGGCGGCAGCAGCTATTATATGTGCCTGGTGATGAAAATTAAGATATGTTCCCTTCTATATCCTCCTTTTACTGTTAAACCAAATTTTACAAGTTCCTAAACACATTTAGTTTTGGATCTTTTCATTAATCGTTTCCTATGTAGAAATTAATCTATTGAAAGAACTGTGGAGGACTGGTTGACATTTTAAGGTAATGAAAATTGCCATTTACAAATAGCAACAAAAATGGATGAAACTGGCTTAGTTTGCTCCTCCATCATGTTTTTCAAAGAAGGATAAGTGTATAATGAAATTCTTCTGGTTGGACTACGGTTTTCTATTAATGGAGGTGGCCAAAGGACTATCAGCTATTATATGCAGTCTACCTACTATCCTGATCTCTCATGAATTCTGCTTGCCTGCTTAGAGTGCCTCTTCCCAGATCCCTTTGAACTCTCTTATTCTGTTGTTCTAAATTTGTCCAGTCCCCCTTGAAAACCATTTAACTTGATTAAAAACATCTGGTCTAAAATCATCACTGCAGCTTTTGGCAACAAAAGCTGTCGTTTAACTATGCATTGATTAACTTTTCAGTAAAGTTTGCATGGTATCAATAGCACTTAGACTTATATACCACTTTCCAGTGATTTAGAGCCCTCTCTAAGTTGTTTACAGTGTCAGTATCTTGCCCCCAACAATTGGGCCCCCATTATACTGATCTTGAAAGGATGGAAAGCTGAATCAACATTGAGTGGTCAGAATTGAACTGCTGGCAGTCAGCAGAATTAGCCTGCAATACTGTATTCTAACCACTGCACCACCACAGCTCTTGATGGTAATATCCATTAAAGTATTTTTTAAACATTAAAATAGATACATAGAAAATTGCTGACAGTGTAAAACAAATATAAATATTGTCTATTGGTACCAACTATCCAGACTAACTCTACTATTAGGCAATTGCCCTAGGCAACAGTAGCAGCCTAAAGTCTTCTCTTTCTGGGTCTCCTATCATTCATGTCTCTATCCTCTAGTTACCACGGGTCATTTCCTGTAACCCCAAAGCTAACCAGCTGTTTCTGTGCACAGTGTAAGTTGTCTGTCCCTCAGCCAGTGTAAAAGCAAGGTTAACTGCCAATTCAGATGGTTTTTAGACATTGAGGTTGGAGCCATCTTGCCCTCTCCCTCAGGCAGCACAATGTCTTAGTCCTCTTGGACAATAACAGTCCTATTAAAAATAAAGCCAACTTCTATAAACAAATACAAATCAATTCCATTTATCTTTTGTGAGCCAGTGGCTTGATCTTAACTTTAAGGAATTCAAGGAAAGTTTTTTGCACCAGCACCAACAGAAAATAGCTCTAGATATAAAAGAACAATGCAATGAATTCTGATTGAGACATATTTCCGAAGTTGTTTGATTGCTAGCTTTTTTTGTTGCCTGAATTGACCCCCTGAGTTTCACTTGTTGCTTCCAAAGTTGTACAGTAAAAAAGTAACAGTCACGGAGGTACAAAGGGCTCAGAGTAAATGAAATCTCTGCTTGCTTCAAGCAGTACCAGTGGAGGTGTTAGGTGCTCATGCTGGCACTTATTATTTGTTCCAGCCTCATGTCTACCAGGGAAACAGGCACTGCTAGGTTGCGAAAAGTGTTCCATTAATTTCCCTTGCTGGCAATATTCCACAGAGTTAAATTGGAGCATGATATTGGTGTCTGTCTATTCTTTGTAGACAGGTAGGGGGATGGGGAAATTTAATACATTCATTTCCCCGGGGCCAGATAAAAATAGAATGCATACATTATGCCAATCAATCTTAAAGAAAAAACTATGAGCAAATGCCTAACCACATTCGTCTTAATGCAACATGTCTATCCAACCAATGTCTTGCAGATTTGTATTAGCAATAACAATAGCACTTAGACTTATATACCGCTTCACAGGGCTTTACAGCCCTCTCTAAGCGGTTTACAGAGTCAGCATATCGCCCCCAACAATCTGGGTCCTCATTTTACCCACCTCGGAAGGATGGGAGGCTGAGTCAACCTTGAGCCTGATGAGATTCAAACTGCCAAATTGCAGGCAGCTGGCAGTCAGCAGAAATAGCCTGCAGTACTGCATTCCAACCACTGCGTCACCAAGGCTCATGTTACCTTCCTCAATGCTTTTTAATAAACTAGATGCATGCACCCAAACCAGCGTCAGTATGACTATCAAATATATTAAAATTATGTTGCCACATTCCTTAAATGTTAAACCTGTTAATAAAATGAGGTGAAATTCTATTTTTTTAAAACTAAGTGACTATAGGGTCTAAATACAAATAGGGAAGGAGCATTCAAAGTCTGTTCAGTAATTAAAAGATAGACATCTGTGAAAGGCAGTAAAAATAAATTAGTTAAAGAGTAAGCTGAAGGGTTATTTAAATATTTTTTGGTTTCCCCATGCATTTCTGTTTTCTGGGTCACTGACTTGGCTGGAAAAAACAACAACAACTGAGGAGAAACTATACATAAAAACAGAATGCAACCACCAATACCACCACTCACTGCCCCTTGTCATGTTTAATAATCTTTCCAATAGAAACTCATAAAGGAATACGATAAGAGGCTAAGAACTGTTTTTGTCAACAAGATGATAAAAGTGGAACAAAATGAAACCAAAATTGCTCTGGGGTTTAATCTGTCTGCCTGTCTACCTGTTTGTGTCCATGTAATGTTCCATCAATGCTACATGGATGAGACACCACTTTTGAGAGATATATGGACACCACTTTTGAATGGGCTTATAATCCTTGAGTCCACCAAAAGGTAAGGGTTAATCATACAAAAATCTTCCACTTTCAAATACATTAATGTTACAGCATGGTGCTAGGCAGAAGTCATTGAATTACAAGGCTGGTATTTCCATTTCGCATAGTAAGGTGACTGCCTGAGAAAAGTCAATTTGAGCATCACCAAAGGACTGCCCATAGTTGGTTGGTAATATTTTTTTAATGCTTGAGAAACTACATCAGGAGTCTGCATTATTTGATTCACATCGTCACTCTACACTTTGGCTGGACTTGCTTATTTGCAAGTAACTTGTAATGGACTTTTGATGATTAGGTATGAACGATCAGGCTTACAACTTCTTTACAGATAAGAGATGAGATATGGGGAAAAGAGATTTTATGTAACAGTATCAGAGAAAATAATGTTACTTGTCTTGATGAAGAGAGGCAATTTCTTTAGATGATTTCTTAATTTTTTTATCTTCACTTTTTATATTTTTCTTAGTTCATATTATTTTTTCCTCTTTTCATCTGTAAACAATAACAAAAAATATTATAAAAAAGAAGTTGTAGTTTAGCAAGAAGTAGAGTGTATATAGGTTTCCCACCCACATGTTGTTTGCTAATGAACAAGATGTTTGAAAGAAAGGCATTTAAAGATAAGGTGATGGCACAATATTTGGATGTTGTAAAATAGGATTCAAGAAAGATCCTGCAGTTTGTAGGCACTTTTGACAGGATGAAATGGGAACAATTGATCATATACCAATATAATGTAACAAGATAAATTAAATTATATTCTGAATGTGGTGAACTGAGTGATACTCACTTTCTGAGCACCATATTCCAATTATGCATTCCCATTATGCAGTGGAGGCAACAGAGTATGGTCTTTAAAATGAATTATGCATCTCAGCTATGAATCAAAGAAGAAGATGGATTTTGGCAAGTATTTCTATCAAGTGTGATTTATCGTGTAATTAAAATCAAGATTTAAAGAATAGTTTAAGCTGCATATAAACTCAAGGAAGGGTGATTGTGTATAAATTAGCCAAGAAAGATAGGATAAAACTGTTTAAAAAGTAATCTGGGCACCAGTTATATCTGAAAGATTGAGATTTGTGGGTAAAACACAAGCAGGCTAGTCATTAGTGTAGCTCTTAGAGGTTTAGATGAGAAAGAAATTTGGGAAGACAGAGATTTCTTTCTCCCTCAAGGTATGTACAATATCTCAGCATGCACCCTTTTCAATGTGAAAGGAGCTCATAAATTCCACACGAAACTCTAATCATGCTTTCAGCAGGAGTTTTATCAGCTTTCCTCCTCGAATACTGACTCTACCTTTACAGAACTGAACCAACTAGATTGTGAGAAATCACATTGGCAAGTGTCAGAAATGAGCTATGGGACCAGAGATGCTTATAAAATAGACCAGAAGCAAGCAGATTCTATTGCTCAAACAAGGTTTGAGTAAATAGAGTCCCAAAGATGTTGGGGCCAAACTCATAGCCGGGAAGATGTTCCAAGTTACTGCATTTTCTGTTAACTCATACATGGCAGGTAGGTTCATGTGTCAAGTCCTATTCATTTGTGACCTGAGGCCATTTCTCCTCCTCCTGCCCCTATTGTTTTGTAGGAGCTGGTTCTGCATCATCTTATTTCCTGAGTACTGGCTTCATTTCCCAGCTCAGTTTATTCTCGTTCTCATTGCTCTTTCAGTTCAGCTTGCTGTTCAGAGTGCCCTTCTATGCCCTTTCACAGATTCTAATTTCTAGGCTGGCTTGAGCTGCGCCACCTCTCAATTAAGCCTTGCCTGAAAAGAAGCAATGGGTGAGTCAGAGGACAGGTCAGGATGGCTCTATTCCCCCCTAACTCTCATTTAGATTCAAGGACACAGTGAATTTTCTAAATTTCCCCCTCATATTTAAAGTAAAATTTATTATACCAGAAAGCGAAGATGGGAATAACAGCCAAAACCAGGTGTAAACTTGAATAGTTTAAGGTGTATAGTAGACATTTGTCACCCATGGAGATGGATGAGTCTGTTTTATCTTATGTGAGATTTTATTTTTTATTTTTTTACAGTTTTATCAAGTTTACAAACACTTCAGTTAAGTGAACTACAAAGTTGTTACGCGAATCCAGCTTCCTTCATTGATTTTCTTCTTAGAAGAGATGGCTGGGTAGATCACAAATGATGATCATTTTTGCTGTATGTACACTGAGAGCTTATGCACCAGAGACAAATTGCTTATCTGTCTAATTACAGTTGGCCAATAAAGAATTCTAATTCTAGTAATTCTAATTCATGTGTCCCTGGGATGGGGCAGGCATTGTAAACCTACGTCAGTTGCCAAATCCCTGAATTTTGGTCATGGGACTGTAGGGATGCTGCAACAGCCGTAAGTGTGGGAATAGATCATAATTCACCTTTTTCAGTGCTGCTGTAACTTTGAACGGTTGCTAAACAAATGATTGTAAATCAAGAACTACCTATAGTTTGGGGGTTGTAAAAGAGAGGGGGGAGGGGAAGACAAGTGCTTTCAGATTTGCAAATTACTGTAACCTTACAGTAAGGTAGAATGAGCTAATCTGGCCATGTCCCCCTGTCTGGTTTACCTCCTAAGGCTGACAATTATTATTCCTGTAATTTAAGCGTAGCCCAGTGATGCCAAACCCTTACGGCACCGAGTGCCCAAATCAGAACGGCCGTGTGCCTGAGTGCACCGGAACGCCAGAAACTTGAAGCCCATTTGGCTGGTGCATATGTCCATGCTGGTCAGCTGATCTTCAGGTTCCTGGTGCATGCTTGCACACTGGCCAGCTGGTCTTTGCGTACGCTAGAACTCCAGCTGGTCTTTGGGTTTACGGCACTCCAGCGCACACAAAGACCAGAAGAGCATCTGGCAACACCACACGTGCCCACAGAGAGAGCTCCACATGCCACCTCTGGCACATGTGCCATAGGTTTTCCATCACAGGCATAGCCTATTCTTTTTATTTTCATGCATGTGAGTATGTACTTCAGCATCACTCTTTTTAAATCAAATTTCCAGTACCAAACAGGGAGAGCTTTTTCTCCTTGCGTTTGCTGATAAGGGTAGGAAACTCTTTTGAAAATAAAGGAACGGTCAGGAAATGCAAATGCCTGCAAGTATTCCTGCTGAAAATATTAAATGCCTTTGAAGATTGCCCTGAAGATTAATTGTTGTGCTTGAGAGGTGTTAAGAGTTTCACCCAGAGCTCTTCAGTTAATTTCTCTCTCTCTAGGAATTCCACCCATGTGCAGGTGCTGGTAGAAAAGAGTGAAGAATGAAGCTCAGCCAGTTAAGCTGCTTTTATTGTAGATACAAGATGCCTTAATAACAAAGAAGGTTGGGTATTGCAGAATCAAGGAGCCAGTCCTCTTATTTACAACAGACCCAGAGTTTTAATGTTGCTTTTCTTTCTCAGGCCCTTACATGGTACTACTTTCCATTTTTTACCTTTGTATCACGGGTGTCTGTACCATATTAAATATTAGTATATAAACGTTTTAAATAAATCTATACATTTTGCTAATTGTCTGATCTGGTCTCCGTCTCACAGAAGGAAACATTTCGTAAATGAATTTTGAGCTTTTTTTTTTTTTTTTGCAATCCTAAGTGGGAAACGCTTTTCCTTTCCTACTTATCGCCTCTTTCATTTTCCTGACCATTATCCAGTTTTGTTTTCTCCTTTCTTGTTTCTAAATAGCTGCCCTTTCTACTCTCTTCATCTCCCTTCTGTTTTTTTTCTCCCATCATCTTTTGCTGCTGAAAAGAGAGAAGGAAATATCGTTGTGGTGTTTGCATTGTGTAAAAGTCCGTTTGGTTATATGAGAGCCAATATAGAAAATGTGAATACATTAATTTTATGGATGGGATAGTTTATTTCTGAAGACTTGTTTTAACCAATAGTTATTCTTTTAGTACTTTTTCCTTAACCTGTTCTTTTTCTTTTCGAATGGAACATTGGCAAATATGTAGATCAACAATGTACACCTGGGCAAGTGAAATACATTGGAGAGATATATGTGTGAATGGTTTCAGGCATGGTTGACAAAAAGCTGGACATTCCACAGGATCTTTTTTTGTGTGTTTGTGGTCAAGCTCAGAAGAGCCACATTTAGTTATATTCTCTGTCTTGAAGACCGCAGGAGGTAAGTTTTTATTTATAGTATGGAATAGAATAGCCCTGAGAGCTGAATAATAAACATAAAGTATATGTCGAGCCCTGGCCTGGGGCTTGCTATACCTGGGAGCAATGAGTGAGGCTGTGGCTCGCTGGTGGTGGCCCGACAATCAATGGTGCCAAATGGCTGAGGCATTACCCTCCGAACCCACATCGCCCAGTTGATCAGTCCCAGCAGTCTTCCACAGGCCATGCGACACGCGGTGGGTCGTTCCTGGTCTCGAGGAGACCCATTGCTGCCAGATGGGTATCGGCCCAGGCAGCTACTGCGGCGGTTGGCCATGCACAGCCCCAACACCCCAGCTGCCAGATGGTGGTTACTGGTGGACGTGGGCAGCCAGATGGGCATGGGGCAGGGTCCAGAGACTTGAAAAGTTGCTGGGAGGTGGGCACTCCAGTGCTGACTTTACAAGGGACACATTTCCTGCTTGTTGCATTGTACTCCCTTTGTTCCTACCAGGTCTGGCCTAGGCCGGCTGAGAGTATGTTGGACCAGTCATTTGATTTAACTTCATCCTGTTATTTGACATTTAATTGAAATAATGTTTGAACTGGATCTCTTTCAAAATTCATGATACCAAATATATTGTACTTCCAGTAAACCCTGGAATGAAATTTTAGAGGTACAGGCTACCGTTTGACAGTGCAGTTCTCAAGTGATGCATCTATTATCCTAACTCCTAAGTAACCAGATACAATAGGAAGTAATAGCCTTGTTTTTTCTAATGGATGCTCTAAAACCATCACAAGCTTACTAGCAGTGTGGAGGGCCATTTAGCAAAAATTTCTATTATACTTCCAAGTGGCTGCCATGAACGTTGAACAGAAAATAGTATGCTTTCTGATTGGATGGAGCAAGAATTCTTAGTGAATACACACACACACACACACACACTGTAGGGAATATCTATCTTCAATCACAAAAAGAGATAATTGAAGAATTTGTAACAAATCTAAAACTTGTGATTAAGTCTTATGATCTTGAGATGTTGAATGAGTCTTTGATGTAAAATCAAAGTCTTTGAGGCATAAGAAACAGGAGAATGCAAGGACAATTACTTAGAGTAGTGAATGTGGTACAAAATGCTATTGTGATATGGCAAATGGCAGAACTCACTAATAGCTGAAACAGTGGTGAAATTCAATTTTTTTTACTACTGGTTCTGTGGGCGTGGCTTGGTGGTCATTTGGCTTGGTGGTTGGGGCTTGGTGGGTGTGGTAGGGGAAGGACACTGCAAAATCTCCATTCCCTCCCCACTCTGGGGCCGGCCAGAGGTAGCATTTGCTGGTTCTCTGAACTACTCAAAATTTCTGCTACCGGTTCTCCAGAACCTGCTGGATTTCACCCCTGAGTTGAAAGCTTGGGACATAGCAATGATAATACTCCAATATTGACAGTTATCCACAATAAAGATGAATGGGAAGGAAAGGCTTGTTTCTAAGCTGGTCAGACAGCTGAGAAACTAGCCAGATTGCATGCAATCAATGCAGTCAACATGGTACAAACAACTATATAAACAATGTTCAGCATCAGGCATAGATAGCACGATGTGGAAATTACATGAATAAAATGTGCAAAACTAAATTTCTTTTAAAGAAATATACACAGCAATGTCAAAAGATACTAAATTTGAAGAAGACTGTTTTCTCCTTTGCTCAATCAATGTGGCATAGTGAGACATTGGAAAAACACTATGATTAAAAACAAAACTGAAAGTTGAAACTGAATATAAGGAAGAAAGAATTATTCACTGTACTGGAAATCCAACTGAATGGGATTATGTCATGTTTAGAATTCACAAAAAAGATGGAAATCTAACAGTTTGCCTGGACCCTATGTATTCATAGAGAGCATTACCCTATTTATAGAAATCGAATTCTTAGCAGAATTACTGTATTTTTGGAGTATAAGATGCACATTCCCCCCCCACCACCAAAGAGGGTGAAAATCTGGGTGCATCTTATACACTGAATACAGTATTTTTGGCCCACCGAAACCCCACCCTCTGCAAAAAATGGACTTGCAGAGGGTTTGGGAGGCCTGCAAAGTGCTCCTGGGGACGGGGGATGGCAAAACCAAGCGAAAAACGGCTTTTCTTGTTTTTTGCTCGTTCCCAGCACCCATGAGCACTCTACAAGCCTCCCAAAACCTCTGCATGCTCTTTTTTTTGGCAAAAAAGGCATTTTTTGCTCGTTTTTGTCCCCCCAGTCCTCCCCTCAGCTCTACAAGCCTCCCAAAGCTCTGCATACACCCACCTTTTTTTGCAAAAATATGAGACGTGCAGAGGGTTTGGAAGGCCTGCAGAGTGCAAAACCTTTTTTTTTAAAAAAATTACCTCTTCAAAATCATGATGCTTCTTATACTCTGGTGCATCTTATAGTCTGAAAAATACAGTAACAGGCACAAAGACATTTTCCAAGTTGGCACATCAATGAAGAAAGACTCAACTATGTATATCTTAATATGCCATACAATCAGTATAGCTTTAATCACATATTTGTTACGTTCCTGACACTTGACAACTGATACAACATTCTAGGAACTATAAGATATATGCATGAGATATTTGTATGTGGTACCATAGAAGGAGAACATACTTACCAATTAAAATTGGTACTAGAAAAAGGCAGATCTTCAAATATTAAATTGAACAAAAGCAAACATTGTTTTAAAGTTCAGGAAATGCTAATGAAACATGGCATTAAACCAGAGCAGGCTAAACTAAAGGCAATTGTAATAGGCCAGAAAGAGATTCAGAAGATTATGGGAATGGTAAATTATAGCCCAAAATTCATTTCCAGCCTGCTAGCCTACATCAAAATTGGAGGGCATTTTCAAAAATGCATCTGGCATTGGACTTCTACACATTATATAAGCATCTAAATAACATAAAGAATATTCTGAGTACAACATTTATTATGGATTGGGTTGGGGGTAATTTTAATCCAGGAAATGATTGGCTCGTGGTTGTCTACTATATATGCATCATATGGTTTACAATGCAATACAATAGCAGAGTTGGAAGGGACCTTGGAGGTCTTCTAGTCCAGTTCTAATCCGCATTGAACAAATATATGCCCTCCAAAAAGTCATTTGGATTGCTGTTTGGATCAAACAATTTCATTTCTAAATATATATGGAAAAAACCTTAAAGCAGAAATGAATTATTACCCTGAAATCACCATACTGAAGAAAGGACCAATTAACGTCCACCCAGAATACAGCAACTATTGTTGACGTTTCAGTAATGAGACTTTGATCTCAGTTTTAAATCAGATAATTTATGGCAGATGCTCTCTCTTGATCATATATCACAGACTGAATTGAGAACATCAAAGAGGAATTTAATCCAGAAATTTATACTAATGAAATAAAACAGGGGTCCCCAACTGCCAGTCTGTGCCCTTTTATCGGGCAATGGCCCATTGGAAACTGGGCTATGCAAGTGGCAAATGAGCACATGAGTGCATAAAGCTTCATTTGCACAAGTGGCATGTGTTCATGTGAAACCTTTCCCTCCCCCCCTCCCCCGTTACTGCCGTCACTGCTGCCAGTCCACAGAAAATTTAGGGACTTTTGGAATAAAACGGAATCATCTAATAGACAACATGAAATTGCAACAGCCCTTAAAAATAGATGAAATTCTTGAGGAAGAAAATGTGCGGTGGATCATGCCAAAACCCCTAGACACTTTTGGTTCCTTTGTCTGACCTTTTGAAACTTAAAGGCATGCTTCTCTGATGCCATCCCATCAGCTTATCTTATCTGTTAGAGCCCACCTACATTAAAGAGGCATAGGATTTAAGATATCCAAGAGACATGCAAAAGACATGTCTCCTTGCTTACCATGAACAATAAAACAGAGTTTCCTCAGAAGAAGAAGAAAAAAGAAGTTTTCCCGAAAAGTCATTCGAGTCTGCTAATGAAACCCTTCAGAGATGAGGATTTCCCCCTGGTCTCTTGAAAAAAGGAAGCATTGGCTTTTTTCACTGTGTCATAAAGACTAGATTATGATAAAGAATTACTTTTTCACATTATTCAAAAGTAACTCAATCATTGGATTTGTTAGCACAGATCATTATTAAAACATCGAAATTTCTTACCTAGATATGGCATACCATGAGTTGTGATAGCAATAGCACTTAGACTTATATACCACTTCACAGTGCTTTTGCAGCTCTCTCTAAGTGGTTTACACAGTCCACATATTGCCCCCAACAATCTGGGTCCTCGTTTTACTGACTTTGGAAGGATGGAAGGCTGAGTCAACCTTGAGCCTGGTGAAATTCGAGCCACCAAATTGCAGGCAGCTGGCAAATTATGGGCCACAATTTGGAGGCATTAAATTTAAATATGGATTTGAACACTTGACACCAACTCCCAAATACAATCAAACAGACTCATAGAAGCATATTCAACAATTATCAAGACTTTCCTGCAAAATGTGAGGGATGCTAAATAAGATTTTTGTCTTCTTAAAACTATCTCTTTTGCAATGTGGAAAGTTTCCAACTGAGCTTCTTTTTGAGGGACCATGGTGAACACCTTTCCATTCTCAGTCATGGAAACGCAAAAACTCTGTGGTGTTGAGAAAAACACTCAAAAATGATATATATGCAATTCTCATCACATTGTCAGAGCTGTGTCTCTTTGGCAACACGTATAAGATTAAAGTTTCAGTGTAAAAATTCCAAAAGTCTGGGGACTTCAAGGAAAGATAAATTTGCCAAAGCTCACCATGATCCAGTTGAGTCAAAACAGAATTAGAACAGGTTCTTCAGTGTAACTTAAACTCCCCTCATAACAACACAGATATCTAAAGCATTATCAGCAGAAAGCTTAGAACAACGAGTAGCAATTGAAGGTGTGATAAAAAAGGAAATAGCTCCTATTATATGTTATATAAAGCCAACTGAAAACAAGAAAGTGAGCAGACCAACTGAACAGTACTGAATTTTATGTTACGTGAATAGCTTATTTAGAGAGAAGGAGATGTGAGGAAGTTACCAAAAATTATTCAAATTCCGAGGAATAATGTTTCTCGTAAGATGTCAGGTTCATTTTTAGCCAGGTGAGAGATGAGTCCAAGCTGAGCTTAATAAATGCAGCAAGTTTATTTCTTACGTTATTGGCTTTTCATTTAAAAAACTAACACACAGCACATGCTTTTTATTCCTATGAAAAAAATACTACAAAATTTCATCAGAATTTGGTAGTCGTCTGTGGAATTTGGATCTGTGGAGGCGAGAAGGAAAACAAAAACCTATGTGAATTACTTAGCATATGTACTGAGGGATGTCCAGTCATAATTTATATTTGCGTGCAAAACCTAGTGTGACTTTTGAGCTGAGGAAAATTATGCACTTGTGGCTTAGGGCAAATATATAAGGGGATATGTTAAATTCATTATTTCCTGTTTCTGCATTAAAAATATTTGGGAAATCTTTGTGTTTATGTGGCCCTTTCTCCTAAAATGGATGCGTTTAATAGCATTTTTTGAAAAGAAATTTATTTTTGCAAAATAATATTTATGCAAAATACATAGTTTGCATTCTTTTTTGTGTTAAAAAATTTCAATATTTGGAGAAGTATGAGTTTTAAAGAGTAACTCTGCTTCCTCATAGGCATTTCATTTCAAATTTCTAGAATTAGATATTAAAATGGGAACCAAAATAACATTTCCTCTCATATACTGTCTTCCTCATAAACCTTAAAATGAAGTCAGAAGGCTTTTTCTTCTAAGATTTGGCCATGGATGGGGAGAATAGTTGGACATCGTTTCTTCTTTCTTTACTTTATATTTTTTTTTCTCTTTTGTGCTCCATACTTTTGCTCCCACAGATCTGCAGCTGCATCTCACTTTTACCACAACAGGTAATTAATTGGATTTCAATACAGTTTCATTCCTGGAGCTTAGTAACTAGGTCTCTTCTTTTGCTTCCCTTTTTCTATGGCTTCATCTGACATTTTCTCCCTGGACAGACAAACAAAAATGCATTCACCAGATGGCTTGTGATACTTCAAAGGAGTTGTCACAGGAGCTGACAAATGACTCTGTGACTTGCACAAGGCCATTAAAATAACAGAAGAGAGAAAAACAGGATGCATGGAGATTCAATCTTTGTGAGGAAAAAAAATATCCTTCATGCAAGAGGAAAAGAGGTTAGATACCAAAATGTGTCCCCTTTAATTGACAGTATTTTAAATGCTGAAGTCCTGGGAGTTCACAGTTGGATAGTAATAATTGCCAAGTTTGGAATAACTACAGTCCAGAGAGAATGATGGCAAGGAAATGTTTCCATAAATCAGGGGGGCTAGAAATGTCATTGGGGCGTGCATAGACTTGCCAGGTAGGAAGAGGAAAAAAATGTATTCAGGGAAAATGGGTGTTTTATGCTGTGCAGGTCCTGGGCAGAAAGGCAATGACATTTTAGGAAAAGGTAATGAAATCAGCTGATGACTTGGCTATCTCCTTTCCAGAAGCCCAATTAAGCATAGAATATTTGTGTTGTTTCCAGGGCATCATCCATTGCATTGTTTCACTAGGAGAACCTAAGTACCATTTAAAAAATACTTTTATGAAAAAAGAGAATTAAATAAAAATGGTGTTATTTTCCATAAGAACAGTAATAACAACAGCAATAAATGTATTAATGATAAAATCATTCTTTACATGAGATGAAATTTAAATTCAGAATCCTAATTTGAAATGGATTTTTTATTTTATTTTTGCATAATCTTCTCCAATGTGATACTGCACAGATATGTTGGTTGTTTCAGGGCAAGAGTTGTTTAATTTGTACATATTTTAATCTTGTATTTTAATATTTTAAAATTTATATCATATAGTATGCCTAGTTTTAATTGTGATGCTTCTGACACCAATAATCAAACTGTCCATATATTACACTTTATCTCCCTGACTTCGTAATGAGCATGTGCCAAATTCCTTCTACATGCTGTAATCTGAGAGGTGTCAAACTTGATTTCATTGAGGGCCACATCATGGTTGTGTTTGACCTTAGGGGGTGCAAGAGGACGTGGCTAGAGTGGGTGTAGCCAGCTTAACATCACTCGCGTCTGGGGCACCTGTGGTGGCCTGAGCGCTTTGCCAGCGAAAACGGGCTCCCAATTTCTGTTTTTGGCTGTGACTGCTTCCTGCAACCCTCTGCCAGTGAAAAGGGAACTCAGGAGGAGGGCTGCCTGTGGCCCTCGCGAGTTCCGTTTTTGGCTGTGACAGCTTCCTGCAACCCTCTGTCAACAAAAATAGAGCTTGGGAGGGCCACGGGTGTGTTTTTGCTGGCAGAGGCACTACGGGCCAGTCTTTTGCTGTTTCCAGGGTGGCCCCATGTGCCAGATCTAAGCACCCCTGCAGGTTGAATACAGCCCCCGGGCCTTGAGTTTGATACCCCTGCTTTGATCCAACATATCTGAAGGTGATAAACTGTTTTAAGTAAGAAAATGAAAAACATTATCAAAAGGATTGCTATTACTTTCAGGACCTTCTGCCTTTTAATCCAAGAAGGGAGATCCATAGACCAGGGAAAAATAAACATATCCCCCAGATGCAAATTTCTTTACCAAATTAGGTGCCATTTGGTAGGACCAGTGCCAACCTCTGACATCACATTACATTTGCCAACTTTCTAATTACCCCAGAGTAAATTCACATTGCCATGCTGATGTCTGCAGGTCCCTTGCTGGTTATTCCCCATCGCAGCATTCCTTGTAATAGCAAGCAGCTGGAGTGAACAGCTTCTTAATTCCTTGCAGTGCGCTCTGATTGCATCATGAGAAATGTAAGGAAGACTATACTCAACACTGTAACTATGAGCACTAAAAGAAAAGGGGGAGTGGGCTCCTGAGAGAACAGTTTATCACAGCTTTTTCAAACTAGCAGTCAGTTCTGAGTTCCTCATAGAACAGGAGTGGGGAACCTGTGGTCCTTTGGTTGCAGTAGAGTAGTACTGATTGTCTATGGAAATTCTCAGTCAACCAGGTCATGGTTGTCCCAAAGGTGCGTTTTTTCAAGAGGCAATTGGACTTTCTAGTTTTTCTTTGAAGTTCCACTTTCTAGTTTTTCTTTGAAGTTCCACTAAGAAGTTCCACTTCTTATCCAAGAAGCTTCTTCAGCTGAAGAAGCTTCTTGGATGAGTACTATTTCCAACTTGATAGGAGATGTACTACAGGTAATCTTCAACTTATGGCCATAATTGTGACCAAGCTTTTTGTTGCTAAGGGAGACATTTGTTAAGTGAATCTGTCTTCCCATTGGCTTTGCTTGTCAAAGGTTTGCAAAAGGTGATCACATGACCTTGGGACACGACAGTGGTCATAAGTACACACCAGTGGCCAATCATCTGAATTTTGATCACAAGATCATAGGGATGCTACAATCGTCATAAATGTGAAAAATGGTCATAAGTCACTTTTTCAGTGCCATTGTAACTTTGAACGGTCACTAAATGAACTGATGTAAGTCAAGGACTACCTGTCCTGTGTAGAGCACGGATGTCAAACTCGATCGTGTCACGTGACATCATGTGATGTATTGTGACTTTTTTGCTTTTGCGGAGCCGGGGTGAGCGTGGACTATGTGTGATGCATCTGGCCCGTGGGCCGCTTATTTTGACACTTCTGGTGTAGAGAGACCTGGAAATACAAAGATTACATGCTTAGAAACTCTGTGAGAAAACACATGTTTAGAATGAGGAAAACTGAAATCGTCATAGTTTGTCCTTATAATGCTATCTATCAAGCTCTTCGTTTTATGCCATTGAATGACTTACATTTCTCCATATATTGGAAAATGGAAATAAAGATTTATTACAGTCTGTTTGGGCCAGCACAAAAGACCTCGTTACCTTCTAGAAAGATGGGAAGAATGAGTAGGTGCTGATTTCTACAATGCCATACCCACAGCCTGTCAATGATGAAAAGAGAGCATATTGTAATTGTGGAGCATCTGTGACTTAAGATAAAATTCCCATTATAAGCTCTTTTTCAGTCTCTAAACATTTCTACATTTGGAGATTGGAGCAATGTTGTAAAATAAATTACAGGTCCTGGAACACTGCACTTTTCCACTAGTTGTTGACAAAATCCTTATTTCTGTCCTTATGTCAACTTTTCTGGTTTAGAGGCGTTAAGAAGGACTGCATCAGAAAGCTGAAATGTTGCAAACCGAATCAAGAAAATATTAATAATGACTTAATTTTCTATACTGTAAAAATATGTGTTGACCATATTAAAAATTGTTGCACTTTTCTAATGTTCCTGATAGAGGCTGTATTTAATTTTTCCTCAGGTAATTATTGGATATTAATCAGAAATGTTAGAATTATAGACTGTACCAAGATTGAATCTATACTTATGGGAATAGCTTTCCTGGATCAGACCTAGGCCCAACCAGTCAGCCAGCATTCCATCTCACCAGATTCACCTAGGAAGCCCACAAACCAGAGATCAAAGTTATCTTTGATTGTTGCTCCCCTGAATCCAGTATGAAAAGATGGATTTCCCCTGTGCCTGGAGGCACGAGCACCCATCAAGACTAGTAGCCATGGATATATTGTATTTTTTGGACTATAAGATGCACCAAGATTCCGAAGAGGTAAGTAAGAAAAAAAAGTTTTTGTACTTCCTGGCCCTCAGGAGCACTCTGCAGGCTTCAGCAGGGCTGGGGGAAGGCAAAAATGGGCCATTTTTCACAAAAACGGGGGCATTTTTCCCTTCCCTCAGCCCTGCTGAAGCCTGCAGAGTGCTTCTGGGGGGTGGGGAAAGGCAAAAACATCTCCGTTTTGGTGAAAAAATGGCCTGTTTTTTGCCCATTTTTCACAATGGGGCTTCGAGAGGCTAAAAATGGCCGTATTCTGTGTATAAGACATTTCCACACTCTTTTAGGGGGGGGGGGAGATGCATCTTATACTCTGAAAAATATGGTACTTACCATTTAGGAATTTGTCTAGTCCTGTTTTGAAGCAGCCAGCATCACATCTAGTGGCAGCATATTAGATACTGTGTGAAGAAGTATGACCTCTTAATCAATTTTACGTTGTCTTCTGGTCAGTTTCATTGGAAGGTGTAAGAGTAAGGAAGATGTCCTTGAGAGAGACAGACTCTATGGGCAAAACAATTTTTTAAATGCAAAATGTCCAGATAAAAATGTTTAGAAGTGACTCAAATGGACACCTTCTCAATTCATTGAACTATAAAAAAGAGGATATAGGACAAAATCGGACTTGCCATATTATGTTATTGTAGCCAGTCTTAATAAAAGTAGCTGTAGACATCCTAAAATGGAGTTGATTTCATGGTCTGGTCTACCTAGTAGAACTGACAGATGGACTAGTTCTGATGAGGAGAGCACATCTTTCTTTTTCTCTTCTGCCCAGTTTAGTTTAGTTTAGTTTAGTATCATTGCACCTTGTACAACGAAATTAAATGTCACCTTCAGTGTACATTATAACTATAAAAATAAAACACAAACACACATCCTTCAAATTCTATACAATTGAATTGAAAACCCAATATTGCATTAATATTGCATTACAGTAGAATTCAATATAGTTACTGCCCTGGGATAGAAGCTGTTTTTCAGCCTATTTGTCCTTGTTTTTATTATCCTGTACCGTCTGCCAGTTGGTAATAGTTCAAAAAAAGGGTGCCCAGGATGAGATGGATCTTTAAGAATGTTTTGAACTTTCTTAAGGCAGGGGAGCTATAAAATTCTTCCAAAGAGGGGAGAGGGCAAACAATGATCCTCTGGGCAATGAAGTTAACCCTCTGGAGAGCTGTCCTATCTGCTACTGTGCAATTGGCAAAACATACACAGGTGCAGTAAGTTAAAATACTCTCTATGGTGCAGCGATAGAGGGTCACCAGCAGTTTTTCATTCAATTGTTGTTTCCTGAGAAGTCTCAGGTAGTATAATCTCTGCTGGGCCCTTTTGACCACTGCTGCAATGTGAGCACCCCAGGTCAGGTCCTCTTTTATGATAACATTCAGAAACTTAAAATTGGCCACTTGCTCCATTCGGTCTCCACTGGTAAGCAAGGGCTGGATGTCTGATCTATTCCTTCTATAGTCCACTATAAGCTTCTTAGTCTTCTTGGTGTTAAGGACCACGTTTTTGTCTCCATACTACGAAAGCAACCAGTCCAGCTCATCTCGATGGGCAGACTCATCCCCCTGGAGTTGAGTCCCACCACTGTTGTATCATCATTAAATTTAGTAATAGTATTACTAGCGTGAGTGGGAATGCAGTCATGCACATAAAGAATATGTATTGAGTATGGGACTCAACACGCAACCCTGTGGTGCACCAGTGTTAAGAATCCTCCCTCTGGGAGGAGGTTTCAAAGTATTTCTATCAGGACTACCAGATTCTGTAATAGCTTTGTTCCCTTTGCCACCCATCTGGTAAACTTTCAAGAT
Organism: Natrix helvetica; assembly: GCF_964273705.1. Classification (NCBI taxonomy): domain Eukaryota; kingdom Metazoa; phylum Chordata; class Lepidosauria; order Squamata; family Natricidae; genus Natrix; species Natrix helvetica. The sequence continues at coordinate 29,735,559 of NC_138552.1, read as the reverse complement.
TCATTTTTCTCACTATGTACATTTATACAGCCAAACTAGACTGTGTGGTTTCTCTGTGTCATATAATATATGTGGGTATATGCATGATTTTTTATTTATATTTTTGTCACGTTTATGTAGTGTATATTGGAGATGGTGACTTTTGAGAGCTGTATACAATGACATTTTATTTCAATGTATGTCGATTAATGTACATTTATTTATTTATTTATTTATTTATTTATTTATTTATTTATTTATTTATTTATTATTTATTATTTATTTATTGATTTGATTTGATTTCTAGACCGCCCCCTCTCCCCAAAGGGACTCGGGGAGGTGTACAGGTACCAAATTAAAAACCATACAAATAAGAATAAATATAATTAAAATCAGATTAAACTTTAAACCCCTGTACAAGTTTATAAAAATTAAAAACTTAGCCTTAAGACCAACCCGTGAAATTTAAAAATACAGACTGAGGTGGGAGAGCTAGAATTAGGCCAGGCCGGCTAGATTAAACAGGTGGGTTTTTAAAGTGACAGTAAAGTTATTCTAAATCTATATTATGGGAATTGGACAGATTCTCCCGGTTTTCTTTTTAGGCATAGTTTTACATAGCTCTGCTTTCCATTGTAAGCATCTTTTCCTTCATTCCTTGTATCCTGTCCTTATATGAAGGATTATCTAGGTTGCCCTTTCTTGCATTTTCTCCAGCTCAACAATATCCCTCTTAAAATGAAAAACAGGATTGGACACAACGTTCTAGATGTGGTTGGACCACAGCTAATAATATCAGCCAATTTGTTTATGCCTTGTTAAATATTCCCTAGATGCACATTGTATGTAGATGATTTAATTGAACTACCTAAAATGCCCCAGGATCTTTTTCTTGTGTGGTCACTGGCAGTTCAATTTCGATCATGTTATAAATGAAACATGGATTTTTATCTCAAATGTGCATCACTTTACATTTGCTGACCTTGAATTACATTTGCCATTTAGTAGAGCAGTCACCAAATTTGATAAGAATCCTGTGGAGCTCTTCATAGCTCATTGCATTTTTTTCATCATCTTAAATACTTTTGGTATCATCAAAATACCATGGAATTAACTCTTTAGGTTGGTTATATGCCTCATGTAGCCAAAGGGTAGTAAACAATGACTTTATCATTCATACATATTCATATATTTATTTCATTTCATATTCTAACCAGCACTTGTGTTTTATTATGTATAAAAAGGAAGAAGGAATATCGTTTTAGAGTTTTTTTCCAATTTCCAGAAGGCTTTCTATTATTGAAAAAAAAAGATAAACTAGGAACAGTTTTGAGTTTGTTTTGAACTTACTTTTGGCATGCTTTTGAATTTCTTTTATTGTTTCTATGTAGCAGAGAGTGTTTTTTTTTTCCTGTTTTACACATCTTTCCATTACTCTGAAATCTTCCTGACTGGCCATGTTTCTGATCTGAAAAACACTTTTGGATTGTTTTGCTTTGGGATTTAATAACAGCATGGAAAATCAGGGTCATTCAGTAGAGCCCTGGAGGAACCATGTTACTGAAAAAACCCCAGAACTTTCTCCCTTTCTCCCTCTCATAAGTTGCTAGTTCAAGAAAATGACACCCAGCTGTTGAAAATTTAACTTTAATGCTCTTTTCCTTTGTTTTTTTTAAAGGAAATAAAAGAAGAAAGGGATTAATTTTGCATCATTCTCATTGAAAGGGGTTAAAAAATGGAGAAGCGCAACACTCCTTCCCACCTGCTCCCTGACATTGGTCATTACAAGGTCACTTGACAAGCGATGGGAAAGAGTTCTGCATGAGCCCAAAGAAAGTTGTTGTTTATCCAAGTTGACAGTATTGGGCTAGAAAATGGATGCACAAACTATGGTGTGGATGTAGCATACAGCCCCAAAAGACTTTTTGTGCAGACATCAGTATGGAGGACAGTCCCTGCCAGTTTTAAAATTAATTAAAATTGACTGATGTGCTTTTAAGAAAAGATTGAAGAGGAAGGATAGGATGAAGATTACATTTATGGATGGAGTTTAAGAAAATACTATTGTTAATAATTCATTCTGAATGTGTGACAGTAATTGCATGTAATCCCTAGTTACTGAGTTGTTGAATAGCAAGACATCCTCTAAATTCCAGGTTTCATAATCTGTGTGTGAGCATGCTTTGGTAAAACTGAACTTTATTGCTGCTATAAAATATCAGCCAAAGGAGTACAATACTGTCCTTATTGTTATAAGGGAATAATGCATATGGAATGGGTTCGATTGAATAATAAGATTTGCTTAGTCTGCACTTTCTCTATATTGCTAAAATATATATGAAGACCTCAATTGACCAAAGTAATGCTGGGCAGTGGAATAACTGAGATGAAGATCCTTGGATTTTATGGAGTGGGATTGATGAATACACAGAGGGTATTGTCTAGGCCAGTGGTCGGCAAGCCGCGGCTTGCGAGCCACACGCGGCTCTTTACACATTTTAATGCGGCTCTTCTGTGTGCCGGGCGCCCGCTCCCCTCCCTCCTCTCGGGCACTTCAAAACAAGCGCCCCTTTCCCTTTTTTCTTTTCGACCCACAATGATTAGTGAGGATCCTGAAGTCGGGCGGGCACGAGAAGCGAGGAGGCAGAAAAAGAAACGGAGGCTAAGGAGCTTCCCCCCCACCCCCTCCCAGCAAAAATCTAACCGGGGGAGCCGGGCGGGCAGTAGCAAATTAGCCGATCAGGCCGCGTGATCGGTTAATTTGCTACTGCCTGCCCGGCTCCCCGGTTAGATTTTTGCTGGGAGGGGGCGGGGGGGAAGCTCCTTGGCCTCCGTCTCTTTTTCTCCCTCCTCGCTTCTTGGGGCTCCACCAATGGGGGAGCAAGGCCCGCCCAGCGCCAGGCTTTGGGCTAACACAGAGGTCTGCAAAGTTGGCTGTTTTAAGACTGGTGGACTTCAATTCTCAGAATTCTGGGAGTTGAAGTCCACCAGTCTTAAGAGCCAATTTTGCAGATCCCTGGGCTAATATGATTGATGCCCTTGGTGGACTTCAATTCTCAGAATTCTGGGAGTTGAAGTCCACAAGTCTTAAAGCTGTCAGGTTTGAAGTCCCTGGGTTTTCTTTCTAAAGGGTTGGGGGTGCGAGGGTCTTGCAACTTGACAGCTTTAAGACTTGCATGCTTCAATGCCAGAGTTCCTGAGCCAACATGACTGGTGGAGGAATTCTGGGAGTTGAAGTCCACAAGTCTTAAAGCTGTCAGGTTTGAAGACCCCTGGGGTTTTTTTTCTAAAGGGTTAGGGGTGCAAGGGTCTTGCAACTTGACAGCTTTAAGACTTGCATGCTTCAATGCCAGAGTTCCTGAGCCAACATGACTGGAGGAGGAATTCTGGGAGTTGAAGTCCACAAGTCTTAAAGCTGTCAGGTTTGAAGACCCCTTGGGGTTTTTTTCCTAAAGGGTTAGGGATGCAAGGATCTTGTAACTTGACAGCTTTAAGACTTGCGTGCTTCAAATGCAACTGAAACTAAAAACAGTGTACCATCCTATGTATTTTCGGTTTTAAAAATGTGGCTCTCAAAATAAATTTCAATCGTGGTTTTGGCGACATTTGGCTCAGTTGAAAAAAAAGGTTGCCCACCACTGGTCTAGGCTTATTTATGAATGAAAATGCTAAAAAGTATTCAGAAGGTATGAATGGGTTCAATCTATGTAAATTTGTAATCAATACAAATACAAATAAATACAATAGCAGAGTTGGAAGGGACTTTGGAGGTCTTCTAGTCCAACCCCCTGCTTAGGCAGGAAACCCTATACCATTTCAGACAAATGGCTATCCAACATCTTCTTAAAGATCTCCAGTGTTGGGGCATTCACAACTTCTGGAGGCAAGCTATTCCATTGATTAATTGTTCTACTGTCAGAAAATTTCTCCTCAGTTCTAAGTTGTTTCTCTCCTTGATTAGTTTCCACCCATTGCTTCTTGTTCTACCCTCAGGTGCCTTGGAGAATAGTTTGACTCCCTCTTCTTTGTGGCAACCCCTGAGATATTGGAACACTGCTATCATGTCTCCCCTAGTCTTTCTTTTCATTAAAGTAGACATACCCAGTTCCTGCAACCGTTCTTCATATGTTTTAGTCTCCAGTCCCCTAATCATCTTTGTTGCTCTTCTCTGCACTCATTCTAGAATCTCCACATCTTTTCTACATCGTGGCGACCAAAACTGAATGCAGCATTCCAAGTGTGGCCTTACCAAAGCATTATAAAATGGTATTAACACTTCACAGGATCTTGATTCTGTCCCTCTGTTTATGTAGCCTAGAATTGTGTTGGCTTTTTTGCTAGCTGCTGCACACTGCTGGCTCATATTTAAATGGTTGTCCGCTAGGACTCCAAGATTCTTCTCACAGTTACTACTATTGAGAAAGGTACCACCTATACTGAACCTGTGCATTTCATTTTCTTGCCTAAATGTAGAACCTTACTCTTTTCACCATTGAATTTCATTTTGTTAGATAGTGCCCAATGTTCATGTTTGTCAAGATCCTTCTGTATCTTAAGCCTGTCTTCTGGAGTGTTGGCTATTCCTGCCAGCTTGGTGTCATCTGCAAATTTGATGAGTTCTCCATTTATTCCCTCATCCAAATCATTGATGAAGATATTGAAGAATCATGGGCCTAAACCAGAGCCTTGGGGTACTCAACTGCATACCTCCCTCCATGTAGATGCAGTTCCATTGAGGACTACACATTGAGTGTGGTTGGTCAGCCAGTTACGAATCCATCTGGTGGTGATGCTGTCCAACCCACATTCTTCTACTTTATCTAGCAGTAGGTTATGGTCTACCTTATCAAATGCTTACTGAAGTCCAAGTAAACTATATCAACGGCAATCCCCTGGTCCACTAATTTTGTCACTTTATCAAAGAATGCAATAAGATTAGTCTGGCATGATCTGTTTTTGACAAATCCATGTTGTCTTTTGGCTATTACTTTGTTTACTTCTAGGTGTTTGCTAATTCGTTGCTTGATTATCTTTCCCAGAATCTTTCCAGGTATTGAGGTCAGGCTGATAGGTCTGTAGTTTCCTGGATCTATTTTTTTCCTTTTTTGAAGATGGGAACCACATCAGCTCTTTTCCAGTCCTCTGGCAATTCCCCGGTTCTCCAGAATCTCTGAAAGGTATAGTTCAGTGGTTCTGAGATCTCGTCTGCCAGTTCCTTCAGAACCCTGGGGTGTAATCCATCTGGTCCTGGTGATTTGAACTCGTCTAGGGTAGACAGGTGCTCACTTACCATTTTCTTCCCTATTTCATCTTGTGTTCCTAATCTGATTTTTGTGCTGCTGTTTTTGATAAGTTGGACTGTTTTATCCCTTTGTGTAAAGACAGGTGCAAAAAATGAGTTAAATAGTTCTGCTTTCTCCCTGTTGCTCACCTTCTTGCCACTTTTCCCAGCAATGGACCAATTGTTTCCTTAACTTTTTTCTTGTTTTTAACATGTTGGAAGAAGCTTTTTTGTTATTTTTTACTTTTGTGGCAAGCCTTTCTTCATTGTGAGCCTTAGCTTTCCTTACTTCATCTTTACAGGCTCGGGCTATTTGCTGATATTCTGCCTTAGTTATGTCCCCCTCTTTCCACTTTTTATACTTATCTTTTTTGTCTTTCAATCTGTCAGAGAGTTCTTTGTGCAGCCATGCTGGTTTCTTTTGGGAGCTGTTATTTTTCTTCTTCATTGGTATTGTGCTAGACTGGGCTTTTGTAATCTCATTTTTCAAAATTTCCCAAGCTTCTTGAGTTGTTGAATCAAACTATTCAAGGAAATGTAGGGAATGATATAGTGGACATCAGATCGGAAGAGATCAATTAAGATCCAATACAAAAAAAAATGAGAATGGTATGTGCAAATCTATCACATAATGTTCATTTCATATACTAGCAAAATAGTGTTTAGTATCGTCCAACACAGATTAGAGCCCTAAAAGAGAGATGCCAGAGATTCAATACGTTTTTAGAAAAGGCTGAATACCAGAATTGAAAGGGATCTTGTAGATCATCTAGTTCAATCCTCTACCCAAGCAGGAGACCCTACACCATTTCTGACAGATGGCAGTTCAGTCTCTTCTTGAAAGCTTCCAGTGATGAAACTCCCACAACTTCTGAAGGCAAGCTGTTCTATTGGTTTATTTTTCTCACTATCAGAAAATTTCTCTTATTTCTAGATTGAATCTCTCCTTGATCAGTTTCCATCCATTAGTTCTTGTCTGTTCTTCAGGTGCTTTGGAAAACAGGTTGACCTTATCGTCTCTGTGATAGCCCCTCAAATATGGAACACTGCTATCATTTCTTCCCTTGACCATCTCTTCAACTAGCCCATGCCCAGTTCCTGTAACCATTCTTCATATGTTTTAGCCTCCAGTCCCCTAATCATCTTTGTTGACTTTGTGGAGTCCTTGATGCTTTCTAAGCTTGATTGTTTTTGTACAAAAAAGTTTTATTACCCAACTAGGTAACATCTTCAGTGTGCGGGGTTTGCTCTCTTGTTTATAGTCAGCTGCTTGTTCTGTAAGCATAGGTGAGGTAGTTGTTTCCTCCTTGGAAGTTACTTGATTAAATTGTTAATTATTTATTGAGTTGTTAGTTCCTTGACTTGGGTATTGTTTACTGCTTGAATGGTTTGTATGGTGTTAATCTGGTGTTAAACCCTCCTTATCTGGGTACTGATTGCTGGTTAGCAGATATTTTGGTGTTTTTGTTTCTTTACCTTTATATTATCTCTTTTGAACGATGTGCAAATCTGTATGTGTCTATCAGTGGCTGATTTTTCTGAGTGTCTTGTTTCCAGGAATTTCCTACCTTTTTTGGATTTAGCTTTGTCTAGCATCTGCTCACAGTTTCCCAGTTAAAACTGTAGTTAAGTCTGTTCATGTGTTGTGAGATTAAGAAGTTATCATCATGTCTTCTGTCTGCTAATTGATGTTCGTGAATGCAGTCTGCTAGTGTTCTGCCTGTCTGTCTTACATAAGATGTTTTAAAGAAATAAAATTCACAAGGGAAAAAGAAAACAACACCCTGTCCTTCCTGAATATCGTCATCAGTAGAGAAATTGATAGATAATAGCACTATTGGGAGACCTGACGGGCCAAATTGGGAAGAGATTGGTCTGTCTATTTGGCCACTAACAATCAAACACTGACTTAAAATGGCGTATCAAGGTTATATGTATATGTATAGCTGTAAAAATCCATAATCTGGTAATACTGGCATATTTTATTATGAAAGAATTGAAGATGAGTTTGGGGATAGCTATACATTATTGGGCATGATTGTAATGGTGTGTGTGTGTGTGTGTGTGTGTGTGTGATAGTCTGCTAGTTTAATAGATGTTGAAAATGAGAGGAGAAAATTATAAGGAAAATGTTTGGGTTATTCAAAAGTATCAGTATCAGGCACCACAGGTATATTTTAACTTGTCCTTTCTCTTACACCATTGAGAATGCTGCTACTCAGAATGAATAAGATTGTTTTATGAATATCTCTAGAAATATATTTGAATAGATGGCTTAAAATTAAGCCCATGTATACAAATACTATAAGAATAAGTACACATTTGAAGCATGGTTGACTTGCTAATTTATAATAAAAGGATGAGAAAACTAGTGAAGGATGTAAGGTGATCACAGTTCCTGTATGTGAGACAATCCATTTCTATGGTAGCATCAAAGACCTTAGATAATGGAAGGAACAAAAAGAAGTTAAAACAAACTAGAGTGAAACTTGTGCCATATTACTGTTTCAACAAAATGAATAGAAAGTGGGTTTGAGAAATGGGAATGTGGAAACTGGTTGAAACGAAGTGAAAAATATTATTTTAAATGGCGAAAGTAGTAAATGCATCTGTACTAATGAAAAAAATGCTTAATGAAATGAAAGTGGCTTTGAACAAGAAAAAAGATGAATGTAAGAAATAATTGCTGCAAAAGCTACGGATGACAGAATAATAATGTTTAGTTGCAAAGACTGTAGTGAAGGAGAATATGGAATGGTCAAGATTAAAAGAGGCAGAGAAAATGCAGAAAAATGGTGATGGAAGTAAAAAATAATTTTGGAAGTGATTGAAAAGGGGGAAACAAAGAGCTTCCAGCTGGGTGAATTGAATTAAAAATAAAAGTGATGAAATGATGTGAGAATACTGGAAAGAGTATTTTAGAGATTTGTGTGTAAATGATATGTCATAGAAATAGGATTGAAATGATGATTGAAGAGGACCTTGACCTCTTAATTGAGGGGATGTCAAGACTTGCGTGTGAATTGGATTGAAAGTGAGGGAGACGTGCGCAGAGTCAGCCTCACTCTCTTTTCCCAGATTCCATCTTGCTCCAAGAGCAGGACAAAGGTCAAGACAGTTGGAGATGGGCTGGGTACAGTGATTGACCAGGGCATCTTTCATGTCTTGCCGTGCTCTTAGAGTACCATATCGCTTGCAGAGACCGCCTTCATGACCGTTGTCCTATTCTAGTAGGTTTCATTCTCTCAATCCATCAGAATCTGTCTGCACATGCTCGAGATAGACTATCTCACTGAAGGTCAATGACCCAATGGCTACTCTCAACCTTGTTTGGCCAGCCTGTCGAAGCTGTTGCCTGAGGTGTGGCTGCTGCTCATGCTACAGCTACTAGGAGCCACATGTGAGAGTTGAGTGACAGGTGGGGACCAAAGGTGGACAAGCTGCCCTAAAAGGACACGACATGTCCCTATACCAGAGGTGCTACTCCTTCCTGGACAACCCATACACCCCAGGATTGAAGTACTGTACTATAAATGCTAGAGTCCATGAAAAGAATTGAAGAAGAGGAAGGAATAAATGCTATGATAAATTTGAATAATGGTAAACCTGCTGCTATAGATGGTACACTTTAGTGATACCGTCTTTCTATAGTGCTCAGTAGCCAAAATGAAACAACTAAGTACAGTGCTTACTCAATATCCAGCTAAGCACAGAAGAACTGCTCCTGACTTTATATAGATGCATAAACGAGCATGACAAAATGCATCCCTACAAGAAATTGTTATTTTGGCAGGTAGAACAATTCCTCTTTATGTCGTAATGACATGTCCTGTTGTGATCCAGTTTCCGATGAATGTGAAGCCATGAACACATATATTGTTTTTTGATTTGTTCAGAAAATGGCAAATGTTGTCCTTAATCTGCACTCTTTCTGAATGTAAATGTAAATAATTAAATGTGTGCATGCATTAAAATAAAATATCACCACTAATGTGATGAAGATTTTGGAAGAGATAGGATTTCTGAGAAGGCTTTTCATGTGCTCAACAGATGTTCTAATGTTGAAGTGCCAGTTTTTGAATTGATATAAACATCTGTTTCATTGGAAGTCCTCCCTAAGGTGTAACAGTGTACAAGTCAAATAATGTATTCCTGATCTTCATTAAAATTCAAAGTAGAGAACGCAGAGTAAGATATTGCTAATAAACAGTTTGAGTGATGATTGTTCAACAAACAACTTGAAAGATAACAAACAAAAGCAGTCGTGTTGATGACGAAGCAGGGGGAAAATCATGTAGGGCAAAAGCTTTATTAGAAGATTAGAAGATTTATTACAAATAAATAAATAAATTTGTAATTTGAAGATTTACAAAACCTTTCAAGCTTCTGAACCAGGGGTCTCCAACCTTGACAATCTTAAGGCTAAAGAACTTCAACTCCCAGCAAAGCTGGCTGGGGAATTCCGAGAATTGAAGTCCTCCAAACTTAAAGTTGCCAAGGTTGGAGACCCCTGTTCTAACCTACTTACCAAAAGCTTTTCACTTTATAAATATTTGCAGATACTTTCTAAAAACAAGAAAAAATGGGAAGGGCAAAAATGAGGATGGTTTTCACGCATGCCAGACCTGTATACATTTTCTAGACTTAAGTTCTCACAATTTACTAAGCCCTAGACTTAATTCTTAAAATGACACTCTGGGGCAACATACCACTTGATAGGTTCCTTGAGACTGCCAATGTCCCTGCTCTGCATTCTTTTAAAAATAATAATAAAAAAAGAATGGAAAGCTAACATCCTGCATTCCTTAAGAATAACAAAGTTGAAAAAAACATTCTTAGAAAATAAATGTTGGGTACCGTAACTCCCTATTTGTAATCACATGGATTTGGATGGCTTATAGCTGATTTCGACTCTATCATTTTGTCAGAGTCAAAATCTTCCAAGAGCCACAGTACAGGTTTGAATTTGTTTAATATTATTATGAAAAAACATTTATTTATTTACGGCACTACAAACACCCATATATCTCAGCACAGATTACAATAAAATCCTAATAAAATTTCAGAATTTCATGGATGGATATATTTTTTAAAAACCAGCAACATAAACAATAAAAACACAATATCTTGATCCAATGGCATTTTGTTCCATGATGGAAAAAGCAGAAGTTACTCTCAATGTTGGTTACATCAGTAGCAGTTTGTACAAAAGGTGACCAGTTGAAAGGTTAAGATAATGTGTTGGATTTTATAAGTAGAGGTAAATACCTTTTCCTGCAGAACTTTCTGTTTATTTGTTATATTTATATCCTGCATCAACCAATTGACCACATCGGCTCTCTTCTATAAACACGTCAAGATGTCTAAGTATCATCTTGAGTTAGGTTTGGATAATAACAGCAAATAATGTAACTGCTTCAACACCAAAGTGCTATGGCACTTTTGAGAGATGTTGCTCATTATTCCTCATATTACATTCTGTGTCAATCCTAATTTCTGGGCGGACTTGAAGTACCATCCATTATTTCAACTACATTGTAGTACTCCAACTTTGAGATGACCAGGGCATATGTTATTGATACAAGGATTAAGATCACTTAAACCTTTTAATAGCAATATCACTTAGACTTATATGCCACTTCACACTGCTTTACTGCCCTCTCTAAGCGTTTACAAGGTCAGCATATTGCCCCCAACAATCTGGGTCCTCACTTTATCTACCTTGGAAGGCTGGAAGGCTGAGTCAACCTTGAGCCTTGAGATTGAATCTCAATCTGCCAAATTGCAGGCAGCCGGCAATCAGCAGAAATAGCCTGCAGCACTGCATTCTAGCCACTGCTCCACCTCAGCTCATTAGTATCCTAAAATTCCTTTAAAATCTATTTTATTTTTAGTATACAAGCTTTCCAGAGAGTGTTGTTGCTAAGATCATACGAGGTAAATAAATATAGCCCTCAGGGAAATGAATAATTCTGTACAATTGTTAGATTTTATTCCCTGCTTTATTGCTCTTGTGTAACAACAACTTATGTTACTGATTTTATTTTCTCTCTCACATTTACTGATCTAGTGATGTTAAAAAACAACAGCCAACGCTTGATCTAGTTATCGTGGTATTCTTTTGTAAATACGAGCAGACATACCACTGCTTAACTAATCTGGTACTTTTAGACTTAAAACAAATTTGCAATTGCACAGAATCTCTCTTTTTTTGAACATTAGGACTATGCTGGCTTTTTAATCACCCCTTTCACACTTTACCAATTCTCCAGGACTTTTTTTCAAAGATTACATTTGTTATATCTGAGATCACTTCTGCCAGCTCCTTTAACACTCTGGGATATAATTTATCTGACCTTGAGGCTTGAATTCATTTAGGGTAGTCATTGCCTTTATTACTTATAATACCTTTATTAGTCTTGAGCTATGTTCCACCCTTTCTTTAATCATGTTTGAAAAGCTTTCCTCCCTCTTTTGAAAGAGGACAAATTTCAAAGTGTTAAGCTGCTCCATCTTTTCCCCATTTCCCATGATTACTTACCACCTTTCCTGCACAAGAAAGCAATAATTTTCTTGATGCTTTTTTATTTTGCAGATACCACCAAAATCCCCTTTGATTATATTTTGCATTCCTTGCCAATCCCATGCTGTTTTGAGATTTAGCTTTTCTAACTCCCTCCCTGCAGATTGAAGCTATCAGGCTGTAATCATATTTAGTTATTAGCCCTTTTCCCCATTGTTATTCTTTTTGCTTCACAAGTTATCAGTGAGCTTGCTATTTACCGATAGACTTTTTAAAATTTGCTCCCTCCCTACCTCCCTCCCATCCTTAATCAACTGATTAAAACTTGCATGTCTAAATAAACATGTATTTATTTAAAACAAACATTCATATAGGCATCCAAACGTATACCAAATTCTGGGTGACTCCCAATCAACATGACTGATTTCTCTCTTGGTTATCTTGAGTTCCAGTGTAACATGGCTGCTTTCATTTAAAATGCCTTCTACCTTCAATCCACCAGCCAATTTTTCTGGGTTGATCAGAATAAGAACCTGAGTAGCTGACCCCCACTTGTTTGTTTTATTACCTGAAAAATGAAATTATGAGCAAGACAGAAGTTCACTCCTACATGAGTTATTCTGGGGGGAAAATTCAGAAAAATTGAAGTCTCGTATTATCATTGTAACTTGCCCTCTTGAGAATTTGATAAACTGGCTTAGAACAGCATCATCCACATCTTTTGCCTTAGTACGGGGCTGTCAAACTTGATTCCATTAAGGGCTGAATCAGGGCTGTATTTGACCTTGGGGTGGGGGTGGACAGCTCAAAGTCACTCATGTCAGGGGCAACTGTGGGGGCCAAGTGCTAAGGCAGACCCTCCCTCTCATTATAACCTACCTACCTACCTACCTTCCTACCTACCTTCCTTCTTTCCTTATCTTCTTTTTCCTTCTCTCTTCCTTCTCCTTTCTTCTTCCTTCCCCTCTTTCCTTCTTTTTCCTTCCCTGCTCTCTTCCCATTTTCCCTTCTTTTTCTTTCCCTTTCTCCTTTCCTGTCTCTTCTTGGATGCTGAAATGCAAAAGGGGAAACATTTCTACTTTTGTTTTTAGTTTGTTTTGCTAGGTCTCTGCCAGTGAAAAGGGAAGGACTGCCCCACGGTGCCTCTGCCAGCGAAAGCGGAACCCAGACCCGGGCTCGGTTTTTGCTGGCAGAGGCACCATGGGCCATTCCTTCACTGTTTCCAGGATGATCCCGCAGGCCAGATCTAACCCCCCACAGGCCGGATTTGGCCCATGGGCCTTGAGTTTGACACCCTTGTAGATTGTCTGTATGAAGCTCCTATAATGGTATTATTTGGAATCTTTCAGTTCTTTAACTCCTTAACCTTTCCCAAATGCTTTTAATAGAACTCCCTGTTTAAGATTATTATTATTTTATAATGCATAAAGTGCTATGCCTTTGTTTTCATTGGATATATTTATTTTGAATATTTCAAATATAACTACTATGCCACAGGTTTCCATTGTAATTATCAAGTTAGGTCCTCTAGTTCCTCTTTTCCCATGTTAGGTCCTCTAGTTCCTCTTTTGCATTGGTGTTCAAACTCTAGAAGCTGGGAATGTAAGGTCATAGTTGTTTTCATATTTCTGGTGAGTTGGAGCTTTCTGAATATTCTTTTCTTTTCTCATACTTTCTCTAGTCTTATAGGCAACCATATTCTTACCTATTATTCAGCTTTATGCCTGTTTCCTTTCAAGCTTAGTTTAAAGCCCTCCCAATGAAGATCTTTACCAGGGGAACTCTTGCTCCCAATATTATTTTTATTACAGATAATACAGGTCTAAGAATCCAAATCTGACTGAATGATATCATCTTAGCCAGTTGTTGATTTCTAACCCCCCCTCCTTTTTCTTGGCCATTGATCCTCAACGTGGAGGAATAATGAAAACTCTACTTGCACCCCCCAACCCCTTTACCTTTCTATTCTTGGCTTTATTGTCATTTACAATCCATTAAAGTGCCCTCTTCTAAAGTATCATTTGCCCTGACATGAATTAGCAGAAATGGCAAGTGATCAGTTGCTTTGATGGAACTTCATCATATATTTCCAACATTTTCCAGGCTATGTGCAGAAGACAATACACTGCTTGTAACTACTTTTGCCTTTGCCACCATACCTCTTTTTCTCTTTAGTTTTTCTCTTTAGTTACTCTTTAGTAAAGACCTTTAGTTTCATTAATCCCCATGGAATTGAGAGTCCTTTCCAATTGCTTGGAGAAACCAGGATGATAGAACTATCTCAGGGAATCCTCCTTGTCCAAAGCCTGAAATTGGCTGGTCACTTCAAGTGGTAGGGTGTCAGTCATTATGTCAATTTAGTGATTTGATAATGTTTGTTAATCATAGTAAAAAACACTTTTCAAAACTATGGATCTTCTCCTGGTTCATCCACATTTTCTTGCCACTTATCTCCAGGTACTTACCATTGAGATGTCTTCTTGCACCTTGGGGTCCTCTTCCTCTCCTTCTAGATAACTCCCTGTTTCTGGTTCTCCTTGAAGAACTCTTTCTGCTTGTCTTTATGGAAACTTCTCTGTGAAAAGCTTTGTATTTTTCACCAACCCGAATGAGTCCTAAAGAAGAAAACTTTTGAGTTCCAGTCTTTTCATCTTATTTCCCAGCAAAGAGACAAATCTGCCGTTGCCAGTGTAATTGGTATCCTGTTCATGTAGGAAGACACATGTAACACCCACATCATCATTGCTCCCTTAAGAGTCCATCTTTTAATGATTTCTGGGGTTACCTTATTTCTCTCTCCACTTATCTGACATTCTTTTTAGCTATTCTGTTCACTTTATCTAGTTGTGAGCCTTCTAAAAAGGGGTGGATGAGGTTGAATTGGTAGCACCAAGCTATTTCAGATATTTGAAATAAAAATACATAGATTTCTTGTATAGAAACGGACAAATCCAACTGCTTTCCTTTCTTTTTTAATTTTTCTTTTAACTCTCAAGTTATTTCTATCCCATTTATGAAGAACTATGTTGTTTGAGGGGGAAATGACTTTCTGGATGATCATAGGAGGTCATCTGGAGAATTTTACATCATAAAAATGGTACAGGCAAAGTTTTTGAGTTCGGTAGAAAGTTAAAGGTGGATGTGAGTCACTTTTAAGAGCTGAGGTGGCGCAGTGGTTAGAGTGCTGTACTGCAGGCTACTTCAGCTGATTGCTAGCTGCAGTTCAGCAGTTCAAGTCTCACTGGCTCAAGATTGACTCAGCCTTCCATCCTTCTGAGGTTGGTAAAATGAGGACCCAGATTGTTGGGAGCATATGCTGACTCTGTAAACTCCTTAGAGAGGGCTGTAAAAGCACTATGAAGCAGTATATAAGTGCCAGTGCTATTGCTATTTTAGAAAGAAATAGCATCTATTCTCATTCTTAAGCCTTTTCTCCAAGTCTGAAAAAGCACCTTAAATCCTAGTATCATAACTGGCAGTTTGCTGCCATATTTTCCAAATATAATTTCAAAATATTGAGAGGCTGCTGAGCATTTGACCCTAATTATAAAGTGGTAGGACAACTGTGGTAGGATCTGTTGTAGATCCTGTCAGCGATGTGCCAATTGCTGAAAATAGTGCCTAGTTCATGGTCTGCCTTAGCTTGCCTTCTTTTATCTGCTATGAACAAAATGTTAAGATTCTTTGGTAGATGATGATTTTGAATGTATTACAAACATCTTACAATGCATATACAGTGTAATCTATGTTAATGCAAATCAGTCAATAAGCTTTAACATCACTTTGTCTTCAGTTTTTGCCATGTTCATTTCCAGGTTACCTACATTTGAAAAGCAAATTATTCCTACCCAGAGCTCTCTTTTAAAACATAACTGCTTCTGTTTGAATCCAACTGTCACTAAGACTTCCTGGTTCTGCCCACCACTGCCAACACAATGGATTTAGATGGTTGTTTTTTGTTTCAGTGTTATAGGGGCAGGGTAAAAGGAGCACGGATGCATATTAATGCTAATGTTCACGTCATTATAGTTCCAACAGAATTGGTTGCAGAATTCTTTTATGCCTGTGACTGATGGTCCATCATTTCCAAAGCTTTCTGCTCTTAACCTTTTGAGGTAGGCCAGGTTATGCAACAGACTCTTTCAGATTATTGGAATGCTAATTTATGGATATGGGCTTTAATAACAGAATCTTTCAAGGCTGGCTATGTTTCCCTTCCCTCTTACCCTCCCTGGAATTAAAACAGAGTTTCTTTTTTCTTTTTTTAAAAATTAGCTTTGTTTCTCAGATATAAAACATGTTTGTTTTTTAAATTGTTGCCATGTAGTTTTTTTGTCTCTGTGGTTTTCCACACTAAAAGAGAACATTTAAACTTGCTTGCCTTGAGGGGAGCAGAGATGGAGTCAGGAATTAAAGTGTAGTGTTGATTTGCAGCCATTACTAAGGAGAAAATGGATGTTCTTATTTGTGATGATCGAATACCTTCAAGGCGCCCACACACAAATGTCTGACTCAATTATGCACCTATGATTGAATAGCTCCAAGAACTTCTTTGTTTTTCTGAGGAAATCCTTGGACAAATCCTCCTAATCCCATTTGTAGAACACTCAGTATAAAGGTTTAGCTCCATCAAAAGTATCACGATTCACTACAGGAGATTTTTTGTGCATTCAACATTGCCAGTATTCAACTTCACAGACAAAAGGCCTTTGCCATAGCTCTTGCTTTCCATTATATTCTAGCTAGAGTATGTTAATTAAAAAAGAGGGAAACTGGTCCTTTATCATACAGTGAAAAAAAAAGACTGTTTACAGAGGCCCAACAGGAACAGTCTAGTTTTAGTTTGGCTGTCAAGATTTCCTGATGATTCTAAACTGCATTGATTATGCGGGATCAGTAATACTGAATCTTTTGGGCTGATTGTTCAAAGATTTGGCAAACAATTGACTCTGCTGGTATAGCCACCTTTCTGCCAAATAAGAGAGAAACAATTATTTACATTTTCATTTATAACTGAACACACTTCTTGTTCTCACGAATACAAAAGTAGTTTTCACAGCTGATAGTGTGCTCATTTTGGAGACTATGGTTATAGATATCCTTTGCACTTCCACCTTGAAAATGAGTTTTTCCTATCCCTGATATCACATTTATTTATGGGTTCTCTTGTAGAACTTAGACAGATAAGTGATCTCTGTCAGTAACACTTTTACTGTCTGTCTGTCAGATTTATAGTCTTAATTATCTCTTTACTGAAGAATGATATTAAAATTATCTGCAGACAGCTACAAAGAAAAAGGAATTGGATTGAGGAAGAATTTTCCTGCCTTGACAACTGAAAGTATATAGATGCAGGGAAAATGTTATAATAAGGGCTTTCTTTTTTTTATCACCTCCCAGTTTTAAATATTGTAAACTGAATCACCACTTTAAGATGTTTTATTTTGTTTTATATATTCATTTGTTTTATATATTATATGTTATATAATTTATTTTGTTTTATTTTGAAGGAAGTTCCTTCCTTCTTTCCTTCCTTCCTTGCTTCCACTTTGAAAGAGCTTTAGACATTTTCAGTTTATTTCATTTTCAGATCACATACTCTATCCTCTAAGCCAGGCAGGGGAAAAGTCAAGTAATGCACCAGCAAGATAGATGAACAGTCAGAAACCTGCCCATCAAATCATCCAGTGCAGAGAGTATCCAGCAAGACAGCTGGAGAAGCTTTGTTAAGAATTTCATATGCTGAAGAGCAAGGAAACTGTTCAGGCACTGGTAAAATTAGAAATCTAGTTTGTTATAGATTCCAGTTCAGTTTGGAATGAAAAGGGAGGAATCTGAATTCCAGGAGGCAGAGTATTAAAATATATGGTTTGCCTTAAAATTACACTGCTAGAAAAGAGGCTGCACGAACAGTTTCCCTCAGACTATTGTTTTTAATGATCCCAAATATGTACATTCTTATTGACTTGTTCAGAGATGGAAAATTGGTGACACAATTTCTCATGATTTGGACATTGGAAAAAATAACACAAGCCCAATAATGGGGTTAAAATGGTTTACAAAACAAAGAGGCTGGTGAGGAGATCCTACACACAACACTCATTTGCATTACTGCTCCACAAAATTGGTTTGCAAGAAAAGAAATGTAGAGAGATACAGTAAATGGAGTTGGTGTAACTGCAAACTAAGGATCCCAGAGTTAAATCACCATCAATGTTATATCAGGACCAACCTACCAGCTTGAGAGCCGCAACACTGAAGATGAAAGTCTCCAGTTGAACAAAAATTAAGAAAATGAAGATCATTACAGCATGCTGTCATACATGCATTCATACATACAACAAGTCAACAAACCACAGCTTCAATAGAGTGATGATGCCAATGTGTCCACTGTCTTATAGCCCTAGGGTGGATCTCTACTGCACGGACCTGTCCTTCCTAATTACTGTTGCAGACTGTAGAAAGTAAGGTGAACTAAACTGAGTTAGGTTCCCCTTTCCCTCACTGATCTGAAATCTTGTTTTTTTCACTCCTTCTTACTTTTTTTCTGCACCCTACATCACGTTAGTTACCCCTAAAGAATACATCTTTGCTATGTTAGGTTAAGAAGTAGGATATAATGAATATAGAATAACAGAGTTGGAAGGGACCTTGGAGGTCTTCTAGTCCAACCCCCTGTCTAGACAGGAAACCCTATACCATTTTAGACAAATGGTTATTCAACATCTTGAAAACTTCCAGTGTTGGGGCATTCACAACTTCTGAAGGTAAGTTGTTCCATTGATTGATTGTCCTAACTGTCAGGAAATTTCTCCTTAGTTCTAAGTTGTTTCTCTCCTTTGTTAGTTTCCATCCATTGCTTCCTCTCCTACCCTCGGGTGCTTTGGAGAATAGCTTGACTCTCTCTTCTTTGTGGCAGTCCCTGAGATATTGGAACACTGATAGCAGAGTTCCAATATCCATATAGGGGATAGTCAATATCTATATCTATATAGGGAATAGCTATCTATATCTATATAGGGGATAGTCAATATCTATATAGGGGATAGTCTTCCCTATATAAAAGGTGAGGCCAAGACATGTGTGCCCATTTGATATATGAGAAGGTAACTGTTATTTTTAAAAATATCTTTTTTATGCTTGAACAGATTTGTCTGTCTACAGGGTGTCCTGGGAAGATTAGTTTAATTCTGAATGCTGGAATTTCCTCAATCCCTATTTTCCACTTATCAAAAGTTTTTGCTTATGAGCACCCCTTATATCTGCCAACAGATGTATAGTTCAGTATTGCAGATTGATTTCAACTTCTAAAGTGTTTGACTAATTAAAATATTCAGGTCAGCTACAAACAGAAGGGTAACTTCATTTTCTCTCCCTGTCTTTGGAAGCAAAGGTAGCACATAGTAAATATTGTCATTAGGTGACAGTCTTATTTTCTTTATTAAGATATTTTCCCCCAAAACATTGTACATGAGTATAGGTTTCTCCAATCTGATACATTTTAATAGTGACGTGCGGTGAGCTTTACGGCTGGTGAGGCTGGTGACGTCATCAGCGTGAGCCGCTGTCCCCTTCATGTTGACTCAGGAAGGAGGGGAATGGGACCACGTCAGCCTCCCTCCTGCGCACGTCCCATTCCCCGCCTTCCTAAGTCAACATGAAGGGGACTGCGGCTCACGCTCCGGGATTCCCTTCATGTTGACTCAGGAGTCAGGAAGGAGGGGAATTCTCCTCCTTCCTGACTCCTGAGTCAACATGAAGGGGACCGCGGAGCGTGCTCCGCAGGACCGCGGCTCACGCTCCACGATCCCTCCTCCGCGATCCCTCCAGCCTCCCTCCTACACACGTCCTATTCCCCGCCTTCCTAAGTCAACATGAAGGGGACCACGGAGCATGCTCCGCGGGACCGCGGCACACGCTCCGCGGTCCCCTTCATGTTGACTTAGGAAGGCGGGGAATGGGACGTGCGCAGGAGGGAGGCTGAGGCTAGAGGAGCCTCCTGCACACGTGGTCCCATTCCCCTCCTTCCTGACTCCTGAGTCAACATGAAGGGGACCACGGAGCACTCCCATTCCCAACCACATGTGCAGAAGGCTCCTCAGCGCCTTTTCCCTTTCCCCCCCCTTTTTTTATTTTCATGATGAGAGTGGTGCGGCTCTGCCTCCCCTGCCTCCCCTGACCGCACGTCCCTGCATTTTAGTTGTCCTAGTGTAGAAATCCTGCTATTTCCTACAAACTTGCTGACTGGATATGATGGGAACTGGAGTACCAGATGTGATAACTCTTTAACATTTTAGGAGGCATCTCTATTCTTGGCCCAAGTTGAGTGGTGAATGCAAGTTGTCTTCAGGCAAAGAGGATATTTGAAAGAGAAGGAAATCATTACACTTTAATTAAAATGCTTATTTCCTTGGGTAATAGTGTTAAATGATTATTATGATGGTAACATGAAGCTGAGTCGGAAATTAACTGAGAATTCAGGGAATCGTAACCTTGCATATTTAGAATAGCCCCACTTGGAAAGGTGAAGGGTAGAACTTGGAAGAATTTGTGCTTCTGACTAAGGTCCAAGTATTTATGTTGGCAAACATAATTTCTGCCTCACAGAAATCCAATCTGAAAATTAGATCAGAAGACATGCATCTTTTGCATTGTTTCTTTTTTAATTTTTATTTTGCAAATGCCATTATGCAGCTGAAATAAATTTGGAGACTTCTTGAAAGTAACAGTCCCAACATATTTCAAGAGCACCACTTTGGGAATAGTTACTTTAGACATACTATTATCTGCATTGGAAACATTTTGCAAGTAAGCAGTTGGTCCTAAGCACACTGAATGTCTCAATCATATGAGCCAGGCTTGGTCATGTGGCTCTTTTCTTTTCAGTTACTACCCACCACTATGAATAATCAGACACTGCCTCTGTTATTGAGCTGGGGTCATGAGGAAAATGCACTCATGCATTTTGGAGTACATGTAGGACATCAAGGTAAATAGCCATGTCAACAACAAAATTGGGCAGGACATATCAAGGACAGCTACATAAAGATGTCTGATATTGTCTTTGACATGAGGATCAACCAGAACATTGCTTTTTTCTGCCTCGGTGGGCTTTCTCTTGCCTTGCATTCCAGATCTTTTCTCCCTAATTGGCAGAATTAAGTTGGAATACCACCTTATCAACCAGCTGCAGGCTACAGTAATTTAGAAGACTACCAAGCTGCCCAGCAGCTCATAAGCAGAAAGAAGAACTTTCCATTCCTACCAGAAAGCTGATGCTCTGGATAAAGGAAATGTCTCTTGCAATTAGTTTGCTACACAGGACTATTTCTCTAGTTCTCATGCAATTTGTGTCTTTCGGGAAAGTAACTATCTTTCATCAAATTCAGTATATTGTAAAATTGTCCCACATTTCCCAGGATAAATACTTTATCCTTCCTAATTTCAAATTGTACATTTTAAGAGAAGAAAATTAATTATATTTGTCAACTGCTTTTCACTTACCGGTACTATGGAACAAATTCTCTAGAAGCTGTGGCTTGAAAAACAAGCAGTAAAGTACCGTATTTCCCCGAAAATAAGACAGGGTCTTAGTTTCTTTTGACCTCCCAAAATATTGATCAGCGCCCCTCCACCCCGTTCCTTCAGCTTGACACCTTCTGGATACCGCTGGGTCGGTGAGTGGTGCTCTGCCTGTATAATATACGTTATACAACTTTCTCTGAACTGTTCCCCTTGGTTGCATTGGGATTGCAGTTCCAGAATTTCCAGTACATGCAGTCCATCAATCATTTGGATTAATGGTTTAATATTTTCATATTCCAAGGCTTCTCTTATTTATCAACCAACCCAGAATAATGCACAAAGAATAAGAGCATAGGAAGGGACCATCGCATTAGTATCAGAAGCTATAAAGTAGCTTTTTACTAATGGAAATGTTTTCACAATGTGTATGCGCATTTCCATTTCGAAGAGTTAATGACATGTAATGAGGACACATAATTGAACTCTATACTCTTTCTAGCTAACTTTTGGCTTTAAAAAAAAATAAGGAATGACTTTTTTTTTAAGTACTCGATTTTAATAGTAAACATTGTGAACTGACCACAGTAGTTGTGATTATCCAAATTTCAATTCAAGTTGTACTTGTGAAAGCATATAGAAAAGTCAGACTGAAGGGAACGTGACCCCTTGTGGATTACATCCACTGCTCTGTCCTGCTCTAATACATACTATGAGCATAATACATAAAGACAGAGACCAAGTAAAAAGCTAATATTTTAGAATAGTTTCTGAGCCAGACTATCCTGTTAAACTGTAATGTAGTTTGTTTTGGCTTGATGTTTTAGGGGAATACAACAGATGTTTCATTGTGTTGTGTGCATAAAATAGAAGTATATGTTTACTCTTCACAGGAGGAAGAGCATATGGGGAAGCACCCTTATTTTTTTTCTCATTTGTGCTTTGTTGCATTAAATGCTTTTATGCTGTAGTAATCAACAAAGAGACATGGTGGGAAAAGTAGGAAAAAAGGAAGAAGCTTCCCCAGCCTTGTGCTCATTTTCGTATGAAGAACTGGTCTGACATTTTATAGCCTGAGGCAGAGAAACATACATTACTTTTGCTGTCGATGACCTGGCATCAAAGACCAATACTCGGCTTGGTGATCTGAGGCAGAAAATCCTATGAGCAACTATCCTGCCCACAAAAAGTCGCTGATATTCTGATGTTCTCAGCATATACACCAGTTATTACCTTAGCTATCATTTACTCAGTTTTCCTGTGTTTAGGCCTGTAAAACATGCTGAATGGTAAATTAACCCATTGGATAGTTTATATAAAACAAGGGACCCTCACCCCTGGTCCACAGTCTTCTGCCGGGCCATGGCCTGTTGGGAACTGGGCCATGCAAGCACTGTGCAAGTGTGTGAAGCTGCATTAGTGCAAGCGGCACACATGTGAAACTATACACACACACACTATTGCCAGTGCCGGTCCAGAGAGCTGGAAAGGTTGGAGACCGCTGATATGAAATGCTTGTCTAAAATCCTTTTGGCTAAATAATTTACTGATGTGCTAGACTTATATACTGCTTTTCCACAATGTATTGCTTTGGGACTCACTGGAGAAGAGCCTAATGCTGGGAACGATTAAGGGCAAAAGAAGAAGGGGACGACAGAGAATGAGTTGGCTGGCTGGAGTCACCGAAGCAGTTGGTGTGAGCTTAAATGGACTCTAGAGGATGGTAGAGAACAGGAAGGCCTGGAGGAACGTTGTCCATGCGGCCGCGATGGGTCGGTCACGACTTCGCAAATAACAACAACATTGCTTTATCCTGCCCTGCCAAATCTCTGGCACATGCACAGACCATTTGCATATAACAAATACCTATTAAATATACTAACATAAATGAAAAAGCAAACAAAATGCTTCATCTGGAAACTATCCCAGAGTTGCAGAGGGTAAGGGCTGTCCGAGGCCTGCCTTTCAAAAAAGCATCTTTAGTCTTTTTCCCACTAGCCCTTTTGAAAGATGATTGTTCATAGAAACAGCTCAGCTTCTCTTTACTGCCTTTTTAGATTGCAATAATGTGCAGTAAAACAGCATGAAATTAAATTTCTTGCTAATTGTACCAAACTGGCAGTGCAGAAGAAGTAATGGGTAGCAAAAATATCCAAATGCAGCATTGATTTCCAGAACAAACAGCATACAGGAAGTTTTCAGCTACCATTGGCTTCATTCTCTTGCCACGAGAGTGGATTCCTTTTGCTAGTAATACATTGTTTAATTTGCAGAAAACCTGCTAGACATTATGTGAATACTGAATGTATCCTAGCACTGGGTTAAGAAAAAGTACCATTATTTGCTCTTCTTTGGGGCACAGGTAGGCGACCAGCAGCTTCCGTTCCAAATGGTTCTCTTACCTGCTCTGTGGTCCATGGAGTTCTAGGAAGTCCACCTACTTTTCCTAGTGCTAAACTACTGGACAACATGGAACAGATGCCTATTTTGCCAATACTAATGGCAGCCTGGAAATACAGATCTTGAGTAAGATGACAGGGAAAGAGGAGATTGACTCTGGTCATCTTCTTGACAATTGCTTATAATGGAAGCAGAGAAGTAACAATATGAAGGAATTGGCCCAGAGATTATTTTTTTCTGATGACGATAATTCTTCTCAGGATTGTTTCTTTCTACTACCCTATTTCCCCCAAAATAAAATCTCCCCAGATAATAAACCCAATGGGGCTTTTAAGTGCATGCGCTAAAATAATTCCTCCCTTGAAAACAAGCCATTCCCGAAAATATTGCAACACAGCAGCAGCGATGAGGTGACCACACTGGCCTCCTCCTCGACCTCAAAAATAATAAGATCTCCCCAAAAAGAAGGCTAAGTGCTTATTTCGGCGGTCAAAAGAAAATAAGACCCTGCCTTATTTTTGGGAAAACATGGTATGCTAAGTAATGGAGGAGTAGCATTGTAGAGAAGGATATGGATCTTGTGTCTGAAATAGAAGGAAAAAGATAAGGATGCCTGGGTTTATACTTTGTACCAAACTGTGGATTTGATCTGGCCTACTGTATGAATGTATTGCAATCTTATTCAAAAGTAACTTATTCAGTGTAACTTCTTGGGATTCTGGGATTGCACAGCACACAAAACCCAAACTAACCACACCATTAGTTTACAGAATATACTGGCTAAAATGTAATTGGATAGTTTGGGCTTGTGTTTTATGTAAACACAGAATGTTCTCAATTAATTAATTAATTGATTGATTGATTTGTTTAACATATTTCTATGCCACTGGAATAGAAAAGATTCTTGGTGGCTTAATCAAGGTTTGCTATGTTAGACTGGATAAATTCACACATTATAAGGCATGAGTTGTTTTAGTCATGATTTTCTGAGCAGACCAAACAATCTGGTTTATACGTCATAATAAGCTAAAACCAAATGTGATGAACTAACATAAGTCCAGTTTTATATTCTCCATGCAATCTCAGTTCAATTCACCTCACAGATTTTTTTGTTGTGGGGAAAATAGAAAGAAGGAGTATTAGGAATGTTTGTGGCCTTGAGTAACTCATAAAGCAATAAAAGCAGAAAAAATATCTAATAAATAAAATAATATTTTTGAATATAGGTCTTTTTGTTATGAGAAAAAAAGGTAACCATTGACATTTATAGAATATGTACATCCAGAGACATTTTTCAGGGGAAGCAAATCTGCATTATAATGTTTTGAATGGAAAAAATAATAGGCCACATTTAAATAGTCCTGTGTTTTGGTTCTAAGCAGGCTGAAACTGGATCAAGATGATTGAACCAAAAAAAGAGAGAATGTTTTCCATGGCAAACCAATAAATATAGTCCATCCTGACTAGATGAAGTGGGTCCTGGGCTCTGATTGGCATGCTGTAGGACGGCCCACTTTGTTTCTACCGGTAGCTGCCAGAGAGACGAGACCCCTTTGGCGTGCAGTTGAGTTTTTTTTTTCTTTTGTGTGAATGACAATATTGTGGAAAACCAAATATATGGGTCTTCTGTGAGATGGGTATTCTGGAACCACAGTTTGCTTCCATTAAGGTTTAGCCTTGCATAGCTTTGGGCTCAGGGAGAATGGCTTGCTTGGCCAGGATCAAGGGTAGAAGAAGAGCTAGGTCTCCTCTGGTCTTCTGGGCAGGCTGATGCTGTGGCCAAATGTTTTCTCAGATGCTGCCAGACTAGCATCTTCAGGGTGACGTGCAGTGATGATGCAGATTGCTGGAAAGGACCTATAGCAGGGGTGAAATTCAGCAGGTTCTGGAGAACTGGTAGCAGAAATTTTGAGTAGTTTGGAAAACCAGCAAATACCACCTCTGGCTAGCCTCAGGGTGCGGTGGGAATGGAGATTTTGCAATATCCTCGCCCTGCCACACCCATCAAGTCTTGCCCACAGAAGCGGTAATAAAAAAAAATGAATTTCACCACTGACCTATCGGCAGAGAAACTGGGTGGGGTGGGGAGAAGAGGCATGGTTTCCTCTGGATCTGTGATTAGAGCACAGGGAGCAGCCAATGGACAGCTCCTTTTCCACTTGCGGCCAGGAAAGTAACGGGTTGTCAGCTCATTGCAGGGATGTAAAAGGATGACTGCTTTTCAAAATGACTTTTCTTCCACATCTAGGAATTTAGGTTAAACCAGAGCACGTTAAAAGCAGAATGCTGTTTTTAAGAAGCAAAATGTGACACCTGCTTTAAAAAGTTACGTAATGCAGTGCAAAATGGGTTTTCTTCTGTTTTCCTCTATGACTTTCTACCCCAAGATTTTTCGATTACTTACCTAAAGATTTTTCTTTACTTCCAAAGAAGATTTTAAGGATACCTGCTAAGTTAATGTTATGTTCAATACTCTTTTGAATCCTAGTGTAGTTTGTGTTTTAGTTGTAAATTACGAAGTTATTTGGAGAAGCTGTGAATGTTTTAAAAAATTATACACTGTACTAGAGGAAGCTCAATTATTCCACCTCCTGAAAAACTGAACAGTTGTTAAGGTAATCCATATCATATACTTTTCCAGGAGTTTTTACTCTATATAATGTTGGATTAAAACTTTGGTAAGCAAACGTGATTTTCAAGGACAAAATCTGAATATTTATTTTGCATTGCACAAGCAATAAAAGGATTTTTGCCTTAGGCTGAGATCAAGGGCCAATCCTACTGTTAGGCAGAGAAAGTACAGTTCTGCCTAATATGCATAAATTTCTTAGGTATTGTGTGCTAAAAGCAATGTTATTCACTTTCATTGTTTTTCTTTTTATTCCTTTTAATAGCTAAATTATTTAAGGGGAGGATGTGCTGTTAAGATGTTACTTAAAATACATAACAGTATTCTATAAAAATGACTTTCAGGAGGAGCTGTAAAGGTGGGCTTTTCTGCAGTGGGTTTTGTGAACCTAGCAATTGGCATTTTAAAACTGTGGTTTGTAGTTTAGCGTATATAAGGCGAACCAATTATTGTTCATTAAAGTATTTAACTGGTAAATTAACTGGTGCTGGAGAAGACTCCTGCGAGTTCCTTGGACTGTGCAAGGTGATCAAACAGGTCAGTTCTAGAGGAGATCAACCCTGACTACTCTTTAGAGGGCCAGATCCTGAAGATGAAACTCAAATACTTTGGCCACCTAAGGAGAAGGTAGGACTCACTGGAGAAGAGCCTAATGCTGGGAAAGATTGAGGACAAAAGAAGAAAAGGACGACAGAGAATGAGGTGGCTGGATGGAGTCACTGAAGCAGTAGGTGTGAGCTTAAATGGACTCCAGAGGATGGTAGAGGACAGGAAGGCCCGGAGGGACGTTGTCCATGGGGTTGCGATAGGTCAGACATGACTAACTAACTAACTAACAACAAAATTAACTATGATAAAGCAAATCAGGATAGGTGCAATGTGTAGATGGGTCAAAATGCTTGAACATCTACATATACTGGAACAAAGTGCAACTTATAAGTAGGAAGTGGTCCAGTACGTGGGAGTTCAGAAAGTTTGTTTATGGATGAGGTGGAAAAGCACTTTTTTCACTTTTTAAAGCAATAGTTACAATCAAATGGGGATATTTTCTCCGTACTTTTCTATATAAGCTGCTTTGAATTATTTATGATTGCAAGGGACAAGAGGAGCATATCCCAACAGATCTGAACAATTAATATCAATCTCTGTTTTTGTTAAATGATACTCAGAATCCATTTTCTGAAGAGATTGGATAATTATTTGTCTGAAATGGTACAGGATTTTTCTTTAAGCAGAAGACCTCCAAGGTCCGCCCCCCCCCAACTCTGTTTTTCTGTTATTCTGAAGAGGTTTCTTCTCCCTACCTAATGCAACACTCACATCCCTGTGAATATTTTGTATGCTGTAACTGCACAAGCAACTTCAGAATGTGAGAAGATAAGGGACTGTGCGCCGCAAACTATTAAAGGAGCATCACATGAAGCTTCAATAACCTGATAAGGTATTTTCTGCTAGGTATCCTAATAATAAAATTGTTTCTTCTGATCCTTGCCTGGTCATGAAGTGTGACCTTCATATTTTTATTCACAGGGAAGAAAAATATCAACTGAAAACCAGTTCATCCATAGTTATCTAGCAAATACACAGGCCAACAAATAAAGTCTCTCTCTCTCTTTCTCCCTCCATAGGTATAAATTTCCTTTTCCTTTTCCCCCCTCTCCTCTCCTCTCTCTCCTTTCGCCTCTCCTGATAGCACCCATAACTACTGCAGCAAGCCATTCCACTGATTTATTGTTCTATCAGGAAATTTCTCCTTAGTTCTAGGTTGGTTCTTTATTTGATTAGTTTCCAACCCCTGCTTGCTGTCTTCCTTCTTCCTGTCTTCTGGTCCTTTGGAGAATAAGTTGACTCCTCCTTCTTTGTGGCAACCCTCAAATATTGGAGAACTGCTATCATATCCCTAGTTCTTCTTTTCACTAGCTTAGACATACCCAATTCCTGCAACTGGTCTTTTATGTTTTAGCTTCCAGCCCCCTATATCATCTTTATTGCTCTTCTCTGCATTTTTCTAGAGGTTCAACATCTTTTTATAGTGTAGTGATCAAAACTGGATGCAGTATTCCAAGCGTGGTTTTACCAAGGCCTTATAAAGTGGTACTAAGATTTCACTTGATCTTGAACTTCTCTGCTAATGCAGCCTAGGATTACATTGACTTTTTTGGTGGATGCAATACAAGGCTGGCTCATAGTTAAGTGATTGTCACTAGGACTCCAGGATCTCTCTTGCAGTTATTGCTACAGAGCCAAGTTCCACCTAATCTGTACCTGTGCCTTTGGTTTCCCCCCTCTAAGTGTACAACCTTACTTTCCTCTACATAGAATTTTATTTTGTGGGATAGGGCACAGTGTTCAAGTCTGTTGAGATCCATCTGGATCTTAAGCCTATCCTCTGGAGTGTTGGATACTCCTGCCAGTTTGGTGTTGTCTGCAGATTTGGTGTTCCCCTTCTATTCCCTCATCTAAATTTTTTATAAAGGTATTGAGGAATACTGGGCCCAAAACATAACCTCAGGGTACCCATTGCTTACTTCCCTCCATGTAGATGTAATTCTATTAAGGACTATACATTGAATGTGGTTTGTCAGCCAGTTATGAATTCATCTGGTGGTGATGCTATCTATCCCACATTTTTCCAGCTTACCAAGAAATAAGTTGTGGTCTACTTTGTCAAACACCTTACACCCACAGCATTTCACTGGTCCACTAATTTAGTTAACTTTGTCAAAGAATGAAATAAGATTTGTTCAGCATGATCTATTTTTGACAAATCTATATTGGGTTCTGGTTATAACTTTGCTTGCTTCTAGGTGTTCACAGATCTGTTGTTGTTTTATTATCTTTTTCAGGATCTTCTTAGGTATTGACGTCAGGCTGATTGGTCTGTAGTTTCCTGGATCTGTTTCACCCCCTCTTTTTTGAAGATGGGATCTACCTCAGCTCTTTCCCAGTCCTCTGGTAGTGCTTCAGGATCTTTGAAAGATATGGTTCAGTGGTTCTGAAATGACATTTCCCAGCTCTCAGAACTCTGGGATATAATCGTAAATGGGTTCCTATTGGTTTGGACCGGTTTGGCCGAGTAAGTAGTAACGCAGCCGGCCACACCCCTGAACCAGTTCTATTGGCGGCGCCGTAGGTGCTGCCATCTTGTTTTTTGCTTCTGCACAGAAGCATTTTTTAACCTACTGCACATGCGTGCGTAATGCACGCGCTCCTGAAGAACGTCCCTAAGCGAATCGGCAGTAGAAGAAACCAGAACCCACCCCTGGATATAATTTGTCAGGTTCTAGTGATTTCAACTTGTATAGAGTAGACAGAGGTTCTTTTACCATTTTCTTGCCTATTTTAATTTGAATTCTTAGTCTGTCTTTTATGGTTTTGATTTTGGTTCTTTTCCCTTTCCTTTTCCCTTTCCTTTCTCCTTTCCTTATAAAATAATTTCCTTAATGCAATACATTGGATTTTCCCTTTCCTCCCTGTCTTCCTGGTTATATAAATTATAATAATTAACATTTTATATGTTGCAATTTCCTTGATTTTTCCTGTGTTGAAAAAAAAGCTGCTCAGAGATTGTAAACACATGCTAGACATGAAGCACACATATCCTGTACAATAAAAACCCACCAATAAGATAATGAGATGTGGCCTTTTGCCTAGAGAGGCCATAAGCAGCTCTTGCACTAAGAGTGGAGATCTATTTTTTTATTATTCAGTTGTCAAATAAACTTTGCCCTAAAGGAAGTTGATAAAAGCATCCTTAAACTGCTTTCAGTCTGGCCTCTTTTCATAACAGACAAACAATTTCATGCTTAGTTTCTGAAGCATGTAAGTAGGCAGCTTCTTTCATGACCATTTAAAATTGTTCTGGTTATTTTAAAAAAGCAATACCATGGCTCTATTTGAGACATAATTTAAATGCATAACATACCTATTTATTTCCTAGAACATCAAATAAAACACTCTGCATCTTTGGCATAAAGATGTTGCCTCGATAGCCCCTGTGTCTGGATTAACAATTTGACCTTGAGTATCAACAGAATCTGACAAGAATATAAAGTAGATTTCTCCAGAGCAAACACTTTTAAGAGCCTGCCTGGAATACCATGCTTTTAGCTGTCATCTTTACAATAAAAGGGGCAGGTGGGAATCCTCTGACATATAAAATTGGGATATATTTTTTTTTCTTCATTGATTTGAAGTGACAAAAGTGTGCTCACAGAAGTCATCAGAATTCCAAGCCAGAAATTGAGAAAGAATTCTTGAGTCCTTAAATATCATTTCACTAAGTAAAAACGAAGACTATTGTTGATGCTATTGTTGTTATTTGTATGGCTATACTTATTTCTATAGCAAGGTCTTTTGCTCTCAAAGTACATATAGTAAGTAAGTAAATAGACAGGTCACATTAAATTGGCTACTGTCAATGTGAAAGGTTTATTTCCTGTGTAGATACAGCTCAAATTATATCTACAACCAAAAGTATTGGGATTAGATTTAATAATCTCAACTAGTACATGTTCGGTCCCATATCTACCAAGGTAACACTGTTATAAGTAATATCAGCTATTCTGGGGTCTCATTTATACATTCACCTTCCATTACTGTCTATTTTTCAGATAAAAAAATAAATAAAAAGAGTTTATAAGTTGTGCCAAAAGAAAATATGCAAACATCTGAGTATGACAGTCATTGTAATAAGTGATTAAAAAGTTGAAGAGATCTAGGTATGGTCCCTTCTCAGCTGTGGGGCTTACTCAATGACTTGACCAATTATCAACCTACTTCATAGACTTCCTTCTGCTGGAATAACATTAAAGGAGACCCTCTTTGAAAGGGCAGACAAAAAGAAGGATATACATGCAATCTGTAACAAGCAAAAAGGCAGAAGGAAAGTCACAAAAATGAACTCAATTTTCTCCAAATCTGATTCAACCATGTTTAAACATGTCTCATCACTACCCCACAAAATGCACCCAAAATATATTTCTTTAAAAGCTCAAGAGAGACCAGAATGTTCCAAGTAAGGAACTGACTGAAACCTAGTATTAAAATAATAATTAATGTTACAATATGTCTATCCTTTAGACTATTTTTTTTGAATTATATTCCTTGTCTCCATATTGGATAACTTCAGTAAATTTCAGAAGCAAATCCAATATACAGGTTCAGTTTTCCTTAAAACAATTAAGTCCTGATTCTGATGCTAGTCTTTACTACCTGCTGCTAATAGGCTGTGATTTCCATATGCCTTTAGCTCTTATTGCTAGTTCATAACATCATCAGAGTCATATAGGTTCATATGCTTCCTAAATCGCTTTGTAGCCATACATTGCACATGAATATGATTTTCTCAGTGGTAGTTTTTATCAGCAGGGATGCTGTGATCTTTTCTATTACCTTTTAAGCTTGCTTCTGATGTGTTTGAAAAATCAAACATCTGTAAACTGCATTTCCAGCTGTGCTTTAAAGAAAGCAAATATTATATCTTGCCAATCCAGTGCTGATCAATGGATGACTCAGACCAAGCATGTTGAGCTATTTGAATAATTTTTTTTCCTCCTCCTTGCTGCAGAAAGATTATGCATTATGATTTTCGTTTGGAAACAACATCTTGCCTTTAACCTTTAAATATTGGGTTTAAAGTATGGATGAATTATTTACTGACAAATAAATGGCCCATCTTGCTTGCTGTACGTCTTTTAAAATAACCAAGATAATTGTTTTAGATGGGCCTTTGGGGCTCTGTCTCACAGAATTCTTGATGTAAAAATTAGCCAAACAATAGAATTTATTCACCCTGCTATTTGAAGTGAAAAGAGATGCTTATCTGGGGTTTTTGCATAGCCTCTTTCAGACTGAAAACTGCTTTTGGCCTTTGTATAGTGTGCTGAACATCACACTCCAAAAACGGTGCCAAATTACTATCCTCACTAATGTCTATGGAGATTCTCAGTCATCCAGGTGATGGTTTTTCCATGTTTGAAAAAACACCTTTGAGATATCCTTACTAATGTCTTTCAGAATGATAACAAGAGGGGACAATAATTGAAACTGTTCAGTGCATTGCTCTTGAATGAATATGTTGATTCAGACTTTATTCAAAGGAAGTATACTTTCCTGTGTTTGTGTTTATGTGTGCTTGTGCTTGTGTGTGTGTATCAGAGAGAGAGAGAGAGAGAGAGAGAGAGAGAGAGAGAGAGAGAGAGAGAGAGTCAGCACATGATATGAGTGCTACCCATGTATAACTTTAAATATATGGTTTAAGTTATAAACAAATGGTCTGTTTTATGCTTAGGTCTTTCTGTTTATCAGTTGGAAAAGAATGTCCTCAGCTTTAAGGCCAAGTATTTATACAAATGTCAAAAAATGTTTAAAGAACACCACAATCCATTTATTTGGGACCAAGTCCCATTTACATTTGCTGTTTCTAACTCGTTTTAATTCTTTGTTTCATGTTTGTACATAGTCTTGTACTGCAGTTTTATATGTTAATTGCATTCCATTTCACCAAATAGTCCCCAGGGAATGTGTTTTACATATGTTTTACAAGTACAAATTATTAATACTGATTCAGAGAACTGGAATATAGTTTAAGTATGAATGGTATATAGCGTTGTGCTAAAGTTCATATAAAGGCGCCATCTCAAATGGAAAACACGCATCTAATTTGTTTGGAGGGTGTTGGTATGCTATCTCAGAAAGCTCTTGATGCCAAGTTAATACAGCAGCCTTGTTTCATTTGGCTGATCCATTAGGAAATTCATGTTGCTCAGGATGATGGGAATGATAGTTTAGCATCATTAAAAGCATTCTGTTAGGAGAACATAGGAATTCAGAAACACAGCACCTTGAAAGATGGTGTGAAACTATAATAGTATATTTTCTTTGTATTAGGTGAAATTTGCTCTTGTTGGAACTTCTGCTGCTAAAATCCCAACCAGATCAGCAACTGCAACATCATGAGCAAGGATACAAACTCTCTCTCTGTCAGAAGTAAAAGTGTAAGTAAGTGGTTGTGTAACCCTCCCTTCATCTTTATAAATTCAATCAGTTGTGTTTCTTCTTACAAGGTTTGTGTGCTTGCATTAATAACATTGTTTCGACAGTTTTGATGAACTCATGCTACGGCTTTTTATCAACAAGATGTCTACAATAATGTTTTTTTCCCCCTCTTTCTCTTTTCCATTTTTCTTTGCTTTCTGAATTTGTACAATTGCCTCCTTGTAGCTACAAACTATTCAGGATAGCCAGCAATAATTGAAATGAATAGAATATTGCAGCAATTAAAAGCAAAGGAAGCAGAGTTGGTCACAGCACTCTTGAACCTGGAAGTGATCTGAACATTTGTATAACATATTTTTTTTCTTTTTGAATTTATCCTATCTGCTGATTAATGTGTGTCTTTGAAAAAACAAAACAAAATCAAGGTAAATTATTCTTCCTGATCAGGAATTTGTTAATTTACATTATTTTAAAATATGCTTTGGCATAGCAACACATATTTTATCATGTTGTCATGTTTGGCAAAAGTATCACACCTCTAAGAAATTGCCAGTTTTAAATGCTAGTATCACAAAAATCCCAATCACAGAATAAGTTTGCAGTAGTTTCTATTCAGTTTCAAAGTGTCACTCTATTATGTTTGTTGTGGGAGCACGAGCTATGTTATGTTAATTAATAGTAACTTAAATTATTATTAACTATGATTATTATTATTTTGGTAAATGGAGAAGTTTTCCTTCCTTCTCTCCTTTTTTTCCATTTATTGCTTTAGAAGTAGTGTTGCAATTTCATTCTCATGTCCCTTTTCTGATTTCATAGGATGTCACAACCTATGCATTAGCCATAAGGAACAAGTGTGTGTTTTGACTGAGAAGTAGCCAGAAAATTTACATACATAAAAGCCACACGGAGTCTATTGGTTCTGCTTTAATGTTCTTTTGTTTGCTAATGTTATGTGAAGACAACCATGAAAAATACTTCACAGTTTAGCTTTTTCTCTCTCCTGCCCTTTAGAAATGACACCACACAACTCAGAAGAAGCAAGGGGCTTGAAAGTGTGTGCCTAGCTGATAATGGCTTTGAGCCCAGAGTGCCACAGTGGTTGTGTGGATGGGTTCAGCAGTGCTGGTTTTGCACCATATGCTGATGCTTATAAGTGAAGTGTGCATGGTAATATTTGACGTGAAGTGGGCTGCTTAAATTATGTTGCAAAGCTATAGGAAATTGGTATGTGTGTTAAAGAGAGGGGACAGTATTTATGGGGGAATCTGAGCACAGTTTCTTGGAAAACGGGGAGTTTTGTATTTCTCATCCTTTTCGAACAGTGAGGGAGATACATGGCACCCACCCTCAGCCGACCTCTGTTTTCTGTCTTTTTCTGCTTCAGAAAGTGTTTTCCATCTTGTGCCAGCTCAAGTCACACTGACCCATGTGTGTGTGATGCATTTCAATTCCTTCCAATTCCACTTGGCTACTACATCTGCAGTAGGAACATCCTTTTCCCTCTGGCCACTGATTGGTACTTTTTGCTGCCATTTGTGGAGAGAGAAAAATGTTGGGCTTTTTTCTCCCTCAGGTTTGTTGACAGAACAGGACAAAGAAGGACACGGATTTTTTTTTCTTTTTCTTTTAAAATGAGGCAAAACTACTGTGTGTGTGTATTTATTTATTATTTTATTTATTTGTTTGTTTGTTTGTTTAATATCCCCTCCCCTCCATTTCTCTAATAAGGTGACTCTGGGCAGCTTACAGATCCGTACAATGTGTAATTTTATAATATGTGTTTTTATTTATTGTACGCCGCCCCGAGTCCCTTTGTGGAGAGGGAGCGGCTAACAAATTTAATTAAATAAATAAATAAATAAATAAATAATAAATAAATAAATAAATAAATAAATAAATAAATAAATAAATAAATAAATAATAAATAAATAATAAAAAGATAAATAGAAAACCAAAAATTTAAAACTATGCAAAAAACAAAAACCCAGACCTTTTTCTTTCTGTTCTGGAGACTGGCAAAATAATGAAGTTTGGTGTTTTCTTTTTTCTTTTAATTGATCCAAGAGGGATAAAGAATCAGGGGAATCTACCAAACTAGAGATCTTAGTAAATTTAGGTTGAGCAGAACACCAAGCCAGGACTGCAGCCAAAGCAAAAGGGAGTGGTTGAAATCCAGGAAGGGGGGGGGGGGGGTTCTTAATTTGGCTTCATCTTTAGCTGAGAAAAAGGGAAATGAACATTTAAAAGTGCAAAAAGGTCTCTTGTGGAAGACTGCCATAATTATTCAAAGATCACCTTGGTTTAATAACAGTTTGAATTGGAAAGCTGCTATGCACCAGATGAGAACAGCAAGCCACAGGGGGTGCTTATTTTCTTTGAATTAAATATGTCATTCTCCAATTAAGCTGGGTTAATATCAGAGGAAGTGAAGTTCATCTCAGCTTTCCTTGCAATAATGATTTGTCATTTGTCAGGTTTAAGTATTTGTAATGCTTTGGAAAGAAGTTTGGACTTTGTAAAAAAAAAAACCTAAGGAAAAAAATGTGTGCAATTAGGAGAAAGGTATAAAATAAATAAGACATGCATGAGAATACTGAACTAGCATAGAACCATGATGGCAAACCTATGGCACATGTGCCAGAGGTGGCATGCAGAGCCCTCTCTGTGGGCATGTGCACCATCGCCAGCTGATCTTCAGGATTCCGGTGCATGCGAAGGCCAGCTGGCTGCCGTGTATGAACAGAAGAGCACTGGCTGGTGCATGCATGTGCACCGGCCAGCTGGTCTTTGCATTCTGGTGCTCTGGCGCACGCATGCGTGCACATTCCAGTTTGGGCACTTGGCGTAGAACACTCCCAGATTAGCCATCTTTTATCCTAATGTTATAATAGAGGTAGTCCTCAACTTATGATCACAACTGAGCCCCAAATTTACATTGCTAAGTGAGACGTTTGTTGAATGAGTTTGCCCGCATTTTATGACCTTTCTTGCCAGAGTTGTTAAATGAATCCACTGTAGTTGTTGCGTTAATAGCATGGTCGTTGTGCGAATTTGATTTCCCCTTTGACTTTGCTGGTCAGAAGGTTGCAAAACATGATCATGTGACCCAGGGACACTACAACCATCATAAACATGACTCATTTGTCAAGCATCTGAATTTTGATCACATCCCCACGGGGAGGCCACAGTGGTCGTAAGTGTGAAAAATGGTCATAAGTCACTTTTTCCAGTAATGGGGTAACTTTGAACAGTCACTATACAAACTGTTGCAAATCCAAAACTATCTGTACTTTGATTCTCCGTCTTTCCAGCCAGTGAACCAAAATAGGAAGAATCTGTCATTGGAACAGAACCGTTCAAATTGGCCAATATAGAAGCTATGCTGACTAGAATGTTTATTTTACTTACAAATGACCTCCCTTTCTTTTGTACATTCATAGTGATATAAACAGTAGGACAGAAGCATAACCGGTTTTAAGCCTGGTGTGATATTTTCAGTAATCGTAAAATGGAAGGGAGAATGCAATTTTGAAAATACTATTGGTCTTTAAATAATTATAAATGAGTCATGAAAAAAGTGATCTAGTTATCATTTCTAATTTCATTAGACTGGCCCTGAAAAAAGAAAAAAGCAAACCAACTACAGATGTGATTTTTTTTTTTTAATCAGAGGAGAATTTTAATAGATTTTAGAGCAGGGAATGGAGATGTAACTGATTTCCTTTCCTTTATCTACACCTAGATTTTTCTTAACTTTTCACCTTTGTAATAATCTCTTGCTGGGTTCTTGAGAAAGCCGGATCTTGATAATTTGTGGCAAGTGTTGTGCATGGTGCAGATTTCTTGGTGAAATTACAATTTATTCTATGACTCACTTTCAAGCAGGGGTGGGTTCCTGCCAGTTCTAACTTCTTCTACAGAAGAGGTTCCGCAAATCTACAGTGCCATTTAGAACTGGTTCCAGCTCCCTCCCCCGCCCGTTCGCACATCATCAAGATGAAGAGCGAGAGGAGGAATTCTGGGAGTTGAAGTCCACAAGTTTTAAAGCTGTCAAGCTTGAACACCGCTGGGTTTTTTTTCTAAAGGGTTAGGGTGCAAGGGTCTTGTAACTTGACAGCTTTAAGACTTGCACACTTCAGTGCCAGAGTTCCTGAGCCAACATGACTGGAGGAGGAATTCTGGGAGTTGAAGTCCACAAGTTTAAAGCTGTCAAGTTTGAACACCCTGGGGGTTTTTTTCTAAAGGGTTAGGGGTGCAAGGGTCTTGTAACTTGACAGCTTTAAGACTTGCGTGCTTCAAATGCCAGAGTTTAAGAGCGTTGTTAAGTGAGTTTCACCACATTTTACAAGTTGGCCACGCCCATCCAGTCACATGGCCGGCAAGCCACTCCCACAAAGTAGGCCCCACCCACAGAAGAGGTTCTAAAATAATTTGAAACCCACAACTGCTCTCAAGGGTTATATCCAAAACAATATACTGCCTAATTTTATCTTCCAACAATACAAATTTGACATCCTTCAATTTTATATCAGAGATAGCTTAAATAGTATCATTATATGTCATGTAAAATCAGCACATCCTGACTCAAATTTCTCTTTTGAAATGTAGAAGGAATATCCAGCAATAATTGCATAAATCTGTGGCTGCAAAATAAAAGTTTAAATGCTTCCAATTACTTTCATATAATCAAATCTGCCAAAATCCATAATTAACTCCCAGTTCTCCTAGACGCTGCTTGGAGTGGCCAAGCATGGGTTAACTTCAGCTTGCTGCCCAAGGACTGAGTTTAAATCTTTAGTGTAGCTACGCCTCTAGCTCCTTTTGGAGGTCAGTTTGAAAAACTCAGCCGCCCTAAAAGGATGTATTTGAGATTTCCAGTCCTTGGATAGCAAGCTGGATTTCTCCTAATTAGTTTAGTGTAGCCTTTTTAATTTTCTTCCACAGTTGTAGCCTTAGATCAGGCATGTCCAAAGTGCGGCCCGGGGGCCAAATGCGGCCCTTTTTCAAATTGCAAGCGGCCCGCAGCCTCTTCTCCCCACTGAGTTATTTGTTTAGTCTTTCATAAAATACCGTATTTTTCGAAGTATAAAGATACATCTTTTCCCCCTCAAAAAAGAGGCTAAAAATCTGGGTGCATCTTATACACTGAATACAGCATTTTTTGCCTCCCAAAACTCTGCCCCCTTCACCAAAATGGCTGTGCATAGCCTTTAGGAGGTTTTCAGAGTGATCCTGGGGGCTGCGGAGGGCATAAATGAGCAAAAAACGGGCCATTTTTTGCTCAACTTTGCCCCCCCTACCCCCCCAGGAGCACTCTAGAAGCCTCTTAAAGGTTATTCATGCCCTTTAAAAAAAAGGCCCATTTTCGTGAAAAATGGGCCATTTTTGGGAGAGTGCAAAAACTTTTTTTTTAATTTGCCTCTTCAAAATATTGGTGCGTCTTATACTCTGAAAAATACGTCTTATACTCTGAAAAATACGGTACTTAATTTGCATTTAATGTTAAGGGTTCAAAGAATGTCAGGCTGAATGATCGGCCCCACACATTTTCACCTCACCAAATCTGGCCCTCCTTGCAAAAAGTTTGGACACCCCTGCCTTAGATAGACCTAGGTTTTTTGTTTTTACCATTGAAAGAAGTTATTTCGTCTAAATAGACTTCCTCACGTGTCAACCAGGCTGCTTGGAGCATTTCCAGCTTCTCGCGCTTCCACGCAGTTCTGGCAGCACCGGGAGGCCAGTCAGCGGCCGCTGGCGAGCTTAGGGGCCAGGTAGGGAAATCAAGTGCCCCTGTGAACGGTTGGAAAACTGATGCCTCTGCAAACCTCCGCAATGCTCCAGCTGCTCAGCGGAGCATTGCGCAAATGTTGTATGCTTCATGCGCGCTAAAGGCTTAAAGGACAGGTAAGGAGCTCGGGCGGGTGGGCGGTACCTGATGCTCCAGGCAGGTTCCGGTATGCCAGTACCGGGGCGTACCGTCTGCAACCCACCATCTGTTCTAGCCATTAAATTACTAGTAATTGTCAGATGCAAAGAATCAGGACTACACATTAAGTTCCAGTTAGCATTTATTGCTCAAGCCTAGATACAATAACGTCAACGAACGTCCAGTCAACTAATGGTCAGCACTAAACTGGTGCTAGATAAGAGTTAATGGAATTCAATTGGGGGGTGGGGGTTTGGACCTGGAGGAATTGTGGGTATGTAACAACTCCCAACTGATTCCCTCTCTTGATTCCACGTTCAGATTCTGCCTTTTCTTCTCCTACCGTAATTTTATCAATAAGTGACAATTGAAAATGTCAAAGTAGTTTAATTAAAATTGCTCAAATCCAGATAAATTCATATTTGTTCTCTTTTTTTTGGAGGGAGGGGGTTGCCTTGAGTCAGTTTTTGATTCCTGGAAACTGGCAATTGCCTATGTCTTAGGGCTGAGGCAGAATGACTTGCCCAAGGTTATCCAGCTACCGGTAGCTTTGTGCCTAAGGACTCATGGTCTCCCAGTTTCTAGCTTCGTACCTTAACCTCCACACCGTGCTGGCTCC
Source organism: Natrix helvetica (assembly GCF_964273705.1). NCBI lineage: Eukaryota > Metazoa > Chordata > Lepidosauria > Squamata > Natricidae > Natrix > Natrix helvetica. The sequence continues at coordinate 29,695,678 of NC_138552.1, read as the reverse complement.
TGTTATTATTATACGATTGTATCACAGCGGCCAGTTGTTTCACCGGATTTGGCATTGATTACTAGTTGGGCCCCACCCAGGGGCCTAGGACGTCATAACGTATTTTCGTAATATACGTGCAGATCCAAGCAGTGCAGCTTTTTGCATTTGACTGATGGTGATTTTGTCACGTTTTAACTGTTTTAAATGTAATTCCAGTGCTTTTGGAATAGCACCCAGTGTGCCAATTACCACTGGAATTACCACTGCTGGTTTGTGCCATAATCGTTGAATTATTATTATTATTATTGCATCAACAGAATTGTATCACAGCGGCCAGTTGTTTTGCCGGATTTGGCATTGATTACTAGTCGGGCCCCGCCCAGGGGTCCAGGACGTCATAACGTATTTTCATAATATGTGTACGGATCCAAGCAGTGCGGCCTTTTGCATTTGACTGATGGTGATTTTGTCAATTTTTAACTGTTTTAAATGTAATTCCAGTGCTTTTGGAATAGCACCCAGTGTGCCGATTACCACTGGAATTACCACTGCTGGTTTGTGCCATAATCGTTGAATTTCAATTTTTAAGTCCTGGTATTTTGCGATTTTTTCATATTCCTTCTCGGCGACCCTGCTATCACCTGGTATTGCGATGTCTATGATTGTAACCTTATTTTTCTCAACCAGTGTGATGTCTGGTGTATTATGCGCCAGTATTTTATCCGTTTGTATGCGAAAATCCCACAAGATCTTGACCATCTGACCCTCGACGACTTTTTCAGGCTTATGTTCCCACCAGTTTGTTGCTGTTTTAATGTTATAATTTTTGCACAAATTCCAGTGGATCATTTGTGCCACTGAATTGTGCCGCATTTTATAGTCAGTCTGCGCGATTTTTTTACAGCAGCTGAGTATGTGGTCAACAGTTTCATCAGCCTCTTTGCAAAGTCTACATTTGGCATCATCAGAGGATTTTTCGATTTTGGTCTTAATGGCATTTGTGCGGATAGCTTGTTCTTGCGCAGCCAGGATTAGTGACTCTGTTTCTTTCTTTAATGTACCTGCTGTTAACCATAACCAAGTTTTTTCACTGTCCACTTTATCTTTTATTTTTTCAGAAATTGGCCATGCAATGCTTTGTTCTGCCAACTCTCCATTCTTAATTTTATCACATCTTTTTTGTATTCTTGTTTCGTCTGTTGGGCCTTCAATAGATTTTTGTTCTTTACTTTGATTAATAGATGTTCTTGACTTTCTTTTAAATAATCAGCCAGTGCATGTTTTTCTTCTTCAACTATTTGCTTCACTTGTAATAATCCTCTGCCACCTGATTTCCGGGGTAGGTATACTCTATCAATATCACCACGTGGATGTAAACTGTAGTGCATTGTCATTAGTTTCCTGGTTTTTCGGTCTAAAATGTCCAAATCAGCTTGTGTCCAGTTAACTATACCAGCTGTGTATCTTATAACTGGTATTGCCCAGGTGTTTATGGCCTTGATTGTTGTTGGATCTGGGCAACGAGAGACAGACTGCGGACACGTAGTGACTTAACAGCTCTTTATTAGTAGTAGTAATGATCCAGCTTGCTCTGTGGTCGGAGGGTTCCCCTTTTATAGGGATCGGGTACGCCCCTCGACCAATCAGAACGATACCTGTTTCCCGCTGTAGCAGCGGACCAGAGGGGAGACTTACTACGATGTATGCTAATATCTAACACCCCTCCCCTCCTAGATGGAACGTTGCGGTAGGTAACATAGTCCTTTAGGTATGTGGGTGTTTGTCTTGCTCGGGAGGAGCGTCGTAGTTCGGGTTGGTTAGAAGTGGTTGCAGGATCGGGTGTTTTTCCTGTTTCACGTTCAGTGGTTTTTGTGCCTTCGTTGCTAGGGCGTTCTGGAGTCTGCTCGGTTGCGTTGTCTGGGGTTTGCTCTGCTTCGTGCGTGTTTTCTTGTTCCAAGCTTGGTTCGCAGGTGTCGTAGTTTTCTATGATGGGGCTCTCGCGAGGTTGACTTTCTGTAGGCAGGGAACTCTCGTCTTCGTTTCGAAGGTCTGAGTGTGCGAGGCGACCCCGAAGTTGATCGATGTGCCTTTTCCAGTTCCGCCCATCTTCTAGTTCTAGCAAATACGATCGTGGACCCGTGATGCCAATGACCTTTGCCGGCATCCACAATGTTCCCCCTGCATAGTTGTGGGCGTATACTGAATCCCCTATGCTGAAAGACCGAATTTTACTTGTGGAGTCTGGGGGAGCTGTGGCAGAGTAATTTGGGTGAAGACGGTCCAGGTGAGACCGTAGACGGCGGCCCATGAGTAGTTCAGCAGGACTCCTACCCGTCGTTGCGCTTGGGGTGATATGCTGAATTAGGAGGTAATGGTCAATGCGTGTTTGCCAATCACCTGGACCCATCCTAGCGAGGGCCTCTTTTGCGAATCGCACCATTCTCTCTGCCTGTCCGTTTGATGCCGGATGGAATGGCGCGACGAGGGCATGCCGAATTCCCTGACCTGCTAAAAACGTTTCGAAATGCATGGCCGTGAATTGGGGCCCGTTATCGGAGACTAGGAGGTCGGGCAGGCCATGAGTGGCGAAAAGTCGCCGTAGAACCTTAATGACTGCCTCTGCCGTGGTTGAAGTCATTAGGACTACATCTAGCCATTTAGAGTATGCATCCACAACTATAAGGAAAGTCTGACCTTGGAATGGCCCTGCGAAATCGATGTGTATTCGCGACCAGGGTGCTTTAGGTTTCTCCCATTCTGTTGCGGGCGCTTCCGGGGGTGCTGGTCTCGATTCCTGGCATGGGTCGCAAGTGGCCACCCACTCTTCTATTTCTTTGTCCATGTTTGGCCACCAAACGTAACTTCTTGCTAACGCCTTCATTCTAACAATCCCCGGATGACCCACATGTAAAGCCTCTAATACATTTCTACGTAAAACATACGGAATAACAACTCGATCCCCCCACAATAAACAACCTTGTAACACTGAGAGTTCGTCCCGTTTTGACCAAAACATTTTGAATTCTGGGCCCACATTTCCTTTTGGCCACCCCCTCCAAACCCAAGTTTGAACTTGCTTTATTACATTGTCTTTAGAGGAGAATCTTGCAACGTCGTATGAAGAAACCGGTCCCGAGTCCAAACAGTCAATGAGTAATACCGGTACTTCTGGAGTGGGGTCTGGCAGAATGTCAGGTAATGGGCAACGGCTGAGTGCGTCTGCGTGTCCTAGAGTGGAGCCCGGTCGATGAATCAATTTGTATGAATACGCAGCCAGGAAAACAGTCCACCTGGTCATGCGTGGAGAAAGGGAGATCGGGGTGGGGCGGTTTCCCGCCAAAAGTCCCAACAACGGTTTGTGATCTGTAATTAGTTCAAAATCGCGGCCGTAGAGGTATTCGTGGAAACGCTTTACTCCAGCTACAGCAGCCAGCACTTCCCGGTCCATTTGGCTGTAATTCCTTTCGGCCGATGAAAGAGTTCTGGAGTAGAAGGCGATGGGTGCTTCTTTTCCGTCGGGCATCCTGTGGCTGAGGACTGCTCCAACTCCGAAGGGTGATGCGTCGCAGGTCAATACCAGCGGTAGGGTCTGGCTGTATTGGACAAGCAGTGAGTCAGTGGTGAGCAGGCGTTTTACCCCGGCAAAAGCTGCAGCTTCGGCTCGTCCCCATTTCCATGGTGCGTTCCTCTGGAGTAGACGGTGTAGTGGCTCAGCAACGGTCGCCTTCTGCCTCAGAAAAACGCTGTAGAAATTAAGTAATCCGAGGAAGGCCTGCAACTCGGTCTGATTTCGTGGTGTGGGGGCGTCCTGGATCGCCTTAATTTTCTTTGAAGTGGGGTGTATTCCCTGACCATCGATTCTATAACCCAGGAATTCTACGCTAGGCACGTTGATTTGGCATTTTTCCTTTTTAAGGCGGAGACCCTTTTCTCTGATTCTGGCCAAAACAGTTCTGACTGTTTTATTTAATTGCTCCTCGTTTGCAGCGGACACCAAGATGTCGTCAAAATAGGGGACGACTCCCGGTATCCCTTGCAAAAGTCATTCCATGACGCTCTGGAACAATCCTGGGGCAATGCTCACGCCGAATTGTAGCCGGTTGCATTTGAATGCTCCTCTATGCGTCACTATAGTTTGGGCCTCCGCTGTGGCGCTATCAACTGGCAGTTGCTGGTAAGCTTGTGCCATGTCTAACTTGGCAAATACCTTTCCTGGCCCCAACGAGTGCAATAAGTGCTGTACTACAGGCACAGGATATGCGCTCTGTTGTAGCGCGACATTAATTGTGCATTTATAGTCCGCGCAGATGCGGACTGATCCGTCTGGTTTGACTGGGGTCACGATGGGTGTTTCCCAACGCGCGTGATCCACCGGCTCAAGGATTCCTTGCTCCACTAACTTATCTATTTCCTTATCTATTTTTGGGCGGAGTGCAAAAGGCACTCGTCTCGGTTTAAGTCGGATCGGCGCCACTTTGGGGTCTAAATTGAATGATATTGGTTTACCCACATACTTACCAAGACCGGGGCTGAACACGTCCTCGAACTCCTTAAAAATCTGATCAGCGCTGCTGTTTCTCACGGCGTTGATTCCGGTGACTTCTAACCCCAAGGCTTCAAACCAATCAAGCCCCAGAAGGTTCTGTAATGGTGCGCTGGCGATGGTCACGGGCAGCTGTGCTTCGATGTCCTTGAAACGGATGTGGAATGTGCCTTGGCCCACGATGGGGACTTGGTTCCCCTGGTAGTCGCGCAGTAGGACGTCTGGAGCGCGGAGTTGGCTCTTTCTGAGGCTAGGGATAGCCTGTTTCATGGATGCCCATGAAATAATCATCAGGGTTGATCCAGTGTCAACTTCTAGCTCGCAGGGTGAGCCCTCCAAGAGGACTGTGACTCTCAGCCTTTTTGGTCGCTTAGGGCGGACCTGATGTATTGTGGTGAGATACGTTCGCAACTCCTCTCTCTGGGTCAACTCTATCTCATCGTCTACATCCTGAAAATACTCTCGTTGAGCGTCTTGATAGAACGCTCTTTCAGCTCTTTGTGTGTATTCTCTCTGGGGATACGCTCGCTCAGCTCCTTGTGAGTAATCTCTCTGGGGATACGCTCGCTCAGCTCTTTGGGAATTTTCTCTCTGGGTATACACTTGTGGATTTCTCTCTGGGCGCCCTTTCTGATTCCGCCAAGCCCCTGGGTTGGGCTTCTGTTGGCGGTACATAGGTGGCTGCCATGAGGCAGGGACTCCGCTCCGGCACACTCGTGCGATGTGCCCAAGTTTGTTGCAGTGCGAACAAACAACGTTCCTGAACCTACAAGTAGACCTGCGCAGGGCGGCAAGCGGGATCCGGGTCTCCCCCCAGGCCTCATGTGACTGCTCCGCATCATGTGACTGTCCTCGAACTCGGGATTCTCGTAGTCGGGGCTTGTGTCCTCGTAGTGTACTCTGGTTTGCCTCGGTGCTGGCTGGTTTACGTTGGCCCCTCGTTGTATGGTCACCGATGAGTTCTCTGCTGACTCTGACGCTCTTGCTTCGTTCAGCGCTATCTGTAGGGTTAAATTCGGGTTTGCCAACAGCTTCTTTTGTAGAGAAATGTCTCTTAACCAACAGATGAGCTGCGCTAAGATGTGCTCGTCCAGATCCCTGTACTCGCAGTGAGTTGCTGCCTTTCGTAGGGCTGCAACGTATTGATTGATGGATACTCCCGCCTTCTGGTTCCTCATGTTGAATTCCTTGCGGCAGACATGGCGGGAAGGTTTTGGCGCGTAATGAGTTTGCAGGGCTTGTTGCAACGCCGTCCACGATACTGCCTGTATTGGAGTAGGCGCGGTGAAGTCTCTGGCCGTATTGAAAACTTCCTTTCCACAGTAGCCGAGGAAGATGTTTTTCTTCCTCGCGTCGGTGATCCCCGTGTATTCGTTCGCTTCGAGGAAACACTCGAAACGAATCATGAAGGCTTCCCATTCGTTGTTTGCTGGGTCGAAAGGAGCGGGGGGAGCATGCATCGCCATCTTCTCTGTTTGAAATTGCCGCGCTGCGGTGATCTGAGATAGCTGCCGGAATTTCTGCCGAATTCCTGGGCTGGATCAAATCCGGAGATTCTGGAGGTAGCGTTCTTCGTCCTATCTGCCCCTCGATCCCACCTTCGTCGCCAATGTTGGATCTGGGCAACGAGAGACAGACTGCGGACACGTAGTGACTTAACAGCTCTTTATTAGTAGTAGTAATGATCCAGCTTGCTCTGTGGTCGGAGGGTTCCCCTTTTATAGGGATCGGGTACGCCCCTCGACCAATCAGAACGATACCTGTTTCCCGCTGTAGCAGCGGACCAGAGGGGAGACTTACTACGATGTATGCTAATATCTAACAATTGTATTTCCACCATTCAATTTAGATTTCAAAATTTTCCTAACTCTGTTGGTGTACTCTCCCCTGACAATAGTTTTTACTTCTCCATGCTTGATGTTATCCAACTGCAGAATGCCTAAGTATTTGTAGGCTTCATTTTCATTGCATTTAATTAGTTGGCCATTGGGCATTTCAATTCCCTCACACGCAGTGATTTTGCCCCTTTTTATGGATATAGTGGCACATTTTTCATGCCAAACTTCATTGAAATATCGGTGCTGTTGTTTGTTTCCAAATAATCCATAATGTTATCTGCAATAATGCCTGTGAGTAATTTGAAGGTTGTTGGCAAGCATGTTATTGGTCTGTAGTTTTCAGGTATTGTTCCTTTAGTTGCATCTTTCTGAATCAAGTATGTTTTTCCAGTTGTCAACCATTCATCAAAATGGCCATTTGGCCATTTTGTAAAATCTCATTCAGTTGCCAGGCCAATATTGCATGTAAACTGGTCAGATATTTGAGCCAGAAACCATGTAATTGGTCCTTTCCAGGTGATGTCCAATTCTTTACTTTTTTTACTCGATTTTTGACCATCTCAGTTGTTATTTCTAATACTTGCATTTGTTTGTTGCCAATGCTTTTCTCAAAGTCATGTATCCATTTTGCTTCCTTATTGTAGTCCTTTGCATTTTCCCACAATTCTTTCCAGAATTCAACTGTGGCCTGCTTTTCTGGTTTTTGACTTTTGGTGTCATCATTCACATTAAGACTTTGATAAAAACACCGTTGGTCTGATCGAAATTGCTGATTTTGTTTATACTGGATGATTCGTGCCTCATATCTTTCAATTTTCCTAGCTGTTGCTGTTATCTGCTGTTTTACAATCTCTACAGCTTCATTGATGTTTCTTGTATCCAATCTATACCTTCTGATTAGCTGATCTATAATTTTGTTGTTTCTAAGTCGTTGCTCACGCATGTTCTTCAAATTGCTAGCATTTGCCCTTAATTTTTTGACTTTTTGTTCCAATCGGATTTTCCACTTTGGCTTTGATGCTTTTTCTGTTGTGTAACTAGGTGCTTTGATTTTAATGCCTAGTTCATTAGTGACTATTGCGGCTGCACTGTACATTAACTGGTTCGTTTCCAAGATGGATCCCGATTCGTTGAAAGCACTGCATTAACCATTTTCATGATAGGGGCCAAAATTTTCTTAGGCACAGTTTTTAATGATGGTAAACGTTGCCGTTCCTTATTAAGCAGAAAATGCTCCATGATCTTGTCCTTCAATTCTTTTTGTTTCTGAGTTAGTTCATCAGTTGGTTCAGTGATAACTGGTTCTGGTGATAGTGTTGTTATTTCCTCCCCGACAGCTTCTTCTGGGAGTTCTACTACAATGCCCTTAGGTGTGTCTTGAGTATCAGTTATTTCTGCTTGTGATGTTGTTTTCTTAGTTTTGCAATTTGCTTGAATTTCCTCAAGTTCAACTTCACTAAACACTTTATTCCGTGTAATAAATCGCCTTTGATCTGCAAGTCATTGTTCACTAACATTTGAATCTGGATGTTGTTGTTTCCATAATTCATACATTCGCTTTAAATAACCTCTTTTCCCAGGCTCTGAGTTGTAATAACAGGCCATTATGGCACGGTTTTCATCTGCACTATATTTTTGTCGTTTTGTTGGCTGGTCCACTTGTAGCCCACTTGTCGACGGATGTCCAGGGACCTCAACATCCACCGCGGCCCTTGTTAACCTGCGCGACGACCGATGCGGTATAGAATTTTTATTTGTTTCTTTCACCATGTTATATGGGTTGGCGGTTTTTTTTTATGGGGCCAGGTTGCCAACCTGACCCCAACCCTCCTCCTTTCTCATCCGGGCTTGGGACCGGCAACGGCGGAGTATTATTATTATTATTATTATTATTATTATTATTATTATTATTATTATTATTATTATTATTATTATTATTATTGAATTTATTAATTCTACAAGATTTTCTACCTTTGGTTTAATCCTCATTGTTACATTCATTTAAGTTCTTTTTCAAATAATATTCTCAATGCAATTGGCACCATTCCAGGGACACAATTCTCAGGAGATACCTGTGGATTGAAATAGAATAGAGTAGAGTAGAGTAGAGTAGAGTAGAGTAGAGTAGAGTAGAGTAGAGCACAGCAGAGCAGAGCAGAGCAGAATAGAATAACAGAGTTGGAAGGGATCTTGGAGGTCTTCTAGTCCAACCCCCTACTTAGGCAGGAAATTCTACACTACTTCAGACAAATCTCTTCTTAAAAACTTCCAGTGTTGGAGCATTCACAACTTCTGGAGGCAAGTTGTTCCACTAATTAATTGTTTTAACTGTCAGGAAATTTCTCCTCAGTTCTAAGTTGCTTCTCTCCTTGATTAGTTTCCACCCATTGCTTCTTGTTCTACCCTCAGGTGCTTTGGAGAATAGCTTGACTCCCTCTTCTTTGTGGCCACTCCTAAGCTATTGGAACACTGCTATCCAATTGAACAGTGCATTAATATGCCCCGGGTTATATTTTCCTCTTTTGCTCTATTACCTACAATGTTTTTTACTATATGAACTAATAAAATTTAAATCAGCCACTGGTATAAGTTGTCTAAAATTTTTACTTCAGTATCAAATTCTTGGAACTCTTCATTAACTTGTTCTTATGTTTAGAAACCAGTACAGACTTCGCTAAACTTGCAATAAATAACTGCTTTAACATTTTAGTTTTTCAAAGGATCCGTCTGTAAGATATTATAATCAGAAAAGAATCATGATTCTGAATCTTTTTTATTACTTACAATAGTTAATAAGCAAATAACCATTTATTTTATTCTGAACACAACATTCCATTAAAGGGTTCTTCCTTTAGTACATGTAAATCTTGAATTTGTAACTTTTTTAAAAAATTACTCTGCACATCACTGGAAAATAAATATTCTCTATTTTCTGCTTTATTTTTCATTATTTTAGTCAAGCCCTTTTAATCATAATACCACGTTTCAACAATTGTAATTTGTTTGATTATTCTTTTGGGTAGCAGAATATGCAGAAAGTTAGCTTTTACTGAGAATTTGTTCCTTTTCCTGAATCTTGGACTTTAATTTTTGGTCGGTGTGTCAATTCTATTTGCATCAGCTTTGTTGTCATAATTTTTTCCATAATCTTTTATTTTTGTCCTATCTCATCTTATTCCACACACACTACAGATCTTGATGAAAAGTTAATAATAACATTTTGAATATGCAAGTCTGTGCTAAAAGTTTTAAACCAAATAATTTATATTTTGTCCTTCGCTTTGTTTTCGTGTAAGAAATCCTACAGGTCTCATACAGGTTGTTTTTCCTAGATGCATAATTATTTTCAAATGTTTCATATAATGCACGTATATTTCTCTTATCAATTTCCTCATAAGATTGTAACTTCTTCATCAATCTGAGCTTTCATTTTTAACAGTTGGGAAAACATTTCCTCCCAATGTTGTGGCCACATTCTCTCAATATTCTTCCAACATGTCTTTATGTATTCCTGACACCACAATGAGTTAAGAATAACAGACCGGAATGTTTAAAAAAATGCCTGACTTATACCAGCGGTCCCCAAACTTGGCAATTTTAAGACTTGTGGACTTTAACTCCCAGAATTCTTCAGCCAGCTGGCTGGAGAATTCTGGGAGTTCAAGTCCACAAGTCTTAAAGTTGCTAAGTTTGAAGACCTCTGACTGACACAGAAATAAACCATAGACACAAGTGATTGAGCAAATTCTACTAAGTCACAACAGCGTGAGAAGGGGCATGACGTTATTCCTTCCTCATGAAATGAAACTTGCTGTGTGAATGCCAAGATAATGTTAAGAGGAGGCTTTATAGTTGACAACAAACAACAAGGAAGCTTATAGTTCCTTCATCTGACCTATTCTGGATCTATGAATTTTTTAAAAACGCACCTCACACATATGATCGTTTTCATACTGGGAATAAAAGACTTAGTAGAAAAGGCACTGGGGTATGGGAAACTGTTGTTCTGAAAGTCAAAGTTCTCTACAATGCAAACGTGCAAATTAAATCGATAGATGCTTCTGCTGAGATAGAAAGTCTCAGGCTCCTTTGTCAACTGCCAAGTGATTAATCACCGAGCCGGAAACAGTCAAATCTGATTTGGGGAAAAATGGTCAGAATGAAAGCCAAACATGTGCATAGAATTTTCAAAAATAGAAAGAGACCCCAGAACACCTGCGTATCGTATTTCATTCTCTTCCTTTCCTTTGCTCTTTTTAAAATCAATATTTGTTGTTTCTGTGGGTGCTATGGTTGCATTTATGCATCATGCTGGACCAGATCAGTTGAATGCAACTGGCAATCTTAAGTTTTCCTATCTCATCCTGTTTTTATCTCTTGAACTTCCAAAAACAAAACAAAACCAGACTGTTTTTTAATTTTAAATACTATAAATTGTAGTTTACTGTAGCTCCAGCCATGATCTTGGCTTCCTGCAATGCCTCTACAGATAATGAATCTCTGGACAACTGCCAGTTTTCTTCAGTCCTAAAGGACTTCATCACCCAAAGCTAATGACATTTCTGGATGTCAACTGACTATTGATCCAGATTCAAGATTCTGTTCTTCAAATATATATGACTCCAAACAACTTGAGGTCAAGATATCTGGCAGACTATCTTCACTGTTATCGGCCAAGTTGATTGTTAATATCTTCTGTTGTGGTTTTCCTGCATATACTGAAAGCTAAGATTTGAAATACAGTACAGGCACTCTTCAACTTACAACTACAATTGAGCTCAAAGTTTCTGTTGCTAAATGAGACAGTTATTAAATGAATTTTGCCCCATTTTGTGACTTTTCTTGCCAAGTGAATTGCTGTAGTAACAAGTGAATCTGGCTTCCTCACTGATTTTGCTTGTCAGAAGATCGCAAAAGTTGACCACATAAACCAGGAACACTGTGAGTGTCATAAATATGAACTAGCTACCAAGCATCCAAATGAGCATGGGGATGCTGCAATGGTTGTAAGTGTGAAAAATGGCCATGTCACTTTTTTTCCATACCATTGTAACTTTGAATGAGGAGAAACTTCCTGACAGTTAGAACAATTAATCAGTGGAACAGCTTGCCTCCAGAAGTTGTGAATGCCCCAACACTGGGAGTCTTTAAGAAAATGCTGGATAGCCATTTGTCTGAAACGGTATAGGGTTTCCTGCCTAGGCAGGGGGTTGGACTAGAAGACCTCCAAGGTCCCTTCCAACTCTACTATTGTATTGTATTGTATTGAATAATCACTAAACAAATGGTAATAAGTTGAGGACTTCTTACATCAAACCCTCAGTTTCAGAGATGATTAAATTATTCCTGAATTCAACCTTGAAATACATCATTTGCATCATTTACATGATTTGTATAATTCAAATAATATCATTTGTATTATTGTGTCATGACAAATGCCATGAGTTGATGCAAATGGTGAAAACTGGAGATAACATAAATAGTCTGGACTACTTTGGAAAACATATACATTAAATGCTTGTAGTATATGAATAAAATATGCCTATTATATCAAAATCTATTAAACTGAGATCTAGTAAACCAAGATCTTATTGGAAGTGAAACATTACACAAACATGTGACATACATAAATCTATACATTTATTAAGAATTATGTTCTTGAGTTTTCCAGCCTTGGGTTTCTCTTTGTAATTCAACTCATCTGTAAGGGACTGACTCTTATGACATTTTCCCTAGTAGTTCTTAGAGAATTTTGTCAAAGCTTATCTGTGAAAGCTAATATATGATGATCCCAGAGTTAGGAACAGGAGCAGGGTAGCCTGAACTAAAAAACAACTTGGAAAAATGGCACACACCAGTGGTGAAATTCAAAAATTTTCTCTACTGGTTCTGTGGGTGTGGCTTGATGGGCATGTGACTGGGTGGACGTGGCTTGGGCATGTGACCAGGTGGGCGTGGCTTGGTGGGCATGTGACCGGGTGGGCGTGGCTGCACAACTGACTGACACACAATGTGAAAGCAGCTGGATTTCACACAAAATGGCTCCTGCAACAAACAGGAACCTCACAGAGTCACAGAGAGCTCAAAAACCAATTATCTCACTTTACACACACACAAAAAACACACAAGCTGCACGACTGACTGACATACAATGTAAAACCAGGTAGACGTCACCCAAAATAGCCCCTGCAACAAGCAGGATCTTCACAGACAATTAAGCACCGCTGATTGTCGCACAGCTGATCGGTAGAAAAAAATTCTAAAAAAAGTTCCAACTGATTGTCGCACAGACCAGTAGCACGTGTGTGCGCATAGACAGACAGACACACAGACAGACAAAGAAAGAAAACAAACAAACAAAATTCAGGACTGAAGAATAATATAGATACAGTAACTTACATTTTGCCCAAAACCGTCTCCTAGAGAGGAAGACTAAAAATTATGTGATGGGGATCTAGAGTAGCTATCCAAGATATGGTGTCTTCAAGAGGGTTTCATCACTTTCTCCTTCAAGGTAGAAAGCACAGCACCCTCCTTAAGGAAGCATTATCTCCCTCTCAAATTCAGTTGAGCACATCTTTCCTGGCCTAGTAGGTCAGGTGTGAATGTATGAGCCACAAATGGCAACCAAAAAGAAAGAGCCCCATCCACTTACTTAACCTTTACAAGTTGAAAAGAATCCCAGGTAGCCTTGTAATATGTTATTTATCTCTTGTGAGGCCTCTACCAGTACTTGCAATTGCTGGAAGAAGGCTTTTGTGTCTGCTTAAGCAGGATGTAAGAAGAGCCAGTTGGATGGAGTGATTAAAGACACTGGGCCACAAACTGAAAGACTATGCTTGCCTAAGGCATGAAGCTATCTGCATGATTTGGGTCAGTCATTCTCTGTCAGATCTAAAGAAGGAAATTGCAAGCCACTTTCAACAGTATTGCTAAGAAAATTGCTGTGATTCATTCATACGTTTGGGACTGGCCCATGCATTATAAGTCAAGGCTACCAACCCTAAAGCGTGTTGCTTCTTTGCTTCATCAAGAGACCCATGTTGCAAAGCACTTGTTGTGTTGAATCCAGACTGCCTCATATAAGCCTAAGAAAGAAAGAAAGAAAGAAGAAAGAAAGAAAAAGGAAGGAGGGAGGGAGGAAGGAAGGAAGGAAGGAAGGAAGGAAGAAAGAAAGAAAGAAAGAAAGAAAGAAAGAAAGAAAGAAAGAAGAAAGAAAGAAAGAAAGAAAGAAAGAAAGAAAGAAAGAAAGAAAGAAAGAAAGAAAGAAAGAAAGAAAGAAAGACCTGGAGCAAAAGTGAATATTTGTCAATTCAGCTACAGTTTTTAATTTTCACTTTAAAAAATTGTTTGAGCAACGTTGAGGGAAAAGCATATAAAAGGTGTAAGGGACCAGTGAAATAAAAACTGAATTTTAAATGCATTTGAGAGGTGGCTGTGATGAACTTAGGTTACTCTATGTGGGGGGAAAAAACGAAGAAACAAAACATTTTGGTGCTGAGAGCTTATAACAGAAATTAGTGCATGGAAATATGAGGTGTTTAAAAATGAGAGAACAGACTAGTAAAATAAAAACAGACTCTTTCAGAGAGTTATGGCTCACAGAGAATGGCTGTGGATATTGGAGATCGATTGTGGGTTCCAGGTGCTAGTAAACATGTTTCTAGAGGAAGCTGTTAAATGGGAGCCAAATGGTGTGAAAAATTGAGGGTGTTATGCTACAGGAACTCTTGAAAGGAGAGACAGAACAATCAGTCTCCATGGGCAGATGGCAGCACCAGCAAGTTTCACAGGAGAATCTAGTTTTTGCCTCACTGCTCATATTTCCAAGGCAAAAGTAGTAATAGAATGATGCCCAGGAGAGTTAATTTATATTCCATTTGTGTGAGACACATGCACTCTCTCTCTCTCTCTCTCTCCCTCTTTCTTTCTCCCTTCCTCTCTCTCGTTCCCTCCCTCTTTTATTAATTGCGCTGATTACTAGGGAGTAATCTATCTTCTCTGTTTAAGTACTAATCAGTGGCTCAGTTATACAGGTAATCCCCAGTTGCTGACTGTAATGGGGACTAGGAACTCTTATCACTAAGTGACACAGTTGTAAGGTGCAACATCATGTGACTTGTGATGGCAGTTCTGGCAGTCTCCGTTGACATCATTAGACAAATTTTTCGTGCTCGCAGCATGTCCCATGATTGTCATTGGTGACCCTCTTCCGGCTCCCCCATCGAGTCTGCTTTTCGGAAGCTGGCTGGAAAGTTCACAAATGGCAATTATGTGATTGCAGGACACTGCAACAGTGTAATTGTGAGCTGAGTCTCAAGCATCCAAACTGTGGTCTCATGACCTTGCGGACACTGTGAAGCTCACAACTATGTGGATCTGTTATAAGTACCTCTCGTTCAGCATTGTTGTGACTTGTTGCTCAATACGTAGATGTTAAGTAAATCTGTAATGCGTACATTTATCCAAAACAAATAGAGATGGGAATATTTTTGATGCTCCCCCCCCTCTCTCACACACACACAGAGGGAGGGAGGGAGAGATAGAAATGAACAGAGAAAGTTTAATTTGAATGTGGTTGTCACTTGCTTTGTATTAGAAATTGCTGAGAGCTGAGTGTACAATTTACAGAATGGACACAGGAAAGAGGAAGGGGCAAAGGGAAGAGGGATCCAGAGAGCAAGAAATGGACAATACAATACAATACAATAGTAGAGTTGGAAGGGACCTTGGAGGCCTTCTAGTCCAACCCCCTGCCTAGGCAGGAAACCCTATACCGTTTCAGACAGATGGCTATCCAACATCTTCTTAAAGACTTCCAGTGTTGGGGCATTCACAACTTCTGGAGGCAAGCTGTTCCACTGATTAATTGTTCTAACTGTCAGGAAATTTCTCCTCAGTTCCAAGTTGCTTCTCTCCTTGATTAGTTTCCACCCATTGCTTCTTGTTCTACCCTCAGGTGCCTTGGAGAATAGTTTGACTCCCTCTTCTTTGTGGCAACCCCTGAGATATTGGAACACTGCTGTCATGTCTCCCCTAGTCCTTCTTTCTCTTAAGCTAGACATACCCAGTTCCTGCAACCGTTCTTCATATGTTTTAGTCTCCAGTCCCCTAATCATCTTTGTTGCTCTTCTCTGCACTCTTTCTAGAGTCTCCACATCTTTTTTACATCGTGGCGACCAGAACTGAATGCAGTATTCCAAGTGTGGAATTGGAAGATAAGTCAAAAAGTGGACAGAAAGTTATAGAATAGGGGGAAAAGTGCTGTGAAATTGGTATTGGTTCATGGTTGGTGTGCAATACAATGTTGTGTTACTGTTTGTGTGCACCTTTTAAAATAACTTCTAGGATAAGGTCCCATTGTTCAGTTGATCTGAATGGTGGAAGGTGTGTGCTTAAAAGTCAAATTTAAAGCAAAGTAGAGTGTGTAATAGTAAACATACATCAATGATTTATAATACAGCTGAAATGTAAACGGGAACTGGAGTAAATTAGTAATTCAATTTGAATAATGCTAGTATGGCAAAAGAGGATTTGCCATTTATTTTGCAATTTAAAAAGAGAATGATCATTCCCAGACATTTGAGTCATTGTGGTGAAACCCTGCTTCCACTGGTATTTATTTTAATTCAGGCAGAGAGACTATATAGAATATAAACTGCTGCACTTCAAATAAGTGTGTGCAGTTCATAAATAACAGTCTTTAGGCTCTTGGAGTACCAGCCAGGTTTTTAGGCTTAAATATGTTACCTACAACATATCCTATACCAGTGGTGAAATCTAAAAATGTTCCCTACTGGTTCTTTGGGCATGGTTTGGTGATCAGGTGATTGGGTGGTCATGGTCATGTGACCGGGTGAGCTCAAAAGCCAACTTTCACACTTCACACGCAAACAACACAAAAGCCCACAACTGACTCACACACAATGCAAAAGCAGCTGGACTTCACACAACATGGCCCCTGCAACAAGCAGGAACCTCACGGAGAAACAGAGAACTCCAAAACCAACTATCACACTTTACACAAAAGCTACACAACTGACTCCTACACAACTGACTCACACACAATGCAAAAGCAGCTGGACTTCACATAAAATGGCCCCTGCAACAGGAACCTCACAGAGTCACGGTTAGGGTAATAGGTAGTAAAAAAATGCTTTTAAAAAAGAAAAAAAAAGATTCCCAAATCCCCCAGCACAGCTGACTGTCAAACAGCTGTTTAAAAAGTTTAAAAAAACTTTTTGAATCAGTTTTCTACTACCAGTTGGGCGAATAGGTAGTAAAAATGTTTTTAAAAAAGTAAAAAAAAAGGTTCCTCAGCTGTGACAATCAGCTGTGCCATGTGACGGTGGGAATCTTTTTTTTACTTTTTAAAAGATTTTTTACTACCGGTTCAGGAAACTGGAAGCATTTGTTACTACCAGTTCCAGCGGTCTGGGCACAATCGGTAGCATTTCACCCCTGTCCTATACATATATAAAAGTTGGCAATGTAATTGCTAGAACACCAGCATATTACATTTTACAACTCATACAGTATTTGACAGGTTGGGGGTATGTTGTATTATATTTTAGAAGCAATTGTCATGGTACTAAAACCTATCATAAAATTAAAAAACAACTTATCAAAGTGTTGGAGATGTGGACAGGGTATAGTTAACACAGAGATATCACACTTCCTGTAACAGCTGTGAATATAATTGTGGAGATTTCACAAAATTGATCAAACAGCCACTAGACTCTGTTATTTTAAAATGGCACAGGCAAGTATGATCAAAACTGAATGAAGTGGAGAGACAGGGCTTGACGTCCAATCTTGGGGCTCCAGGATTGCTGCCTCATTTTGTGTATACACCAATCAAAACGTTTTCACAGCTACATCATCATCATCATCATCATCATCATCACCATCATCATCATCATCATCATCATAATATTTTATTTGTTAGCCGCACCCTCTCCCGAAGGACTCGGGGCGGCGTACAATAAAAACATATAAAATACAGATATGGACAATACAGACACAAAATATAGACATATACGTGGAGGAGGTAGACAGATGAATGGAAACAATTAAAATCACAGTTTAAAATCCCCTAAATAAAATCACAAAATTAAAAAACCCGTCAGGAGCGATATGATCAAACTATGGTTGAGCCAGGCCAGCTACTTGGAATAGGTGGGTCTTGAGCTTTACACGGAAGGCGCGGAGGTCAGAGGTAATCCTAATATCCGGAGGGAGGTCATTCCACAGGGCTGGGCCCGCCACAGAGAAGGCTCTGCTCCTAGGTGCCGCCCCTCGGCACTGTCTGGTGGACGGCACCTGGAGAAGTCCCTCTCTGTGTGAGCGAATTGGTCGCAGGGATGTATGGGGCAGGATACGATCCCGCAGATATCTAGGTCCTGAGCCATGGAGCGCTTTAAAGATCGTTATCAAGACCTTGAAACTCACCCGATAGACCACAGGAAGCCAGTGCAGCTCGTGCAGGAAAGGTGTCATATGGGAGTACCTTGTACTCCCCATAATTACCTGCGCGGCCGCATTCTGGACCAACTGTAGTCTCCGAGTGCATTTCAAGGGAAGCCCCATGTAGAGAGCGTTACAGTAGTCAATTGTTCATTATTGTGTGAGCTGGCATCATTTATTCAGCCCCAGACAGTGTAGCAGTACTTTCAACCAAAATAATGTTACTACTTTAGCAAACTCAAGCATCTGCTGGTTGTCTGGATGCTTTAAAATACAGAGGCATTCAATAATGTATGCAAGCATGGTGCATGATTAAAATGAAATAGGAGATAGTTTTAGTTCTATAATTAGCATTTGTACTGCAACATAAAGTAGGATATCTTTTTTGCACTATAAAACTCTGATGCTTTGCAGAGTTTTGGAAAGCTTTACCTTGATTTACGTATATAATGTCTGACTTTGCACAACCATAACACATTATTAAAAGGAAATAAATAATTCGTATTCTTTCACTACTGGATGGATTTAGATTTTAAGTATATGTTTTTTGAACCTCTAGCTCATTTACTTAATTGCTGCTATATGTAGTACTTATATATTATGCTGCATGGCTTTATCAGCAGGCTGCTGAATAGAAAGTGATATTGCAGACTGAATTTCCTGCAATAAAAAAGTACAAGGATAAATAAAGTGTACATTGCCCAGATACATTAACTGCAAAGTTTCAGCTGTATGCTAGATTTATTCAACTTAATATTTGTAGGCTATGTTAACAGCATATTCTTCAAGTGAGTATGTTTGTTGTGTTTTGAAAGTTGGTGGCCAATAAGTGTAAAATTATCAAGAAGTCACGGTTCAGAAGATGATTGTCAAGAACTGTGATTCTTTCCAAATCTTACCTGACTTTGATTGTTAATATTTCCTTGCTATAGGTGAGCGTATGGGTATTCTGACTGAGAAGCAAATTCTGCTTTCCTATTCCTTAGGCACAGAAGGGGCAGTGATGGAAAACAGGATAATGTTTTTCTTTTGGTTTGGGGAGAATTTGGAGGATTGTCAATGTATTAACTTCATTGAAGCCTATTTCCAAGAGCTCAAGCTGGCACACCTAATAGTATGAGATACGATTCTTTCAACAAGCAGTTGCCCTTAGAAATAAACACCCTTGTGACTTCAGAGGCTAATGAATTTCTGAGGTGGAGGAAAGAACCTACGTCTCAAGACTCACATTAATATTATGTGTTAGCAGCCAGTATTGTTGGTGCAGATGGGGCCAGCAGAAATGTGATTCCTGATAAGAGGCAGGCTGTAACTTATATAAACGGGAAAGAATTGTTTTAGAAAGTCCCTGATCTAAAAATCTTTAAATTGAGTTCTATGAGGGAGGGAGAAGCCCAGAATATGGTACTGGGTTTGGTTGGTAGGGATATGCAAGGCAGGAAAACACTCAGTACTAATGGTAAATTTAAAAAAGGATAAGGAAGTTATATGACCAAAGGATTCCAGAGTCCTGTACAATAAACAAACAGGTTATAGAGAACAACAGGAAGAACTAGAAGTCTTAATGTAGAAAGGCCAGTATTGTTTAATAGGCATAACTGAAACAAGTGGGATGAAGATTATGAATAGAATACATTATCTTGAGAAATAAATAAGGATTAAAGGAGATAGTCTGCACAAAATGAATATACTGTAATAGTCAAAAGAGGAAGAGCAGGACATTATATATAAATGGAGTGCACCAATATATTCAGGTTTAAGAATTTGAGCATGAGAATCAAGTACAAAGAAAGAAAAATGTTTTTAATACCAGATGCCAGAATTTGGTCTTGATCCCAGAATTTTTAGAGATGACAGACTTAATAATGATTGGTCTGTCATCATTTGCCCAGATTTGTTTGAAAACTAGCTTGGTGAACAGTGCAAAATCTCTAGCAATTTCTTAGTGTTCTTGCTGATTGGTTCATTTCCTTAAAAACTAAAGAAAAGTTAAGAGGATTGGTTCTCTTATATTTGACCCTACTAACAGGAAATAGCTGGTAGAAGAAGTAAATGCAGCAGAACTTTTGGTAGGAACTTTGAGTTTTCACGAAAGGGACCTTTGAGCACATCATGCATACGTACTTGACCACAGGATAGCCAATTTTAAGATCCTAGTGTAGAGAATACTAGGCAAAATTATGGAATAGATGATTAAGATGTCAATTTGTGACTATGTACAGAAGAATGGATTGCTTGATGGGAGCCAGCATAGATTTATAAGGAACAGGTCAGGTCAAATCAACCTGCTTTCCATTCTTGACAGAGCAACCAATTTAACTTGACCATGAGAAAGTGATGAACATAGTGTATCTTCCTCCAGAAAAGCTTTTGACAAAGTCTTCCATGACATTCTTTTTAAAAAAAAATATGAGAGTATGTGGGCTGGACTATGCTACCATCTGATGAATGCAGAGTTGGTTGAAAAACATCCCCAATTAGCCTTTAATAGCTCCATGTCAAGCTGGAGCGAAATGTCAAGTGGCATATTGCAGGGCTCTATTAGGCCCAGTGCTCTTCAACTTATTTATTAAGTACTTGGATGAAGATGCAGAAAATACAATTATAAAACTTGCAGATGACTCAAAAATAGTGGAGACAGCAAACATATTAGAAATTACTGTCTCTTATTTTCAATCTTTCTTGAGGCATATAAGAGCCAGATGCACCAACTAATATATGTTCTATCACCAGTTTTTATGTAGCCTTACTGTAGACTTACTATTCTGAGAATATCTTGCTAGAATATCTAGATGACTCTAGAAATCATCTCTGTATCTTTATAACTTTAAGCAAAGCAGTGAGGAGGAGGAGTTCCTAAACTTCAAATTCTTTTTTTAAAAAATGGCAATAAGTAACAAAGACATCATTATCTCTTATTTAATACCATTCCCAATTTCCAAATACTCTCAGAATAATAGAGAGTATTAACTGAAATAAATGGTAGAGGGATTCAGATTCAGGCCAGGCTTAAAGGAAGCATACAGTAGGTACACTACTGTCCTAATATATAATTACTGGAGAAAGATGTATTGCTGGGAAAGAAGGGTAAAGAGAGAAGATGAGGATGACCGGCAGGAAGGTGAATAGACTCAGTAACAGTGGCAATTAGAACACAGCTGAAAGGAACATCAATTTGATGGCATATAATTCATTTTTTTGGCATGTAATATATACAGAAAAAAGAATAGGTTGTTTGCATCTGTTTCACTGTAAACATCTGTAAAGTAAAGGTAAAAGTTCCCCTGCACATGCGTGCTAGTCGTTCCCGACTCTAGGGGGTGGTACTCATCTCCATTTCAAAGCCAAAGAGCCAGCACTGTGCGAAGACATCTCCGTGGTCATGTGGCCACCAAAGGCGCACAGAACGCTGTTGCCTTCCCACCAAAGGTGGTCCCTATTTTTCTACTTGCATTTTTACATGATTTTGAACTGCTAGGTTGGCAGAAGCTGGGACAAGTAACCAGAGCTCACTCCGTTAGGCAGCGCTAGGGATTCGAACTGCCGAACTGCCAACATTTCTGATCTACAAGCTGAGTGTCTTGGTTACTGAGCCACCTATAAACATATGTAAGTAATGGCAATAATATCTGTGCTTAAACTATATTCAAAATACTATAGGCTATACTGGTTCCCTTAATTTCAAAAGATTGTAATAGGCCAGGGGTGTCCAAACTTGGGAACTTTAAGACTTGTGGACTTCAACTCCCACAATTCCCCAACTTGGGAACTTTAAGACTTGTGGACTTCAACTCCCACAATTCCCCAGCCAGCCATGCTGGCTGGGGAATTCTGGGAGTTGAAGTCCACAAGTCTTAAAGTTCCCAAGTTTGGACACCCCTGTAATAGGCTAAATAGGAAAAAGTACAGGAAAAATGGATGACAAATTACAAAGTCACAGGCACCTTCCCTACAGGTAACAGCTAAGCTTTACAAACATTTTAGCTGACTAAACAAAGATCATTAAGACAAAAAGCCTGCCAGAAAGTTGCAAAATTAGTGATAATGTGAGAAACTCTGGGGGGTTTCCCTCTCCCCTATAATAATACTACTTTTTATGGTTACCTAATATAATCAATTTGCACCATTTATCATTAATTTATGGGATTCATTGAGTAAATAAAAAAGAATTCTATTCAGAGAAGCTACCTCCAAAACTAATGTTTTAAAATGTGTCGTTCTGTCTTGAGAGCAGCAGCTAAGGTGATAGTAATAACAGTATTTCTTCCATCTGTCTTTCTCCTACAGCCCTTATTGGGCCTGCAGTTGGAATATGGAGATATTAAGGAAAGAAGGAGGATTTCATCTAGAACAGTGTTTCTCAACCTTGCTGGATGGGGGATTCTGGGAGTTGAAGTCCACAGGACTTAAAGTCGCCAAGGTTGAGAAACACTGATCTAGAACAAAGGCTGCAGTACAACCTTTGAATCATTTGTCACTTTTCTCTTGCCAAAATAAGCTGTTCTCTCCTTTCTTCTCTCAAATCGGAGCCAGGAAGGGCACAACTGCTACTATAATGAAGATGCCAAGTCTGCAGCTGCCAAGTTGTTCCCTTAAGAAATAAGAGCAATTGGAGAGATGGGCAGCTTTAATTGGAACAGGATCTGTTGTTGCAAGCATGCAAGATTTTAAACAGACTCCAACAGATTGATCTTTTACAGCTTCCCAGGCTCTTTCCAACTGAAATGATGTCTCTATGTGTGTAAATACTTGTCTTTCTTCATGCCTTGTGTCTTTCTTCACTCCCTTTCATATTAATCTCCTTCTTTTAGCTAAATTGTAAACTAAGTGGAATGGAGTTCTCACTCTCTCTTTCACACACACACACACAGAGAGAGAGAGAGAGAGAGAGAGAGAGAGAGAGAGAGAGAGAGAGAGAGACAGAGAGACAGAGAGACAGAGAGACAGACACACACAGAGACACAAGAGAGAATAATCCTGTTAAATCATGGGAAAGTCCTATATTGGCCAGAATTGTTTATCACAACAGGCTCCTACCCCAATACAGGTAGCTCTTGATTTACAACCACAACTTTGAGCCCAAAATGTTTGTTGCTAAGTGAGACAGTTGAATTTTGACCCATTTTTACTATCTTTCTTGCCGGAGTGAATTGCTGCAGTTGTCAAGTTAGTAACACAAATGTTAGGTGAATCATGCTTTCTCATTGACTTGGCTTATCAGTTGGTTGCAAAAGGTGGTCAGGTGACCCTAGGACACTGCAACCCATCATAAATACATGCCAGTTGCCAAGAGTCTGAATTTGTATCACCTGACCATGGAGCTACTACAATGGTCATGAGTGTAAAAAATGTCGTAAGTCACTTTTTTCAGCACTGTTGCAATGTTGAACAGTCACTAAATAAACTATCATAAGTTGAGAACTACCTGTATTTTTGGAACTTAAGGTGGGGACAGTGTTCTGCTGCTTCTCGCAAGGGTATGTGTACTGCTGAACACCATGTTGCTTCTGATCGTGTTAAAAATTCATAGCTATAGTAATTAGTGTCTGAGGAATGTTCCTATTCCATGGATGTCTCTAATTACCAGTACTTTTAAAGACATTGCAATTGGTAGCTGTCACTACAACTTATGGAAATGACTTTCATATTTCCTAGTGGACAATCATAGTGGAATCCTAGTGGACAACCACTTAAATATGATCCAGCAGTGTGCAGCACCTGCCAAAAAAGCCAACACAGTTCTAGGCTGCATAAACAGAGGGATAGAATCAAGATCACGTGAAGTGTTAATACCACTTTATAATGCCTTGGTAAGGCCACACTTGGAATACTGCATCCAGTTTTGGTCACCATGATGTAAAAAAGATGTGGAGACTCTAGAAAGAGTGCAGAGAAGAGCAACAAAGATGATTTGTTAAAACATGAAGAACGATTGCAGGAATTTAGTATGTCTAGTTTAATGAAAAGAAGGACTAGGAGGAGACATGATAGCACTGTTCCAATCTGTCAGGGGTTGCCCCCAAAAGAGGAAGTCAAGCTATTCTCCAAGGCACCTGAGGGTAGGACAAGAAGCAGTGGGTGGAAACTAATCAAGGAGAGAAGCAACTTAGAACTGAGAAATTTCCTGACAGTTAGAACAATTAATCAGAGGAACAACTTGCCTCCAGAAGTTGTGAATGCCCCAACACTGGAAGTTTTTAAAAAGATGTTGGACAACCATTTGTCTGAAGTGGTGTAGCCTAGGCAGGGTGTTGGACTAGAAGACCTCCAAGCTCCCTTCCAACTCTGTTATTCTGTTCTGTTCTGTTCTATTCTATCGGAGAGTGAAATATTTTTCTTTGCTAATGCTAAAGCTTTCAGGATTTATAATTCCAACATAATTCCAACATCTAATAGAAAGAAAAGTAACGAAAGCTCATATTCTCCATACTATGCCCAATTTTATAAATTGAACCAATTGCTAAGCGTCTGAATTTTGATCATGTGATTTTGGGGGTGTGCAAAGGTCGTAACTCTGAAAAATTGTCATGTTTTTTCAGTGCTGTTGTAACTTTGAATGGAGTCATTAAATGAACTATTGTAAGTTGAGAACTACCTATATTTGTAATCTTTTCACTGGTTATACCTAATACAGGTTATTTACAAATAGGCTAAAAATGAATTCTATAAATTCTTTGCGAACTCTTTCTCTTGTATCCATCCATTGTAACACATACTAATTTAGTCCGACTCTCTTGCATTTTATCAAATTATATAGGACTTCACATTCTTATCTATGACTTGAATTACAGGGTTATCCCTGTCTCCTAATTACATCAGAATTAACCATAATTTTCCCCTCTAAAATTTCACACTATGACTTTTCATGTTAGCAATCTCAAGTGATTTTATGAGTTTTTGGTTGGGGTTTTCTTTTGTGGGGAGGTGGCTTATAATATATAATATAAAGATTGCCACCCACAACTTACTTAGGTTTTTTGGTGAGATACTTAACTCTGTGTACTTTTTCTGTTAGACAGGGACTTTCCCCAGCTCTGCTTGAAAATGCAATGGATGAAACAATAGTATTAAGCATTCAAATTGTGAACATTATTTCTTTTCAGAGATTCATTGAATGTCCCTAAAAATACTGAATAAAACATTACTAATTATTCAAAAATGTTCTATTCCTTTTCTATTTGTGGGCTGCAGCAGAATGAATCATAATTGGTTTTATTCAACCATTTATTCTGTTTAATGCAATAAACCTTGGATTTGAAGATCCAAGGTATTTTTAATTTAAGTGTCCAATTTACCTATTTCATTTATTCTTACCGGTTCCATGAGCAGCATACAAAATCAAGGCTCTGCCTTGGGTATGTCCTTGTGTATGAACGGAGAATCTATTTCATGAATTTATTTCCTTAAATAGGAAAATGAACATTTCTCTTTGCAAGGACAAATATAAAGCATGGCATTAAAAGCTGATCTTAAAGTATAACTTTTCAGTTGTCAGTTAGGATGACCAGTAGATTTCAATAGTTAGGGACGTAACTTTATATCCACTTTTACATGTTTAAGGGAGTATTTTAGGATGTGTTTTATATGACAGTTGAGTGCAAGACTGGGTAAGACCTTTTAAGACTCAGTACTATGGGACAGGTGGGACGCAGTGGCTCAGTGGCTAAGATGATGAGCTTGTCAATCAGAAAGGTTGGTAGGTTGATGATTCGAACCCCTAGTGGCGTGTAACCTCTAATGCTAGTAATGCCATTAGCTCTCAGCATTCCTTACCCATACCATATGTGCTTGGGAACACTCTAAGATAGTGACAGGATCCAGCCCTATGGCACATTGGACCAAAAACATTGTAAGAAAAACTCCCTTTTTGGGACAGACTTTGATACTCATACCTTAGCATTATGTTCTTTATGAAAGTCCTTTTAGTACTGTCTGGTTATGCATAAGCATCATTCTTCTATTACCTAATGGTTTCTATCTGACATAAAAGAACACGGTGGCTCAGTGGCTAAGACGCTGAGCTTGTTGATCAGAAAGGTCAGCAGTTTGAGCTCCCATTATTTGTCCCAGCTTCTGCCAACCTAGTAGTTCAAAAGCATGTAAAAATGCAAGTAGAAAAATAGGAGCCACCTTTGGTGGGAAGGTAACAGCGTTCCGTACACCTTCGGCATTTAGTCATGCTGGCACATGACCATGGAGATGTCTTCAGACAGTGCTGGCTCTTTGGCTTTGAAACGGAGATGAGCACTGTCCCTTAGAGTCGGGAACGACTAACACATATAAGCGAGGGGAACTTTTACCTTTACCTTTACTATGAGACAGGTGGGTCTATAAATTGTAATCAACAAAGAAACTGAAAAAAACGTTGGTGAAGATTTGATGCTGACAAGGTACCAGGAGGTGCTTAGTCAGTCTGGCATCTGTTGAAATAAAAGTACTACAAAGAAACTGATAAGCCTCAAGGTTTTCCGGTGGTTTCGGTGGGAGGGATTACGCGTGGGTTTGATACAGCCTGATTGGTCCAAAGACTGAGGGATTTTTCTTTAAGTGTCCTCCTTTCCCTCCTGGCTCCCAGTTCCCTCCGTCTTTGGTCCAAGCTAGTTTGGCTCCTGTGAGGTTGAATTTGAATTATTAATAAATTGGATATTCAGTTCAAAATTATTATTAAACCTATGCTTAAAGCTTAAGGTTTAAACAGGCTCTCAGGAAATTCCTGAGGGCGGGGGCTCTTCAGGAGCTCCGTTCCTGCGGTGCTAGAAAAGAGCGGCTTTCTGGTGCTTGAGGCTCACCCAGCAGCTGTAAAAGCCTCCGATCGGCTTTTCACGAGGTTTAGAGCCTAGCGGAGACTCTTATCAGCCCGATCGGCTTGCCGGGGCTTCAAAGAGCTGCCGCGCGACTTCCCGGCTTCAGCAAGTGCCGCCGGGGCTTCAAAGAGCTGCCGCGTCTTTCCCTGCCTGCAGGTGCTGCTCGCAGTCGGCGAGGCAGCTGAAGAGCGATCCAACCTAATTGATTTGGCTCGTGTGCGAGGCTGATCCCTCGGAGCCAATTTTCAATCATCGGATCGCTTGATTTCTTCACCCACGAGACGCGGCGGCCATTTTGGTGTGACCTCGTGGGCGGCGGCCTCATTCCCGCGCTCCTGAAACTGGTGGAGCAGGCCTACAGCGACGGAGGAGAGGCACGCTGAGCCTCTGGCAGCGACTGCAACGAGGCTTGATTCTTGTGACCGGCAAACAGCACTTCGGACACATGAGTGAGTCATGGCCTCCACCACATCTGATGCCCAGGCCAACGAAGGGGTGGAGGAGACCCAGGGCCCAAGCCTTCTGCTCAGCAACGCCCTTCTAGAGCAACTGCCAGGGACGAGTCTCGGAGACAAAGGGCCCTGGAAAAACAGGTGGCCAGGGCCGAAAGGCGAGCGCAGGCTTCTAGGCATGACTCCCCCATCAGATCTAGGTCTCCTATTGGGGCACGGTCTCAGGCCTCAGACTCTCCTACCAGGGGCTACAGTCCTTCATCCCCTTCAGTCTCTCCAGCCAGGCCCAGGAGGGAAGTGACCTCCCCTTCTCCATCCATTTCCCCCAGAAGTCACAGGTCAAGATTGGAGGATCCAAGGGAAGGGGGATCTGGAGACTATTTGCCACCAGCTCAATTGGCTCCACAGGATCCCACCCGGGGCCCTTCAGAGGAGGATCTTGAGGAATTAGAGAACTTGCCTCCCAATATTAAAAGGCTCATTTCTACTGCAATTTATAAGGGTATTTCCTCAGGCCTGGCTCACAGGGATCCTCCCCAGAGTAGGCCTCATCCTGTGGCTGCTGCCATTAGCAGGCCTCAGACTGCTGATAGAGGTCTGGAGAGGTCTAGGGCGGCTTCCCCCTCTGTGGTCAGCGAGGGCTCCTTTTTGGGGGAACCTGCACACGTTACTCTAGGATTTTCTGAGGATGAAGAGGACATCCCAGAAACACCAGGTTTTCCCGGTCTTTTTCCTCCTCTAGCATTTAAGCCTATGCTGCGAAAAGCTAAAAAGACCACACAGATTGGCACGGGGCCCCCTCCGGCTTACCAGCGTAAGGACCCCAATCTGGCCATGTTTATCAATCCTAACACTGAGAAGGAAGAGGTGCCAGCCCCTCCCCTTTTTCTGGAGGTAGTTCAAGATCAGTGGTCTAAGCCTTCTTCTCTTCCTAATCCCAGCAGTAGCGACAAAAGCTATTACAATATGGAGAAGGCCTTCTCGCAGGCTCTTCAGCTGCCCACAGTAGATGCCCCCGTGGCCTTGTTAGCCAACGCCTCCTCCGTGGTCACGGGTGATGTGGCCAATAAATTGAAACCGGAGGATAAACGAGCGGAACTTGCCCTACGCAAAAACTTTAATGCTTCGGCATGGGCTATTAAGGCAGCCGCAGCGGCTTCTTACTTTAATTGCACTTCGGTCATGTGGCTTCGGCAGCTACAAGACCGCATTCCCCTGGAAGATGAGCGACTTCATCAGGACCTTGCCAAGATTATTTCAACCGCTCAGTTCTCGGCGGACGCCACCCTCGACTCCATTAAATTCTCGTCCAGAGCTCTAGCCACCTCTGTGACTTCGCGGAGGCTTTTATGGCTCCGAAATTGGCAAATGGACAATAAGTCCAAATGGAGTCTGGCAGGGGCACCATTCTCAGGTACCAACCTTTTCGGATCCTCTCTGGATCCTCTTCTTGTCGAGAACAAGGACAAGAAAAAGGTCCTTCCTTCCAACACAAAAAAGACAGATAACCGTCCTTCAACCTTTCGTAGGTCATACTCTTATAGGGCTTCAGATCAAGATTTCCGCCAAAGCAGATTCACTCCCTATAGGTACGATAGGCAGTATCAACGACCTTATTATCAGGATAGGAACAGGTATCAGAACCAATCCAAACGGCCCTTTCGCGGAGGGGGCGGCCGTCCCTTCCGCAGGGGCAAATGACTCAAATCCGGGTCTACCCATAGGCGGCCACCTGGCGTCCTTCACGGACCAGTGGGATCGAATCACTTCGGATGCCTGGGTCAGAACGACAGTCAGGGAAGGACTCCGGCTGGAGTTCCTGGTCCCTCCCCCGACGCTCTTCAGAACCTTCCCCCCCCCCAGGGACCCGGAGAGACGGCGCCTGACGCTTCTCGCGATTCAACACCTGATCGAAATTCGGGCTGTCGAACCGGTTCCTCAGGGGGAGTGGGGTCAAGGGGTGTATTCCAATCTATTCGTGGTCCCGAAGAGCTCCGGGGGATGGAGAGCGATCTTAGACTTGAAGCGCCTCAACGCCTACCTAGTTTACCGGTGCTTCAAGATGTCTTCGCTAAAGTCAATCCTCCTCGGCATCAGACGAGGAGATTTCATGGCATCCATAGACTTAACCGAAGCGTACTTACATATTCTAATTCTGCCGTCCCATCGAAAATTTCTCCGATTTTCCCACGGGGGGCAGCACTTCCAATACAGGGCTCTCCCCTTCGGTTTAGCATCAGCTCCCCGCACCTTCACAAAGGTCCTGGCGGCAATGGCGGCTCACCTTCGCTCGAGACCGGTGAGACTCCATTGTTACCTCGACGACGTTCTCGTCCTCGCCCAGTCCCAGTCTCAAGCTGCGAGGGACGTACAGACCACCATTCAGTTCCTACAAGACCTAGGCTTTTCCATCAATTTTCCCAAGAGCCACCTGTCTCCTTCAACGACTATCCTTGACTTAGGCACAGTAATAGACTCAAGGGCCGGGCTGGTTCGACTCTCTCCAGACAGGCTATCAAGCCTTCAGAAACTCACCCGCCTCGTCCACTCAAGACGGTCCGTTTCCATCTTGACCCTGGCACAGCTGCTAGGCAAGATGGTATCCTGCATCGGAATTGTCCCGTGGGCACGCCTTCATTCCAGAACACTGCAGTGGACTCTAATCCCATTCCAGAGGCAATTGCTCAGCAACTCTCCGCGGCCCATTCGGATTCCGCCGGATCTTCGGTGGTCTCTGAAGTGGTGGTTGAAACCATCCTTGAATCGCGGGGCCGAGTTCTGGGAACCGGACAGAGTTATCATAACAACAGACGCGAGCCTGTTCGGCTGGGGGGCGGTGATGGAGTCCAGCCTAGCACAGGGACGTTGGTCCAAATCCGACCTGTGCCACAACATCAATTGGCTGGAACTCAAGGCGGCCCGCCTGGCCCTTCTTCATTTCCGGGACCATATTCACAACCGTCACGCCCTTCTCTTGACGGACAATGTGGCAGCGAAAGCGCACATAAATCGTCAAGGGGGGACGCACTCCAAAAGTCTATGGCTGGAGGCACGAAAGCTGGGCAGGTGGGCGGAGAAGAATCTGGCCTCGATCATCTCAGAACACATCTCGGGCATTGCCAACCACCAGGCGGACTGGCTGAGTCGGGCGACCGTGGATCACGGCGAGTGGCAGCTCGACCCGAACATATTTCACAAGATATGTCACCGATTCGGGACCCCTCTGGTGGACCTTTTTGCCAGTCCGAGCAACGCTCAGCTCCCACACTTCTTTTCCCGCTTCCCAGCTCGACATGCGGAGAACACGGACGCTCTGCGGTGCCCGTGGCCTCCCGGCCTACTTTATGCCTTTCCTCCCATTCCCTTGATTCAGGGCACCCTGAGGAAAATTGTTTTGGAGAGGGCCCTAGTCATTCTGATAGCCCCGTTTTGGCCAAGACGCCCGTGGTTCGTGGACCTCGTCCAACTGTCCGTAGCTCCCCATTGGAGGATTCCACAGGGGGAGGTAACCTTATTCCAAGGGGTTCTTTGCCATCCGGAGCCCCAGTGGCTCCAGCTGACCGCTTGGCTATTGAGCGGAGCCTCCTAAGGGGCGTTAATCTTTCAGCCAAAGTAATATCTACCATCGAAGCTTCTAGACGCCCCTCCACCACGCGTATTTACAACTCAACGTGGTCGACC
Organism: Natrix helvetica; assembly: GCF_964273705.1. Classification (NCBI taxonomy): domain Eukaryota; kingdom Metazoa; phylum Chordata; class Lepidosauria; order Squamata; family Natricidae; genus Natrix; species Natrix helvetica. The sequence goes on along the minus strand of NC_138552.1, from coordinate 29,664,912 downwards.
TTTGCTACCTGGTGTGGGAGGTTTAGCATTGACCCGACCTCGGCCTCGGTCGCGGAGGTCCTGGAATTCCTACAACACGGGCTAGATCGTGGGCTGTCCCACAATACGTTAAAGAGGCAGACAGCGGCCCTGTCTTCCATTCTTTCGGGGGTGGGGACTGGTTCTCTGACTCAGTCAGCGTTGGTAAAGAGGTTCCTCAAGGGCGCTGCTAATCTATGTCCCCCCCCCCGGTACATAGGTTTCCCACCTGGGACTTGGCGCTAGTCCTTAGGGCAATGACTGGTCTTCCTGCCAAAAGTCAATTCCGTGTTCCATCGATCTCAAGAGATCATATTACCTAATTTTTGTCCGGCTCCTGTCCACGAGAGGGAGGTCAGTTGGCATCGTTTGGATGTCAGGAGGGCTCTACGCATTTATCTCAGGCGCACCTCCTCTTTTAGACAGTCGGAAGCCTTATTTCTGTCCTTCCTACCAGGGACCCTGGGGGCTAGGGTATCCTCTGCCACCATTGGCAGGTGGGTCCGGCAGGCAATTTCAGAAGCATACCAGGCCTCACATCTGACACCCCCTCAGGGTATAACGGCACACTCTACTAGGAGCGCGGCCACCACTGCCGCCTGGGCGACTAGGGCTCCACTGGAGGATATTTGTAGGGCGGCCACCTGGGCCTCTCCCTCTCCCTTTGTCAGGCACTATCGCCTCGATCATTTCGCCTCGGGAGATGCGGCCTTCGGCAGTAGAGTGCTCCAACAAGTGGCGACCCCCCCTTCCACGTTGAGTTCTTCCCACCCTGGGACGTAGCTTGGGTATGTCCCATGCGTAGTCCCTCCCACCGAAACCACCGGAAAAAGAGCGTTGGTCCTTACTTGAACGCTTATTTTCGGTGGTAAAGGTGGGAGGGACTACTTTCCCGCCCAAAGTATAGAGGGGTCGGGGGGGTCGTTAATTATGTTTTATTGCTATTGCTGTTGTGTTCTGTGTATTGTTTTTCCACGGTTATTTCCTTACATATGAATATCAGCTTTTCCATGCAACCTCGGGAACTGGGAGCCAGGAGGGAAAGGAGGACACTTAAAGAAAAATCCCTCAGTCTTTGGACCAATCAGGCTGTATCAAAACCATGCGTAGTCCCTCCCACCTTTACCACCGAAAATAAGCGTTCAGGTAAGGACCAACGCTCTTTCTCTTATAGAATGCAGCTCTAACAATCGTAAAAGATCTGTGGTGGTAGTTTATATATTGCTGGGTTAACCACACAAATGAATTGCTGCATTTTTCTTGGCGTTCACAACTCTGTATATAAAAGAAAAAGAAAACCGAGCCTCTCTGTGGGTATCTTGTCTAAATTTTAGACAATTTTAGTTGAAATGACATTTCAGGATTTTCCCATTGTAAGCACCTTTCACCCTGCCTCTCCTTTAGTAATTCTGCCTTACAAATGCTTCCATTGGAACTTGGGTCTAAAAAAAAATAAAAACAGGACCGGAAGGCACTCAAAACCAGCAATACAATAGAGTCAATTTCTTTTTTCTTTTTAACTACTTCAACCATTTTTAAAAAACAATGTTTAAATAAAAAATAGCAGGGAACCTGGCATTCTGCAGAATACAGTGTCAACTTCCAACTTTACCTTTATTTGCCTGAGAGGGTGACCACCTGCCTAGAAAGCGTTTGCTTTGCTGTAACAACTCATGCAATCTTCAAGCAGCTTTTCTCATTCTGGGTAGAATTCTACCAACCCAGGAGCAAGATCAAAAATAAGGACATAATATAATATGCAAATCCTCTCTTTGCATATTCCTTTGTTTTTTCCTTGCTCTCTCTAATATACATTTGTCCTAAGAAAAAGAATATACAACTTCTATCAACTTGAGAGACATACTCATGGAATGCAGAGGTGGTAATCAGCAGGTTCTGACCAGTTCTGGAGAACTGGTGGTGGACATTTGGAGTAGTTCGGAGAACTGGTAAATACCACCTGTGATTGGCCCTGCCCCCATCTATTCTCTGCCTCCTGAGTCCCAGCTGATGGGGAAGGAATGGGCATTTTGCAGTAACCTTCCCCTGCCACGCCTACCAAAGCCACACCACGCCCACCAAGCCACACCCACAGAACCTGTAGTAAAACAATTTGAATCCCACCGCTGATGGAACAACAAGACTGTGTTCTAAGCTTGGACCAAATTTTCTGGGGTTGAGTTTCTAAAGAGTCAAATGAATGTCAAGCTGCTTCTGCCTTGTGGGCCACAGTTTCATATGCTGTCCACTTCTCCTGATTATTTCTGTTATGACTGTTATGACTTTTGGTGTGATTAAAAAGGAGGAGACAGAGAAGGACACTTAGACATTGCTGTGATCTTCAGTGCAGGCACTTAACAAGGAAAGAGGAATGGCTGCAGTAGTAGGATTTTGGTGATAGTGGAGGCAGCAACAGAGGAAACCACTCCTGGTCTTCTTCTGTTCCCCCTATGTACATTGGGATTTCCTGGGATGAGTTTTTGAATGGGATGTTCTTGCCAAAACTGGACCACAGATAACGGCAACTGGCAAGTTTTTGGAATAAAAAAAAATAGTCTAGTAACCTTCTAGCTATCTTGTCTGATTTTAAAACCAAATCAAAGTGGATGTTATCTGATTCACACATGTCCACCTGAGGTGAGGTTCATTCAATTCAGTTTATGTTGTGTCTACAGGTCAATATGCTGTTAAAGCAACTTAATACTTCACATAATTCAGAGTAAGGATTCTATGATTTCTCTTTCTGGTAATAGTGGGAGTAGGAAAATTGTGAGAAAAGGCTTCTTAAATCTTCCCCAGATTTAATACAGCATTTAAGAAAAGAGATGGAATAAGTACACTCAGAGAATTTTTGTCTAGCCATAAAAATGATGAGAAAGAAAAATCATTAGATGCACTGAGGATTTATTAATGAGATGGTTTCCAAATTTCCCATCTAGTTAATTAGATTGTCTTTCACTTGATTTGCTTCTCATCAACATCTTTTTCCAGTTTTCTTTTCCTTTGATTAGGTGCCTTGCATACTGTTCATACAATTCATTTACATATATCACATCTGGTTAGCCTTCAGTTTAAGCCTAAAATGGTTATTGTGTACTGTCTTACAGTGATGGTATCCATTTGTACGAAATAAACTATAGCATCCTTTCCCCTTACAGTTAGTTCTCGACTTCCGACCCATTGTTTAACCGATTCAAAATTACAATGGCCTGAGAAAGGATCCTTTACAGCATGGGTGTCAAACTCGATCATGTCATGTGGACATATCGGGACATATTACAACATTTTTTGCCTTTGCAGAGCCATGGTGGACGTGGCCTGTAAGTGATGCATTAAGTTTGCGGGCTGTCAGTTTTACAGGTCTGTATTAAAACACTTTCATTCATCCTGAAATGTTGCACTGCACTGATCTCTGAATTTATGATGGGTTGCAAGTGTTGCTGTTTCATGACATAATATGGGATGATTGTTACTGGTTTCCAGCAAAGAACACCCATTTGGGACAGTGGATTGGCTTAATGGCCATGTGATTTGGTTAACAGCCATTGTAAAAACAGTTGAAATGTAGGTTCCTATTGTGTGGTGGCAAATCTAGACAGCATACTAAAAAGCAGAGACATCATCCTGCCAACAAAAGTCAGATAATCAAGGCTATGGTTTTCCCAGTTGCAATGTATGGCTGTGAAAGTTGGACCATAAGAAAGACTGAGTGCCAAAGAATTGAGGCCTTTGGACTATGGTGCTGGAGAAGACTCCTGTGAGTCTCTTGGACTGCAACGCGATCAAACCGGTCAGTCTTAGAGAAGATCAACCCTGACTGCTCTTTAGAAGGCCAGATCCTGAAGATGAAACTCAAATACTTTGGCCATCTAATGAGAAGGAAGGACTCACTGGAGAAGAGCCGAATGCTGGGAAAGATTGAGGGCAAAAGAAGGGACGACAGAGAATAAGGTGGCTGGGTGGAGTTACTGAAGCAGTCAGCGTGAGCTTAAATGGACTCCAGAGGATGGTAGAGGACATGAAGGCCTGGAGGAATGTTGTCCATGGGGGTCACGATGAGTCAGACACAACTTCGCAACTAACAAGAACAAAAAATGGTGTGGTGATCTCAATTTACAACTCCATTCCAGTCTCGGTTGTGGTTGTAAGTCCAGGACTATCTATACTGGTGTTCTTTCTGCTTCTGATTAGTTTATACTTTTCCCTGACTCAAGTTAGCACATTGATGTCCTACAGCAAGAAGGCTGGGATATACATTTGTAACAATAAAATGATGAAACAAATGTGGGATGGAGAGGCGAATACATATATTCTTGTGCAGTCACTGTTAGGGATGTAACCCTAGTCTTGGCTTGGCAATGTATATAAGCCATGATTGTAACAAATGTATCTGTTACTTTAAATGCTAGAGAGATGTAATTGGATACTAATTGCTTTTAGCAGCCATATAAGAAGGAAGGAACTATTACGGTCTCCCCCCTCCCCCCCCATAGCTACTGATGTTCCTGATTGTTCCTGACTATTACTGTATGAGCTTTGTATTGGAGAGAAGACCATGTATTGGATGGTGGCTAGTCTGTAACTAAGTTACCTGTCTACATGGTGAATTGTGAGTTGAGCAACCGTAACTTCAACGAGGTGTAAATAGACTGTATATACTTCAAGACTGCTTATAATCTGTTTGTAGACTATTTATCCTATTTTTGTTACGCAAGTAAAGCTATTCTTTGTTTTACCCTTGGTGGCTGTGAGTGACTATTCAACGGCTTATTCGTTACTATATTCTGCTGCTGAACTCTCGTCTCCTAATGGGGATAGACTTAACAGTCACTGCCTTTGATTTTAAGAAGATACATCTTCCCTTGCTTCTTTTTTCCGTTCTGTTCCCTGTGGGCACTCTTTTCCAGTCAACAAATGCTCAGTGTGTGTACAGTAACAGATGCAATGCAGTTAAGATTAGAATTTATAAATAACATATTGATATTTAAAAGGAAAAAAAACCCTAAGGAAAGTATATCCCTTTCAGAAACAATAATATTAAAAAATGGTATTCCTCTCTCCCCGATTGAAAATCACTTCAGAAGCAAGTGTGGTGGGAAAATACATGTATTGTTCTGCCAGTAGACATACAATAGAGATGGAATAGAATAATAGAGTTGGAAGGGATCTTGGAGGTCTTCCTGTCCAACCCCTGCTTAGGCAGGAAACCCTACACCACTTCAGACAAATGGTTATCCAACATCGTCTTTAAAACTTCTTGTCCTACCCTCAGGTGCTTTGGAGAATAGCTTGACTCCCTCTTCTTTGTGGCAGCCCCTGAGACAGACAATGGAATTGTCTTGCGTTTTTCACCTGTTTTGTATAGCACAGAACTATGGAAAAAAGTAAGAAGAGGGCAAATATTCCATCTTCCAGGCTCACAAAAGTAGGACTGGCAAGCCAAATGTGCAAGAAAAAGCCGCTATTCATACTTGCTCTTCTTTTTGCACTGAGCAAAAAAGTAATCTGCAGACTGACATTTTATGTTGTTTGGCTCTTCCTAACAGTCTCCTATCATTGGCGTTTAGCTTTCTGATTAGTTGTTCCTAGCTATCCTTTTACGATATGAGATTAGCAGACCTTGAAACCATGTACTAAAATATAAAATTTGATTTTGTTGCGGCCATGAAAGTGACTTAACCCGCATTCATTCAATTGTATTCCAGATGCTGCAGAGTTTTTACATTTTCTGTTTAACATTCCGTAACATTTAACATTGTCATTAAGTTAAATATATAATACTAAATTAAAAAGAGATCACCTTGTTTTTTCCCTCTGATTTCCCGCTCCCAATCCTCACCTGTCGAGCTGCTTACAAATCCCGTTTAGAATTCTGCCCCTGGAAGGAAGCTTCCGATCCAACAGTGTTCAATCAAGCTGTAGCCCTATAAAACAGAAGGATTCCATCTTTTCTTATTAATCAGTGTGTCAAATACACATTGTAGTTTCACAAATTCATTAAACTTGTACAAAACTTCCATTTATCACAAATAGAATCCCTACATCATTTCAAAGCTATGTACTTTCTGCAAAACAAAACACTGTATTCACAAGCCTAGCTTTGTATGTCATTCTTATAGTGTACCAGATCCCTGGTACAAGAGGAAAAGTTCTGCGTCTGAAAACAACAAAAAAGCAATATCAGATGACTTTCTGTAGTGTGCTAGATGTTGAGACAGTGGTTGGCAGGGAACTGTGGCATCGATATAATTCTTCATATGAAGAGTTCTACAGAACTCAAAGAACATATTAATTAAATGTACTGGTGGGAATGACACCACTACAGGCACGGAATTACTTCTTATTCTCTCAATTTGCTCTGAAACATAAGTTCAGAGTTAAGCAAGAGTTTCATATACAGAAAGTGACAGTGCCATAGATTTCACTAAACCCAGCCAATTCCAAGCACATCTCAGCCATTGATTTATTTGTGATGAATAGAGAAATTGGGCCTAGCAATGTTTTCCCTGGATAGTTATATATTACCTAGGGTTTAATGCTAAGTTCTTCTAGAATCATGTTCCCATGTGAAAACAAAACAACCCAAACTCAGAGAACAGTAACAAATATATAAAGGCCTTGTACACAGGGGTGGGTTACGGCTTCTGTTACTGCTGGTTCGTGATGCGTGCATGCACAGAAGCAGAAACCAAGATGGCAGCTGTGAATTTGACAGCCCTGGCTTACATGAATGCAACCCAACAATTAAAAGTGAGGGATAATTCCAAAAGTAACAGGAAGCAATTTTTCTCTTGCAATTTTTCTATAACTCCTATTGGTAAAAGAAAAAAGAAGAAGACAACCTAAAGTAGAGGAAACTAGTTAATTCTCACTGATTTACTGTACTTGTTTTCAAACTCAAAAATTTGATTCAAGGATTTCAAATAGAATAGAAATTCAAATAGAAGGATTTAAACTCAAATAAAGAGAAAGAGAAAGAACCTAATCATGTTTCTCTATTGTTATATAAGAACTTTTCTTTTTCTCTTTTACTATTTGATAATAATACAGTGAATAAGATATTTTCCACAAACCAGTGATTTGGAGAAAGAGGTGGGGAGAGGGGGAGGGAGGGGGGAGGGGGAGAGAGAAACACAGAGAGAGAGAGAGAGAGAGAGGGAGAGAGAAAGAGTGTTTGTTTAGGTTTAGGTTTTTAGGTTTATTTGGATTTATATGCCGCCCTTCTTCAAAAGGACTCAGGGCGGCGTACAACATTAAACATCTCAAAAGTTAAAAAAGATTAACTCCATTTCCCCCCCCAAAAAAACCCCGAATTTTTTTAAAAAAACAATACATTTAAAATAAGTTAAAATTAAAATTAACAGGCCAGGCCGGCTTGCTGGAAAAGCCAACTTTTTAGGGCGCGTCGGAAGGACCGGAGGTCAGGGATTATGCGGAGCTCCAGGAGCAGCTCATTCCAGAGGGAAGGAGCTCCCACAGAGAAGGCTCTCCCCCTGGGGGTCACCAGCCGACACTGCCTGGCCGATGGCACCCTGAGGAGGCCAACTCTGTGGGATCGTACTGGACGGTGGGAGGCTACTGGTGGCAGTAGGTGGTCTCGCAGGTACCCTGGGCCTAAGCCATGGAGCGCTTTAAAGGTCATAATTAATACCTTGAATCGCACCCGGAAAACAACCGGCAACCAGTGCAGGCCGCCTAAAAGGGGTGTAACATGGGAGCACATAGGTACCCCCATGACAACCCGCACGGCCGCATTCTGGACCAGCTGAAGCCTCCGGGTGCTCTTCAAGGGCAGCCCCATGTAGAGAGCATTGCAGTAATCTAGGCGAGAAAGGACGAGGGCATGAGTGACTCTGTTTAGTATTGCCTTTAAAAAAAATCTCTAGGTTTATTTTTGGGTTTTCTGTTTTCTGATTTTATAGTAATATTGTTATACAATGTAATAACATGTAGAAAAAAATTAAAAAATAATAAAGATTGATTCCACCTCTATTTCAAGTGTGGACAATCCTTTGAGGGCGAAACCAACATTTAATTGGGAAGCGGGCGGGGAGATAAGACATACAGGCTATGTTAGAGACTTCCGAGTTAGGAATGTTTCCTCTATGATTTTTAGGTGAGGTGGTTCTTTGTTCAAAACAAAACATTGTAATTGATTTTGCTATTGTTTATACCCAAACGCCAATGCAATCTTTCCCAAATGGAAGAAAAAAATTGATCAGCTGATTTGAGGGACCTGCAGAACAGATTCTAAGGCTCCCCCAAAGGTCATCTATCTGTGCTGTATTATTGACCAGAAAGCCTTCAGACCCCCCTCTTTCCCCCCCCCTCAAAAAGTCTTCAGTAAAATGATCACTTTAATTTTCATACCAGTGAAAGCAATCAACAGTGAGAGAGAGGGAAACAGATAAACAAGTAACTCCAAAGGCCCACATTAATATATAGTGTCATTTGAGCCACAAAAGGCTGCCCCTCTGGATGTAGTTTAATAACTTCCATTAGTTACAAAATCTTGAATAGTAAGGGAAGAATTCATCATTTGTAACCAAAATAAGTGGGAGAGAAGCATATCAATATATTTATACAATACGACAGTAATCATCTGGATTAAAAATTGGGAATATACTTAAACATAGTCAATGTGTCCCAAAGCAAAGTTGATAGCTCAAGGAAATGTCATTTTTTTTAAAAAAAGATAAATTTCATAGTAAATATGTCCTAGTTTATTTGCTACATATCATTGTTTGGACTCTTTTATCATTATCTATTCAGTGTTCATATTAATTCGAAAACCATTCAGAGCCCTATTTTGATTACGTTGGAATCTAATAAATAAAATGTCCTGATTTGAGCACATTTCAGTATTTCGTGGTATTCTGATAAATAGTCGGTCTGGATTATTGTAAGTGTCAGGAAACTTGAACCAGACTACTACCAGCTATTTGAAGCCTAGCAAGCACAGATTAAGATACAGGTCTTTGGAATGAAATTTAACAAATGCAAAATTATCCATTTATGATGCAGAAATCAAAGGTACAGAGGCAGAAACGAGGAAATAACAGTTATCACCAAACCTTTGTCTAATTTGGTTTTTCCAAAACTATGGAAAATTAAGCTGTAAGATTCATGGCCTTAATTGTTACAATCATGTTAAAGTATTATCTTCCATACGCTCAGTTGGAAATTATTTCTGGGGTGAAAAAAACTTTAATAATTTTAATTCTAGTCCTATTGGGCCATCCATCCATAAGGTTGGAATAAGTGCTATTTTTCTAGAGATCTGGGTCTTGAAGAACTTGAATTTGATCATACAGTTTTGACAATCCACTTCTAACCTTACATTCCTAGTCTGTCAGATACTTTCTTCGGTTCCAGAACTGCTGCTTCAAGTGGCTTCAGCCAGGTTTGAAGGACTCACCATTGATTCATGCAGCACATGCTGAGTGTACCATACTCAGTGAGTAAAATCCCCTTTGAGTTTTTCTTAACTGCTAAAGACTACAGCAACAAATGTATTTAACTTTCTAGCTTACAGTATGTAAATAGTTTGTCTTCCAGGATATTTTCATCAACTTCTCAATCTAGTTTAAAACCCCACTATTATTTTTTTGAGGTTTGCCAATAACCAAATAGGTCCTTCTTAGGTGAGACAAAATTGGCCAGATGGCAATGCTAGTGATTATTCAATCAAGAGAATATCAATAATTTAAAATACACTGAATGTATGATATATGAATTTGAGGGGTTCTTAGTGTAGAGATTCAGTAAACCATCTTTTACAGGTGGCTGTGCTACCCCCATTTCAAAAATAGCGGAGGTCCACTATTGTTTTAGATAAAGTGTTCCATTGTTTAATAGCTGTTTGGGAAAAGAGTTGTGATATTCAACTGCATTTCTTTTCATTTAATTTCAATCTTATCCAGCTCTCATAGTCAACAAAGAACAGATCTATCTCTTCTTGCACATGATAGTCTTTTCGTATTTGCAGATTACTGTCAGCTAGTGTCATCAGCAAATTTGATAAGCACCCTTTCCATTCTATTCTCTCAATCATTTTTAGAGATATATAAGAGCACTGGGCTAAAAATAAAATCATAGAGTATCCTTACTTGGTACTTCCCTCTAATGCAATAGAAAACCATTCAGAAGTATCTTTGAGGTTGCTTGTTTAATCATTTTCAAATATTATGGACTACAAAACAGCTATCCCACATTTTTCCACCTTACTTATAAGGGTATCATATCAGATCCAACACAGGACATGACCAAATACTTTGCTGGGATTAAAGTATGTTTTTACAGCATTCCTTTACTCTTACTGTATATAATGCAGCTGAACTTCAGAATGTTTGAGACTCTATTACAGTGAGTGCTAATCTGTGCCAAAAGTACATGTGCACGTGTGTGACAGTTCGGGGGGGGGGGCACCCCCACACCCATAATGCAGTGCACTTATGACCCCTTCATGCCTGCCTGCGCATGCACCTCCCCACACTCCTCTTTCCCCCCCATGCGTGTTTGTGTATGACCTCCCCGCACCCTGTTTTCAGCTAGTATGTCTCCCTGCAGCTTCCTGGGAGCAAATATCCCCCTGCACATGCGTATGCCCCCCCCAGATGCGCACATATCTCCCACATGTGTCCCCCCTGCGCATGCATGGCAGAGCCCTGAAAATCAGCTGGCCAGCGGGAGCCGCACATGGTGGAACTGAGCTGAGCCGACGGTGCAGGTGCCCGCAGAGACAATTCTGCGTGCCATAGGTTCTCCATCACAGCTCTATTATAAAGTCATACTGAATTCAGTTGACTAAAACAGATTTATTACAATGCTACTCTTTCATTCCAGCTTAATTTTAAGAAGTGCAAATGATGGGTAGAAAATTGAATATATGGATATAATAGAAAATGCAAGAAGATGATAAGAAAAATAATGAGACCCTCTTTCAATAGAAAGAGTTATTTTGAGCAACAAGTGATAATCATATCTAAATTGATTACAAAGGAAAAAAAAGACTTGGACAGTCATCAGATAGTTTACATCATTGTTGGCTGGATTTATATGTTGCCATAAACTCAAACGTGATTTGTGGTTCATTGGTTGAAAATGTAATAAAAACAAATCAATCCAATTTCGATATACTAATGTCTGATTAAACCAGGTTGGGATTGTGTTCTCGTTACATAAGGGAATACAGCTTTGCATAATTGCATATGATATATTGAATTTTTGTTCTTGGATAAATGGAAGAAATGGTATTATTTATAGCGCTGACAATTTTTTCCAGGGGCACTTATGCTTTGAATGAAATGATCATTTGAAAGAATGCTCTGCAGGAAAGTGGCAGATCACTTATAATTAGTGGAGTGAAACAGTTATGGTCTTCTCTGAGTAGTAGGAATCTGTGCACATTGTGCCTCAGTCTGCAAAGTGAGTCATATGATGGGGGGGGTTTGTCAATCCTGCTTTGACCCTTTATTGAAGTAGAGTATCTTGCTTCCAAAAGGTGCCTATTTAAAAAGTTTTTTTTAATTCTGCCTTTATTATTTTATAAGTAGTGCACGGTGGCAAGGATATGTAATATTCCTCCTATTTTCCCCCAACAGTCTACAAGGTGATTTGGGCTGAGAGAGAGTGATTAGCATAAAGTCACCCACCTGGCTTCCATGAATAGGGTGGAACTAGAACTCACAGTCTTCTGGTTTCTAGGCCAAAGCCTTAACCGCTAAATGAAGCTAACCTTGCTTTGCTTTTCCAGGCAGAAAAAAAAAATGCCTCTAGAAGGTTGAATTGCCCCATTGAGGCAATTCAGACAAACCTAGTCTACATGATTGTTATCTGAGAACTCATATTCTTCCTCAGATCAAAAGAATCATTATTCTTCCATGAATTCTCTGTTCAAAAGTCAATTGTGACTTCTACATTTAAGAATTATTTTTCAAAGGTTGATACTGTAGAACTGAATTTTGTTTCTAAAACATTCGTCGCAATTGTACAGATAAACCTCTGGATTACATTGCCTTGCCTCCCACCCACCCACCTCTCTCTCTCTCACACACAGTCTTGACTTGTGGAAGAAAATAGTAGGATAGGAAAGCAAGACATGTCAATGAATATTTTATTATAACTATGTTAAATTACTGAGATAATTTATATTTGAATAATTAATCCCAAATTCAGGTGGGATCAAGGAGACCTTTCCTTCTCAATGGTGCATGTGTGTGGGGGTGGATAGTCATTTATATTTCACTAAAGAAGCAGAAATCTTTATAAACATAATAAAACTGAAGCCCCATGTTGCCCTTTTGAGCACTTTTAAAATCCAAAACAGCTGTCACTATTGTTTTTTTCATTAATGAATTCATTTGAGCAAAAATACACAAGAGCATTCACACTGTGAAATGCTGCTTACAGGACTTTCAAGGAAAGTGTAGCATCAAATTAAGCATTCTTGTATCCTCACAGGGGCTCATCTAGGAAAACATTTTCATTTGGTGCCTGTGTGGTTTTGGCTTTAGTTGTCATTTTGACTGATATATTAATCCATAGCTTTAAAAATCTCTGGAATTGATTTTTCTGGAATGGGAGAAGGTTACAGCTGATTCTTAATGAAATGTTTATTGCACGGACATACATTCTATTGGATATTCATCTTTTGAAATGTTATCAAATGATAAACTGACAATTTTGTAAAAAAAAAGAGAGATATTGTTTTGAATACTGCAAACCTATCTAAATTGCAATCTGATGCAAATGAATAGTTGCTGTTTTGAGATGAGCAGATATAATTTCCTAATGACAGGAAAGACAGCTTTGGGTGTGCGGGAGCAGACAAAAGGTTTTCTCCTTCACATTGCAAAACAACCATGACATTTAGAAGCAATTTCATCTCAACCATAAGTTTGTGCACTGCCCAGCTTTGTTTAAGAGTTCTCCCAGATTGCAATATATTCTACAATTGGTATAATTGCAAATTATTCTATTACTTAATTTAAAAAGAAAGGGTGTTGCAGCTAATATTTAATTAACGTAACATTGACTGGGAGATGGCCACTAGTACATTTATTCCAATGGTGGGATTCAATTTTTTTTACTACCGGTTCTCTGGGTGTGGCTTTGTTGGTGTGGCTTTGTGGCCGTGGCAGGGGAAGGATACTGCAAAATCCCCATTCCCTCCCCACCCCACTAACTTGCTTTCCAACTCCGTTCTCCTGTTCGGGGCAACAAAAGAAGATCAGCTGGGAGGCAGCGGGGGCGCGGCCAGCCTATTTGCCTGTTCTCTGAACTACTCAAAATTTCTGCTACCGATTCTCCAGAACCTGTCAGAACTGGATGAATACCACCTCTGATTTATTCATATAGTTTATAACTTTATAATTTCTCAGCATCAAGTAACTAGGTTAGTTGAAGGGAATGCTGTGTTGAGAGGACCTCTGATTACGGTTCTTAACTTTCCTTCCTGTATATAGCAGGGCTATCAAACTTGCAGCCTGTGGGTCGGATGCATCACGTGCTGGCCACGCCCACGCCCCATTTAGGAAAGAGGGAAAAAGTCACGATACATCACATGATGCCACGAGTTTGACACCCCTGGTATATAGAGTTCACAAGATCTGCTAGTTGGCAGTTGTTTGAATCAAGGGCACATTCTAACTAAAATTACATGCCACATTAAGTAAGTTGTTGGTCTGAGACAATGTTTTGTGTGAGCCCATCTGTTGTGGTTTGCAAGCCATAGTTAAATGGCTAACATGTAATGTGAATCCAACCCATTGTTTATACCATGGTTAAATGACTATTTTAATAGAGTGCTTGAGACCAGCCTATATCTAATCCAAGAGCACAATACCTGTGTCTTTCCAAATGTGGTTTGATGTTCTTTTCTATTAGATTAATAGAATTATAGAGTTGAGAAGTATCTTAGGGGTCATCTAATTCAAAGTCCTCCTCAGTGCAGAATCCATTAGAGCAGGGCTGTCAAACTTGTGGTCCGTAGGCTGGATGCGTCACATGCTGGCCACGCCCAAGCTTGGTTTAGCAAAGGGGAAAAGTCCCAATACATCACATGACACCGCCGTGATGACACGAGTTTTCACATCCCTCCATTAAAGCATCTCTGACAAATGACCATCCAACCTCTGTTTCAAGATTTCAATTTGGTTATGGTGTTGAACAAATTAAAATCCTATCCCACATAAGATAGGACCAATTGTAACTTAATTAGAATCCTCTGTGTTTTAAAGAAACTTAATATTTTTCCACCATAAGGTATTTTTTCTTCCTTTCTGAAACTTTATTATAAAAAGACTTTTTAAACAAGATCGCATTATCAATGATAGCTTTTCTGCCTCACATTTTTATGATACTTATGAATAATAATGGCTTTCAAGGCAATATTAGATCCGCCTTGAACCGCAGAATCACATTTCCTAGAGGGAAATTGAGTATCTTATTTTATAGTATTTTATAAAATTGCTTGAATCTGCTAGCCCATGAATCATATTATTGCTGCTATCCTGGGGAAAAAAATGCAATAGCAGTGCTTAAGTAATACTACAAAATCCCATATTTAAAGTAATGCTACTAAATCCCAAGTTTTGTCTAGAAACACGCAGGTGCTTATTTTAAACATATGATGCAAGACTGCATGGCACAAACCTTCAGCTACTATTGTATCAAGGTTGCATGCTGGAAAAAAAGCCATTTCTTCCCAGCTCATTACTTTGACATAGCTCATACCCAAGGCCTAAATTATACCACATGTAAACAATATATTCCATTGACCTATATCTTGATTTTATTTCTCTTTGGTAAAAGCCCCTATGGGGCAGACATGTAGTGGGAACTCTGTTAGTTTCCCCCCAGTTTTTTTCTTAGAAAAAGAATATAAACATGCTGAAATAGCTTTATTTAAAACTCCTAGGACTTTCAGTGCTGAAATCATCATTATCCTCTTTTAATGACACCATAATCCCTTGCGGGGTGGAGTCTGGGCAATTGAATGGAACTGAGTGATTACTGGATGCCCTTCCTGCTGCCAATGCAGAGTTTTTCACCCAGCAGATATATTCTCAGTGTGCAGAGAGATAGAAATATCTGTCTCTACCTAGGATTGAACTCCTGATTCTGGTGGCAAAATTGTTCAGTGATTAAAAGTGTTAAAACCAAATTCTTAACTATACTTCAGGCTTACGTGGAGATGCCTTTGGGACAGGTTTGGAGGAGGAGTTGTACAGTAAATATATTTTAGATCTGGATTTCATCTATGTTGTATTCTACTGGAGGAAGACCATGTTCCACAGGTTGCAGGAGGTGATTCTCCCTGATTTTTGCCCGCATCCCAGGCACCCCAGAGAGCGCGTTTGGCACAAACTGGACGTCCACCGAACAGTACGCATATACAGAAAGAGGATGGCTTCCTTCCGCAGGTCTGAATCCTTCTTTGTATCTTTCCAGCCCGACTGAATGGGCAGGAAGGTTTCTTCCTCGACTATCGGACATTGGCTGCGCGCCTGCATAAAGTTGGCCTACGAGCATCAGGCCCGACCGGTTTCTCCTCGCATAACCGCCATTCCACGAAGAGCACTGTGACCAGGCGCCCATCAAGGAAATATGCAGGGCTGTGACCTGGTCATCGCCATCTCCATTTATTCGCAACTATAAACTGGACTCATTCACAGATGCTGAGGCCTCCTTCGAGAGGAGACCCCTTGCAGCGGGTCCTTGCGGCTCTGGAGCAACGGGACTTATCTTCTTCTCACCCTAGGACTACATTGCTTGGGTATGTCCTATGCTAGGACACTCCAAGCAGTGCCTAGGAGAAAGGCTGTTAGCTTACCTGAATGGTCATTCTCTAGGCACTGTGGGAGTGTCCAACCCCGCCCTGGGGTAGTCTAGCAGAGCCCAAATTACCATTCCTGAGAACAGAGTACACCTTCTAACGGCATCCTTCCAGGTTACATCGCTTCGTTTTTCAAACTGACCTCCAAGGGGAACTGGAGGCGTGGCTACACTAAAGTTTAAACTCAGTCCTTGGGCAGCAAGCTGAAGTTAACCCATGCTTGGACACTCCCGCAGTGCCTAGAGAACGACCATTCAGGTTAGACAACAGTCTTTTTTAGCACTTTTTAGCAACATTTTTCTGCTTTTTCTAGAAACACTCAACTATAATTATTGCAACTGTAAAAGAAAGAAAAAAGAAATATCTGAAAAAGAATAAGTTTTTTAAATTTTTAAATTTTTTATAACTTTGTTTGCAAAGGAAATTTCAAGACCAAAACCGAGAGAAAACTGTACAAAAACACATAGTCTAATTTCATCTAAAATGAAATAGTATATGTAAATTTATTTTAAAAAGACAATTTAATTTCTACGTTTTTCACATGAATGTGAAAAACTGTACATCAAAGGATGACTTTCGTATGGTAAAAAGAAAAGTGGATTTTGGAAAAATAAAGCTAAATGATAGCTTCTTGAAATAAAGTACTGTCCTTTGTAAGAAAGGATGTATAATCACCATATTGTATTCACAATGCCCAGATGGTTTACAAAAGTCTGGCTGGGAAATTCTGGGACTGAAACTTACAAATCTTAAAGTTGCCATGTTTCCTGCTGTAGAAGTTTTGAAAACTGTGTGTGTAGAAATAATAGCCAAATGTTCCTTTTGTTGAATGCTGCTTACTGGGCCTGTTAATGTCCAGAAAATCCAGAAAAAATGATGGAATGATACTACTGCTAATCTTAAAATGTGGGTGTGTCAGATAACATAGTGTGGGAAGCCACCACCATCCCTCCGACTAGAAGAATGAAATACTTTGAGGAATAATTTTTTTAAAAAGGCAGAATAAAATATTTCCCCTAAAAGAGAAATACAAATTCTTAAGGGAGACAGAAACTCAGAGCCCCATCTCCCTGCCCCCAAGCAGATATTGAGCTGGGCCAGCTTTTAGAATAAACCCAACAACACCCCTTCAGAACACAAGCTCCTTCATTGCATCATCTCAGAGCAGACCAAACATCAACCAAACTTAGCTCAGACAAACACCTTGGATTTGTACTTTTCCTACAGAGCCAGCTTTGACCCCTACATAACCCCTACATGGCCCCCATGGGAGTCTGACAACAGCCAATAGAATACAAGTCCTTGCACAAGAACAGGAAGCTCAAGTGCAAAGCCCAAGAGAAGGTATAAAAAAAACCTCATTCTCAACTCCATGTGGTCAGCTGCCCAGAATAACCGTTGTGGTTCTGCTTCATCAATAAATGACCTTCTTTCCAATCAGCCTCCAGCCTCCATTTTGTCTACAGTGCCTTTCTCCCGGCTTGGAACAGAACCAAATGGGTATTTCTTCCCACAATAGGCTTGAAAAGTGGTGGCAATGGTAGCTCTTTTTGAAAAATGGTTAGATAATAGTACGTAGTCTGTAAGAGATTTGCTCCTCACTTAGCATGAAACTCACTGGGTGGCTTGGCTGATTAACCTCCCAGTCCAACTTATCTCCACAGTTGCTGACGTGGAGACTTCCACCATCCCATTTGCTGCTTTATGTTCTTCAGGAAAAAAAGGCAAAATATAAACAATAATAAATACAGTGTATTCTTCTGGAATAGACCCTGCCCTGTGACTCTAAATGAGGGAATTATAGACTGCACACACAGATGCCTGGGTGAAAGGTAGCAAAAAGAAACAAACAGCAAGGCAAGGGGGGGTAATGAAATATTCATTAATTAACTTGTGATAAATACTTTAGTCTCTGAATATTATATTAATTTGCATCTCATTATATTTTTATCTCATTATAGTTCTGGCTCCGGATGTGGGGTGGTAGGTTGGAATAAAAGCCACATACTCTGTTTAATAGGAAAGATGCAAAGTAGTATTGATTGTGTTAGGGCTGACACTTTATGCATGTTATGTATGTTCAATTTTTATGATCTTGCTCTGTCCCAGGCAATGCAGGGTCTTATGGAACAGGGTAATAATATAAATGTATTTATTTTTGTTTAATTTAGAAAATGACACCAATAACACTGAGCAGTTCTGGCCAGTTCACTGTCAAACAGTTTTTTAAAAATATAAACAAGACATCTCAACCTTATAAACTTTACGAAGTATTTTTAACATTAAAATGATTAAATTTAAAATGTTTGTGTGAAGCAATCTGTTATAAGCCACCCCTTTAGCTCTAATAAGACTTGGGCATATTTCTTTTAGTGTGGTAATCGATTTGTGAGATAGGCATGAAGGCAACAAAGGCAAATGACATCACACACATGATGTCATGTAAATGGCACAAAATGATGAATTTTGCCTCATTTACTTGATGATATCATGGAACAATGTATGTATTTCTGTCAACATTATTGTGGCTTTTAGTAGAAGTGTATATACATGAGCTTCATTGCGAAAAATGCAGAATGAATTTAAAGAATTGGTTTAAATACAGTGGGGCAAAAAAGTATTTAGTCAGCTGCCAATTGTGCAAGTTCTCCCACTTAAAAAGATGAGAGAGGCCTGTAATTGGCATCATAGGTAGACCTCAACTATGAGAGACAAAATGTAAAAAAAAAAAAAACCCAAACAATCACATTGGCTGATTTGAAAAGAATTTATTTGCAAATTATGGTGGAAAATAAGTATTTGGTCAATATCAAAAGTTCCTCTCAATACTGTGTTATATATCCTTTGTTGGCAATGACGGAGGTCAAACGTTTCCTGTAAGTCTTCACAAGGTTGGCACACACTGTTGCTGGTATGTTGGCCCATTCTTCCATGCAGATCTCCTTTAGAGCAGTGATGTTTTGGGGCTGCCACTGGGCAACACGGACTTTCAACTCCCTCCAAAGGTTTTCTATGGGGTTGAGATCTGGAGACTGGCTAGGCCTCTCCAGGACCTTGAAATGCTTCTTACGAAGCCACTCCTTCATTGCCCGGATGGTATGTTTGGGACCATTGTCATGTTGAAAGACCCAGCCACGTTTCATCTTCAATGCCCTTGCTGATGGAAGGAGGTTTGCACCCAAAATCTCACGATACATGGCCCCATTCATTCTGTCCTGTACATGGATCAGTCGTCCTGGTCCCTTTGCAGAGAAACTGCCCCAAAGCATGATGTTGCCACCCCCATGCTTCACAGTAGGTATGGTGTTCTTTGGATGCAACTCAGCATTCTCTCTCCTCCAAACATGACGAGTTGTGTTTCTACCAAACAGTTGTATTTTGGTTTCATCTGACCATATGACATTCTCCCAATCCTCTTCTGGATCATCCAAATGCTCTCTAGCAAACTTCAGATGGGCCCGGACATGTACTGGCTTAAGCAGGGGGACATGTCTGGCACTGCAGGATCTGAGTCCCTGGCGGCGTAGTGTGTTACTGATAGTAGCCTTTGTTACGTTGGTCCCAGCTTTTTGCAGGTCATTCACTAGGTCCCCCCGTGTGGTCCTGGGATTTTTGCTCACCGTTCTTGTGATCATTTTGACCCCACGGGGTGAGATCTTGCATGAAGCCCCAGATCAAGGGAGATTATCAGTGGTCTTTTATGTGTTCCATTTTCTAATTACTGCTCCCACAGTTGATTTGTTCACACCAAGCTGCTTGCCTATTGCAGATTCAGTCTTCCCAGCCTGGTGCAGGTCTACAATTTTGTTTCTGGTGTCCTTCGACAGCTCTTTGGTCTTCACCATAGTGGAGTTTGGAGTGTGACTGTTTGAGGTTGTGGACAGGTGTCTTTTATACTGATGACAAGTTCAAACGGGTGCCATTGATACAGGTAATGAGTGCAGGACAGAGGAGCCTCTTAAAGAAGAAGGTACAGGTCTGTGAGAGCCAGAAACCTTACTTGTTTGTAGGTGACCAAATACTTATTTTCCACCATAATTTGCAAATAAATTCTTTCCAAATCAGCCAATATGATTGTTTGGTTTTTTTTTTTTTTACATTTTGTCTCTCGTAGTTGAGGTCTACCTATGATGCCAATTACAGGCCTCTCTCATCTTTTTAAGTGGGAGAACTTGCACAATTGGCGGCTGACTAAATACTTTTTTGCCCCACTGTACATCTTAAGCTGCAAAGAGTGTCCTACTGATGAGGCAGGTCCTATCAATCCTGGTTGACTCAATGGAAGTAGGGAGTCCTCTGAGCAGTTTTGGGCTAAGGCACATATGACTATTTGTATGTTGATAAATTTAGAAGAGGGGTGTGAAACTCAAGGCCCGGGGGCTGAATCCGGCCCATGGGGTGCTTAGATCTGGCCCACAGGGCAGCCCTGTAAACAATGAAGGACCAGCCCACGATGCCTCTGCCAGTGAAAATGGAAATTGGAAGGGCCACGTGCAGCCCTCCCGAGCTCCGTTTTCACTGGCAGTGGGTTGCAGGAGGCCATTGCAGCCAAAAACAAAGCTCAGGAGCTTGTTTTCACTGGCAGATTGCTTTGGCCACCACAGGCACTCGACATGAGTGACATCAAGCTGGCCATGCCGACTTTGGCCCCCCCAAGGTCAAACACAATCCTGATGCGGCCCTCAATGAAATTGAGTTTGACACCCCTGATTTAGGACATGTGTAGCATGTAGCAACTTTACACTTTGACATTTCTTTTTAGTAATACAAAGCAACTTAATGGGATTCCTCAAATATCAAATATATCAGCATGTCGCACACTTAGAACAATTCAGAATGGATTGAACTGGATCATTAACATAGAAGGTTTGCAGTTGTAAGTTCAGCATCCTGCTGGTTTCTCTTTCATGAAATGATGGGGAATAACTTTAATATGTTTTATGCAAATGTCAGCGAAGCTGAATTTTATTTGTGAAGAAAAGAAATTCCTTTTTTTCATCAGAGGAAGTGTCAGATTGCATATTTTCAAGTTGTATTTCTGAAAAATGCATGTATAGTATTTCTCAGCTGTACAAGTCATAGCAAGACTGTGACTGAAAGCTTAATAAGTTCTTCTTTATAAAAGTAAGAAAAATGTTATTTTAATATGGAGGATATCTAAGATCATTTGGTATGATCATTGATAAAGGAGCTGTGTGGTTGTTAGGAAAAGCTATTTATCTGTGGCAGAATTGGAGTGCTTCACTCTGTAGATATCAGGGACTTGGGGATTTTTGTTTTATCATAATAGATCTGTTATTGAAAGATATATATTTATTTTCCTCTATGTAACTTTGCTCTCTAGCCGTGATGGAGTGAAATGAAAATAAATGTGTCTCCATACATTTATTGTTGCTCTACTCCATTGCATATATGAGTATGCATGCCATTTTTCAGTTTCGGGAAGTTGTGTCTTGTTTGGATTGCATTTTAAAAAAAGTAATACAGCTGAAACAGTCAGTTGCAACCCTTTACAGCTGCAGAATCTACCTTGCTATTATTTTTTTTAGGCATTTGATCCCCGGAATTTGGACTCTTCTTTTAACTGCATTAAAACAATATGAAAATTACATGCCACTTTTCTCCTATGTTGGATATTTTTGCTGGCATAAATAGATTTTTCCCCCTTTTCCCTTTTCTAAGTTGAGGGGATGGAGAAGGAAAATTATATCTGCTCCCCTTTCTCATATTACCCCAACTCAGATCCTGTTATTACAGGTAATCTTCAACTTACGACCGCAATTGAGCCCAAAAGTTATGTTGCTGAGTGAGACATTTGTTAAGTGAGTTTTGCTCCATTTTATTACTTTTCTTACCATAATTGTTAAGTGAATCATTGGAATTGTTAAGTTAGTAACCCAGTTGTTAAGTGAATCTGTTCACTTTGCTTGTCAGAAGTTTGCAAAAGGGGATCACATGACCCAGGGACACAGCAATAGCCATAAATGTGAACCAGTTGCCAAGCGTCCGAATTTTAATCACTTGGATGCTGCAATGGTCATAAGTGTGAAAAATGGTCATAACTCATTTTTTCAGTGCCGTTGCAACTTTGAATGGTCACTAAATGAACTGTTGTATATAGTAAATTATAGCTGAACAGTATGCAATGTGGTCTGTACACAATGCTTGTTAAACAAAATGAACAATGAGAGAGCTGCTCTTCCACAAAATCATCACCATCTTATGCTGTGGTTGTTTAATAGATCTTCTCATTATTAAAACAAAAAAACCAGCTCCGTGTCAGCATGAAAATAATAATTTGCAATTGCCATAGGCTTTATTTTGTTGGAAGGAGCTTTGGTTGAAATTGTGTATTATTTGTACCCTTTACATGTCATGCAAGGCAACCAAAGGACCAATTTTCATACAAATTCCTATTATTTCTGTTTAGGATTGTTTTACATTGTGTGAAGCAATCTTCTTTCTTTTGCAAGAGGTTAGGATGACTGTATCAATTTTTTCTCTGATATGAAATGAAAAAGGGATGTAAAGAAGTAAGGCAGAGGAGGTAGATAAAAGAGACTCAGAAAGTGTTAGATACTCATACCAACTACAGTGGTTTCCACCAAGGTCCTCTGTTCCGGCAGGAACAGAGGTTTAATCCTATTGGTCGAAGGGACTGACAGCTCCCTATAAAAGAGCTGCTGTCAGACTCAACCTTCGCTGGATTGTTCTTTCTTGTTGTGTTATAATAAAGAGCTGTTGTTACCGTTAAGCCTGTGTGTGCCTATCCATTACCCAATCTAACAGAAAGACTTTCAGAACAAAAATAGTTTAACAGTGTTATTTTAACACCTCTCAGGTACTAAAAGGAAAATCGTGAACAAATATCTAGGAAAGAAGAAGTAGTGGAAAATTGAAGGCTGCTGACCTCAAAATTACAAACTTCCATTTGCCCAGGCAAACTAATATCCATGAAACACAGTGACTGAAGCATCTCGAGTGTAAGCTTGTTAAAATAAGAGAGATTTGGTTTGGTTTGCTGTTGAAAGGATAGAACAGCATCTGGTTCTGACGCTTGCTGTATTATAATTTCTAGAGATGAGGGGAAGGATATGGAGAGGCAGTCTCATCTTCAGTTTTGCTTTCTTTACTTTACTTTTATTTAGATTTCTAGACCGCCCCCTCTCCCGAAAGGGACTCGGGGCGGTGTACAGTCAAATTAAAACACAAATACATAGGAATAAATATAAATACACAAATCCTTAAATTAAATGAGGAGGTTAAAAGACTGTATCTTAAAGTAAAGCAATTAAAACCATATTAAAAATAACCCTTAAAAAATACCCCAAAAAGTTAAAATTAACCCAACTAAAATATCTGGCAGGAGGTGAGGTAAAACTATGGATGGGCCAAGCCGGCTAGTCGAAACAGGTGAGTCTTTAGTTTTTGACGGAAGGAGCGGAAGTCGGTGGTAGTTCTAATGTCGGGGGGGAGGTCATTCCAGAGGGTTGGGCCCATCACAGAGAAGGCTCTACTCCTAGGCGCCGCCCGTTGGCATTGCTTGGTGGACGGCACCAGGAGGAGTCCCTCCCTGTGAGAGCGGATTGGTCGCAGGGATGTGTGCGGTAGGATGCGATCCCGCAGGTAGCTAGGTCCTGTGCCATGGAGCGCTTTAAAGATGGTAATCAACACCTTGAAACGCACCCGAAAAACCACAGGCAGCCAGTGCAGCTCGCGCAGGAGAGGTGTTACGTGGGAGTACCTAGTACTCCCCATGATGGCCCGTGCGGCCGCATTCTGGACTAGCTGTAGTCTTCGGGCGCGTCCCAAGGGGAGCCCCATGTAGAGGGCATTGCAGTAGTCCAGACGAGACGTCACCAGCTCATGAGTGACCGTGCGTAGGGCATCCCGGTCCAGTAAGGGGCGCAATTGGCGCACCAGGCGAACCTGGTGGAATGCCCCCCTTGCCACGGCTGCCACATGGTCATCCATCGACAACCGGGCATCTAGGAGGACGCCCAAATTGCGCGCCCGTTCCACAGGGGGCAATTGCTCGCCCCCTATGGCCAGTGATGGTGTCAACTGGCTGAACCGAGGTGCCGGTAGCCACAGCCACTCAGTCTTGGAGGGGTTGAGCTTGAGTCTGTTGTCCCCCATCCAGACCCCGACGGCTTCCAAACACCGGGACATCATTTCGACAGCCTCGTTGGGGTGGTTTGGGGTGGAAATGTACAGCTGAGTATCATCAGCGTACAGATGATACTCCACCCCAAACCGCGGATGATCTCCCCCAGCGGCTTCACATATGCGTTGAACAGAAGGGGCGAGAGGACCGACCCCTGTGGCACCCCACAAGTGAGTGGCCTCAGGGTCGACCTCTGCCCCCCTGCCAACACACATTGCGTCCGGTCGGAGAGGTAGGAGCCGAACCACCGCAAAACGGTGCCTCCAACTCCCATCCCCTCCAGCCGGCTCAATAGGATACCATGGTCGATGGTATCAAAAGCCGCTGACAGATCTAATAGGACCAGGATAGAGGAACAACCTCTATCTCTGGCCCTCCAGAGATCATCCACCAACGCGACCAAGGCCGTCTCCGTGCTGTGCCCGGGTCGGAAGCCGGACTGGCGTGGGTCTAGATATTCGGATTCCTCAAGGTGTCACGGAAACTGCTGTGCCACCACATTCTCTACAACCTTCACTAAAAAGGGAAGGTTGGAGACTGGACGATAATTAGCTAGCTCCAACGGGTCGAGGGAAGTCCTCTTGAGTAAGGGCCTCACCACCGCCTCTTTCAAGTCGGTAGGTAAGGACCCCTCACCCAACGAGGCGTTCACCAGGCCCAGGAGCCAGCCTCGTGTCACTTCCCAGGATGCCAGTACCAGCCAGGAAGGACACGGGTCCATTAAACATGTGGTGGGTCGCAGTCGTCCACGCAACCTGTCCAAATCCTCGGGGGCAACAGAAGCAAACTCCTCCCAGAATGGTCTCACAAGATTCACTGTGGACGGCTCTCCCGGACCACTGAGGGGGGCCCATCCGCTCCGGATCTGAGCGACTTTGTCCTGCAGATATCCCCCAAACTCCTCTGCTCTGCCCTGCAAGGGGGCTTCCCGCGTCCTCTGTGATTAGAGGGAGCGGGTTACCTGAAACAGGGCGGCAAGGCGGTTATCGGCGGATGCAATATGAGCGGCACAATGTCTATGTTTGGCCGCTCTTAATGCCACAAGGTAGGTCCTTGAATAGGCTCTTACCTGTGTTCGATCAGATTCAGAGCGTGAGGACCTCCGCCTGCTCTCTAGGCGTCTCCGTTGGCGCTTCATCACCCTCAGGTCCTCGGTAAAGCAAGGAGTCCGGGTGGGTCGTCGCCGCAGGAGAGGCCGCAAAGGCGCAACCCGGTCCAAGGCCCCAGCGGCCGCCCTATTCCAGGCGGCCACTAGGTCCTCCGACCGAGAGCGGGTCAGGGCTACAGGGAATGGCCCAAGCTCCGTCTGGAACCTGTCCGGTTCCATCAGGCGCTTGGGGCGGTACCAACTTGGGCAGTCTGGTTCCGCCTCCTCGCGGTGGGGGGTAGCGCCAGGGAAGTCCAGCCGGAGAGATGAGTGATCTGACCATGACAGGGGAGTGATAAATAGATCCCCTATTCCCAGATCACTCGTCCACTGCTCAGATACAAAAACAAGGTCCAGAGTGTGGCCACCTTCGTGTGTGGGGCCCTGAATTAATTGGGTCAGGTCCATGGCTGTCATGGAAGCCATGAACTCCCGAGCTACCTTGGATGCTTCCCCCGTCGACTGCAAGTTGAAATCCCCCATAACCACAAGTTTGGGGATCTCAACTGCCGTTTCTGAGATCAGCTCGAGGAGCTCGGGCAGGGCTGCTGATGCATAGCGAGGAGCCAAGTATACAATCAGCAGACCCCACTGCCTCCCTGGGCCCCATTTCACACCAAGGGACTCACACCCGGGTATCTGAGGTACAGTGAACTCCCTCAGCTCTAAGCATTCCCGTATAACTACCGCCACCCCACCACCCTTACCCAGGGCCCGGGGCTGATGGAATGCACGGAAACCTGGTGGGCACATTTCCACGAGGGGTAAACCTCCCTCATGGCCCAACCAGGTCTCCGTTATCCCTGCAAGGTCCAGCTCCCCCTCTGAGATCAACTCATTAATGAGGGGGGCCTTGTTGGTCACGGACCTTGCATTGCAAAGCATCAGCCTCAGGCCCTGGCTCTGTAGTTATTTGATCATGAGAAATATAATTAAATACAACATCTGAAAGAACTTTCTTTGGGAAGGAACAAGGAAGGCATGAGTCTACAGAAATATATGTATTTTATTCATAGTATTGACTTTCATTTGAAGTATTGCTAAGTCACCATGCAGTTTTCTTGGCTAGAGATTAATAATGGCTTAATTTGCCTGAGGAATTAAAACACAAACATCCAGTCAAGAAAATGTGGTACAAATACAGGAGAAATAATAGAGATATTAGTATTGTTGGTGATATACAGCATATACTGTAGACTTACCAAGGCAGACAATTTGGATAGCACCGTCTTGGCACAGACTTTTGAAGTAAGAGAGACAAAATAATAACTTAATCTCCAACATTTTTGGGAAAGGCAATTCAGCCCAATTTTTAAAGTCGCTCAAATTATTTCTCAATCATGGAAGACAGAAGAAGAAAAAAGAAGCTAGTTCTCCTGATTCTAAACCATAGGGGCCAAAGTTGTAGGAAATTAGGAATATATTTTGGATTCTAAGATAATACTGCAAAAAAATCTTAGGATCTAACAGAAATAGATACACAGACCTTGACCATTCATAAATTGTATGATGAATAATAAAATTATCATATTCTACCTATGAGATTTTTTTGAGGGGAATCTTTGATTTACTTTGAAAGAAAATTCATAAACAAATTCTCTTTTATCAAATTATCCCAGGCTTTAATGCTTTCTGCGAAATATTCTTACAGTGTTTTCATTGTCAAGAATTATTCAGATAAAAAGAATAAGGTTACACAAATGTTAATGACTGAACCATTTCCCATTTATAACCAATTTATTTCCTAGTACATTAGAGCAGATACTTTAAAAAAAAAGCTTTCTGTGATTTGAGAAGGAGACAAGTCTTTTCACAGATGATGGAGAAGATTGCAACTGACTCTTTAGATAAGCTGTCTTGTATATGTATCCATTTTGGGAACTGTGTTATAAATTGTATAAATTGTATAACTGTCTGTTATAAATATAGAAAATACAAAGTGATTTGATACAGGTTGAATATCATTAATTCATTCGTTCATTTCTCACTGATTTCCTCTATTCATATCTAGCCCTTACATAACGCTGACATGTTTGATTGTTTACAAAGTTGTTTTGAATGGTTTGCGCTCCCACCAAATTTACTATTTATCTAATAAATAGATAAATATGTCCGTGTAACTCTTAGTAACCAGAGAAAAGGATTAAAAGATAAAATGTTTAGTAGAGAACATTAGACCGAATGAAGTTTTTATTGCATGCAAAAAAATATGGTAATTCTAAAACACTTCCTTGAAATTGTAAAGACTGCAGTAAGAGAGATGAGAAATGATTTATGTTATCCTTGGCATTAAAAGTATGGGTGATATGTGCAAATGCACAATGCCAGGAACAAATGAAAGCAAATAAAGAATTTGCTATTCTAAAGAGCTAGTATTGAGATTTTCTGGAGCACATTTCATAAACACTGTGAACTTCTGTTACTAGAGACTGGTGGTTCAGTTTTCTTGTAGGTTCTGAATTTTGGCTGCCTCTACCTTTTAGGAAATATGATTTGTCAATTTATTTACCTGAGATAATAATAAAAAGAAATTATATTGGCATCAAAAACTACATACTGCAAGGTTCCTCAACCATATTATTGGAAAATGCATTCTACAATTTAAAGAAAATTTAGTGGTTCTATTTTGTAGATTTTATTAAAAACTATGTTATATATTATAATTTGTTGAATAAACGATAATTGATTGGATTTGCACTATATGTTCAACCAGTGGGCTTCAAAATTTACAGTTCTATGATATACTAAAAAGATAAATGAATTTGTGAATCTCTTTTCCTCATATGAAAAAAATAATTTTATTTATGTATACATGTGCACACACACACAGGACTTTTTAATACATGTGGTATTATAATTGTTTACTATGGGCTTGCAAAAATGGGTTAAATCATCCTTCCACTATTAGGCAGCTTCCATTGCTCCTTTCAAACAATGCAAATATTCAGATGTTCTATTTGCTAAACACATACAATGTGCTAGTTTTGATCCAAAGCAAAAAACAACAACCCAACAGTCCATCCCTATGATATCAGTGCCATGTATTTGTCTTTTGAAAAGAATCTTATTGAAATGATGTGAGCGCCAATTGCTAATGATATAATGTGTCAGGATTCATCCCCTTCCTTGGGTTTCTAGTGGTGAAGTAAATGAGGTGGGGTATCATTTATTTATGTTATTAGATTTCAAGGTTGCCTAACTCCTTAACAACTCTGGGCAACTTTCAATTAAAACAGAGAGAAAGCAAAAATAACAATAGGAAAGAAGAACTGATGGAAGGCCACGTCAACACTAAATGAACCAAAACTGTAGGGCTTCCACAAGTACCCCGTCCTAAGGCCAGTGAGAAGAACTAAGTTTTTAATAGCATCTTGAAAGATCTTAGAGTGGGAGTTACAAAGATCTCCGAGGGAATGGCTTAATGCATACGTATGCATATATACAATATGCCTGATATAGCCAGCTGGTTTGCCCAATGTCATTGCAATGATATGCGTTCATACATATGCATTCAACACTATGGAAGCAGTGGGAGACTTTGAGGCACAGCATTTCGTAATCAGGAACAATGAGAGCTCAGCATGAACTTTGACAGCCTTCACTTTATCCCCTTGCCTTTCATTATAGGAGCCTTTAAGGTCTCCATGAAGACTTTAAGATTTCCGTGAAGATTTTTCGTTCCATTTTCTTTCCATTTTAGGGTACAACCTTTGGTCATAGAACTGCATGTAGTCCTCTTGAGTGAGATTTCCAGAGTTATTTCAACAGGTTAAAATTAACAGATGACCTAAAAATATCAGGAAAATAATCTTCTTACGAACCATATATCGAGAGGGCAAGCATTTATTTTAAAACAGTCAAATTGTATAGCTGGAAAGTTTTCCTCTTGTATTTTTTTTTATTTCTACCTTTTTATTTTAGTTTGAATAGGATTGAGTGTAATACATTTCCTCTCATACATACAGGGTGTATAATTTAGTTTGAACAGGATTGAGTGCAATAGTGTACTTCCTCTCATACATACAGGGTGTATAATTGTCTTATTATGGAAATATAGGATGAAATACTTGTAAAGTTATTCTTAATGATGGGAAATAGTTGACTTTGTAGTTGTAAATATTGTGAATTGTACAGGCTCCAGAAAGCTGATAAGGCTCTTGTAAGCCCAACAGGATTTCTCACTTTTTGCTTTAAATAGATGAGTTGTATGTTGTAGGTCAAATTTCAAAGCAGTTTATTCTATGGCTATGAGTTCTGTTAAGGAAAAAAAAGATCATTGGAACTATCTTTTTGGGTTCATAGAAAATATTTTCTATTTTTTGTTTCTTGGTCAGGAAATCTGTTAATTAACAAAATAACTTAGAGAATATCCTTTAATATAACAGCTCTATTGGTATATGTGTATATTTGTACAAACTCAAAATTTGCTTCTTTTTTGTTGCCTCTTGTTGTCAAGCAGCCTGGATAAGACTTGCACTTAAAAAATAATAATTAAGGCATTATTACCAATAGTTACTACTGTTGAGCAAGGTACCACCTATTCTGTACATGTGCATTTCGTTTTTGTTGCCTAAATGTAGAACCTTACTCTTTACACCATTGAATTTCATTTTATTAGATAGTGCCCAATGTTCAAGTTTGTCAAGATCCTTCTGTATCTTAAGCCTATCTTCTGGAGTGTTGGCTATTCCTGCCAGCTTGGTGTCATCTGCAAATTTGATGAGTTCCCCATTTATTCCCTCATCCAAATCATTGATGAAGATGTTGAAGAGTACTGGGCCCAAAACAGAGCCTTGGGGTACTCCACTGCATACTCCCTCCATGTAGATACAGTTCCATTGAGGACTACACGTTGAGTGCGGTTGGTCAGCCAGTTACGAATCCATCTGGTGGTGATGCTGTACAATCCACATTCTTCTACTTTATCTAGTAGTAGGTTATGGTCTACCTTATCAAATGCCTTACTGAAGTCCAAGTAAACAATACCGACGGCATTCCTCTGGTCCACTAATTTTGTCACTTTGTCAAAGAATGCAATAATATTAGTCTGGCATGATCTGTTTTTGACAAACCCATGTTACATTCATTATTTATTTCTCTGGGATGTACATTTCAAATCAGATTTAGCGTGGAAAACTTTTACATCTCTAGTGTATGAAAGTGCTGAAAGAGAATGTGAAAGATATAATGATATGTATCACAATCAGAATAGGTTTTTTTTTCTAGCTTAAAAGGCTAGCTTTTGTTCTAGACTTTGAACAAAATACCATGTACTGTATATACAATTATTGTTAATTATTGGAAACACAATAACAGATTGTAGTGTGAAGATGCATTATGTTTTAATTTTGTCAATTAAGAGAGGCCTATTTTGGCCTATTTCATTTTACTGATACATTATTTTCAATGTTTCTCAGAATTTTGTAATGCAATTATCCAGTTAAAAAAGAATTTGTAAACATATAATCCATAAAACACAGTTCAATAATGTGTCTTGCATGGAAAAGTTACATATATTAGGCTGCAAAAAGTTACATATATTAGGCAAAATTGCAATAAAAATCCATGTATTAGGAAAAAGGCACAGGTTTTTTTGGGTGCATTTTTAAAATTCTTCATGAAGAAATAAGATTAACTGAATTTTAAGGTTATATAAGGCATGCTAATAAAATCTATATATTTTGTTCAAACAAAGGCATAGAATCAAAATCACATGAAGTATTAACACCACTTTATAAAGCCTTAGTAAAACCACAGCTGATATATTGCATCCAGTTTTGGTCACCACATTACAAAAAATATGTTGAGACTTTGGGAAAAAGTGCAAAGATGATTAAGGGCCTGAAGACTAAAACATATAAAGAACGGTTGCAGGATTTGGTTTTGACTAGACTAGAGAAAAGGAGGACTAGAGGAGACGTAATAGCAGTACTCCAGTATTTGAGAGGCTGCCACAAAGAGGAGACGGTCAATTTATTTTCCAAAGCACTAGAGGGCAGGGCAAGAAACAGTGAATGAAAACTAATCAAGGAGAGAAACAACTTGGAATTAAGGAGAAACTTCTTAACAGTGAGGAAAATTAACCAGTGGAACAGCTTGCCTTCAGATGTTGTGGGTGCTTCATCACTGGAGGTTTTTAAGAAGAGACTGGACAGTCACTTGTCTGAAATGGTATAGGGCAGCGGTTCTCAACCTGTGGGTCGCGACCTCTTTTGGGGTTGAACAACCGTTTCACAGGGGTCGCTGAGACCAACGCAACTCTAAAGTTTAGACCCCACCTCTCGTTCCTTGAAATCCCCGTGGATGGGCTCCAGAGTGGCTGCGCGGAGCATCGCCGCGGCTCCACGCTGTAAAAAAACATAAGTGTGCACGCGCACCCCATACAATTAGCCTCGGAGACTTCGTAATGGCGGGAAAGTGTTCCTGCGAGGGAGGAAGGGGCTTGGGTTCTGCTCCGGGCTGTAATTGTGCAGGGCGTGTGCGCGGCTATGTTTTCCACGCTGCTGCCAGGTACTTTTAACTATATCTAAATCCACAAGCAGACCTGTCATCAAGAGCCAAGCTCAGGAGCCCAAATTGGCCCCATTCACACAATGAAAACCTGCTTGCTAAAAGTACCATAAACCATGCACAAAGGAAAAGAGCAAAAAAAAAAAAAATGCAACGCAAGTAAACAATTTAAAAAATGATACAAGTGGAATTATTATTAGAAATAAAATGTAACAGAGAAAATGATATGTATGAAAATATAAAGTTGGGTTTCCTGAAACGCCATCCCGAGAACCCATCAAAGAAAGTAAATAAGCAAGGGCAACAACGGAAAGGAGGAAAGATGAGGAGGGAAAGGAAGAAAGGGTAAAGCAGAGGGAGTAAAAGAGGGGAATCAAGAGTAGGAGAGAGGGTAAGAGGGAAGAAAAGAGAGGAGGAGGTGAGGAAAGAGGAGAAGAAGAAGGGAGGAAGGAGGAGGAGGGAAAGGAATAAAGGGTAAAGCAGAGAAAGCAAAGGAGGGGAAGTAAGAGTAGGGGAGAGTGTAAGAAGGAGGAGAAGAGAGGAGGAGGGGAAGAAAGGAGGGGAGGAAGGAAAGGAAGAAAGGATAAAAGCAGAGGAAGTAAGGGCGGGGAATTAAGAGTAGGAGAGAGGGTAAGAGGGAGGAGAAGAGAAGAGGAGGGGAGGAAAGAGAGGGGAAGAAGAAGAAATTTTATGGTTGGGGGTCACCACAACATGAGGAACTGTATTAAAGGGTTGTGGCATTAGGAAGATTGAGAACCACTGGTATAGGGTATCCTGCTTGATCCAAGATCCCTTCCAGCTGTATTCTGATGAAAGATTAAATCAATATGATTTGGGAATGCTAGTTTGATCTACTGGTTAAGGCACCAGGTTAGAAACAGGAATCTGTGAATTTTAGTCCTGCCTTAAGGACAAAGCCAGCTGGGTGACCTTGGACCAGTCTCTCTCTTTCATCACTAGAGAAGAAGGCAATGGCAAACCAATTCTGAAAATGCTACCAAACAAAGTGCAAGGACTGATCTAGGCAGATGCCAAAAGTAAACACGGACTCAAGGAACCCCAAACCATCAATAAATTGTTCACCATATTTGCCTGAATGGAAGATCTGAGTGCAATGATTACCCCCATTCCCCCCCAAAATAAGAAAAAAGTTATGAACGAAAAGACCTTCCTTATTACAAACTTTTGACATTATTTGCCAAGATTTCCAATTCTGACTAAAAGCAGTCTTGTGAATTTGGCATTGTACATGAGTATTCATGCGATTGTAAATTCCATTTATGCTACATTCCAAAATGGGCAGAGGTAGGTTTAAAAAGACTGTATTTCTCTCACATTATGCTAGTGCTAAGTTCTATATAAAGTACAAGATCCAAAAATATGTATGCTGTAAGACATAACTAACTGCCAAATGTTACTTGTAATGATAAAATGTAAGATGATGGTATTGTCAGATCCCAGATATTTTTACAGGGACGCTGGCATTTTGGTGGGAGGGAGTGGGGAGGAATGGAGTGATCTCTATATGAAGTCTCTGTTTCTGTTTCCCTGCAATGATGTAGTGTGGGAGGGGTTTGGTTAGCATTGCTTTAAATAGTTGGTTTTAAGTGAGAAGCTTCAGTTCTTGCCTAGATCTCTTGTTATCACAAACTTTTTAATAAAAGTTCATTTTGGAACAACTGCAATTTCAAGAGTCCTGCTTTCTTGGGAGGATTGGAGAGGCAAGAACTTATAGGTAAACATCTTTACAGCTGGAATAATTCAAGGCCTATCTACTTAAATGTCTGCTTCTTCAATGATAAACCTATCCATTAAAATCTGTAGAAAAGTCCAAAATCATTCCATAAAGCAAAGTGAGACACTGAAGAAATGGTATAAAGGGTTTTCAAAATATGAGCCAAATTTTGCATCCCAAATGTATTGACACACATGCACATACATTTTAAGGCCTTATTTTTAAATATCACATTGCTCAAGCATGTATTCTTTGTTGTCTACCCTTCCATATACAGTGAAAGCATTTTCTCCATCTTCTCTACAGCTGGATTTTTAGTGTGCATGCTAATAATGGCACTCAAATAGAACATCTCGTGGCATTAAAAATTATTAGCATTCTTTGACATGTTACACACAAAGTGAAAAGCATTCCTGAGTACTGAGGATTCACCATCAGATTTGGCATGATGTATTATGTCCATGTTTGTTCCTAGGGTTAGAGCGGTTGTCTCCTTTTACATAATTAACCCCATAGTAACAATAGTAGCTATGACAGGTGTAGAAGTCCATGGCAAGTTTCATAATTAGAACCACTGTACAACCCAGAAGTGAAGATGGAAAAGAGTTTGACAGGAAAATGTTTTCGTGATTTTAGTGGAGGAAATCTAGGCATATTTCCAGTTCTTTGAGGCATATTGATGATTCTGGCACAAATTGTGTAACAGTAATTCTTTTTCATATAAAACAAGTTTCTGGATGAAAATGTTCAAGTGCATAAGTTACTAGTGCTATTTTGGGGTCAGTCGTGACTTTGCATAAAGGAAATTCACATATACTGTAGCAAGGGAAACCTGTGAGTACGGCAATATTAATTATTAATGACTACTTAAAATTGGCTGTAAAGTAAGATATTTGTAGGATTAATTGAATCTCTCTCTCTGCATTTGTTCACACAAACCATTCTCTCTCTCCCAAACTAGTCTTTTTCTGTCATTTACTCTGTCTCTATCTCTGTCTGTCTGACTCTCTCTCTCCCTCTGTCTGTACGTGTGCACACACTCACAGGTGTGTGTTCACCCACAGAAAACTAGACTATTTGCAGAACTCCTGACTGATCTATTTGTTTAAAATGTATTAATTACTATTGAATTCAGTGGCTTTCACTTCCAGGTAAGTATGCTGTGCTGGAAATGGATCTATTTAACCCAGCTAAAAGTCGCAGCCAAGAAAAAGCATTAAAATTCTGCCATGGTCTGACTTGTATTATTATTTTTATCAGCCATCCAATGCCAAATTATAGAGGGTTGTCACTTTTAGCTTTTCTCTCAGATGTACTGTAGCACCCAGTATAGTCCCACTGAATCATCAGCCGTCAAAAGTGGTTTTGTTGTTTTTTGAGAATATTTTGAAGAGGGTGGAGCAAGCTGTAAAAAAAATCTAGAATGTACAGAGACAAAACCTATGAGCTAATAGTTTAGAAGCGTGTAATTAAATATCATAAAAGCAACCAACTCCATATTTTTCCCCATGGAAAGCTTAAAATTGCCTGAACCATTACTGCCTTGAGTGTTTCAACATCATCTAGCATACTTCTGCACTCATTAAAACCTCATTTTGACTAACACTGAACAGCTTGAAAGTTCCTTTTTAAAGATACATATATACATTACCAGATCCAGCTACTGAAGGGCAATCAGTATAATACTTACAAGGAAATTGCTTATAAATATACTATTTCCCCTTATAATTGCAACTGCGCTATTCTCTTAAATGAAAAATAATAAAAATATGGATAAGTAGCTTCCATAATACATTCGGTGGAATTTGGATCTGGACAATGAGCCCTAATTCATGAGTAAAATGAAGCCTGTCCATCTCTTCATCTAGAGCAGTGATGTTGAACCGTTTAGACACCGAGTGCCCAAACTGCACACGCAGGAATGCCCAAACTAAAAGGTGTGCACCCAAGCAAAGATGCGTTGACATGCGCTTGCACGTGCACCAGCATGCGTGCATCCGCAGCAGAGCCCCAAAGACCAGCTGGCTGGTGGGAGGTAGGGCATCCCAACACTGGCAGCGTGACAAGAGGTAAGATCTTTTTCTTTCGTGAGCTTCTGTTTCGTCGTTTGCCAGGAAACAGGAGCTCACATAAGAAACACAACAGAGATCTGACCCTGGGCGATAGGGCGGGTGCCAGCAGAGAGTGCTCTGCGCGCCATCTCTGACACACGTGCCATAGGTTCGCCATCACGGATCTAGAGCAATGTTTCTCAATCTTGACAACTGAAGATGTGTGGCGATCACACTTCTTTAGTTTGTCAAGGTTGAAAAACACTGGTCTAGGCACGTATCCCTAAGGCAAAGATCTATATGAAGAAAATTAGAGAAGGATTTTAAATCCAACTGGTCCCTTGAAAGACTTTTCACTTTAAAGCAGAAACACTGCAATAATGTTGTAGTCTTTAAAGTGTTTTATACACAGTTAGAGAATTAATAGAGATCTAGAGAAGCAAATTAAGTTAATTATAACAATGTCCCGAAGGATGGATGGGTATTAGATAGATAATGAGATGTATTTTAAGACATGCCAAACATTGAAACCAAAGAATTACAAACCCATCATTTTGGAAAATAGTTGGATTAGATGTTTCTTGTTTTTCTTATCTTTCTTCCATAATATTCTTTTGAGTCATATGTTTCTAGATTATAACTCCTGAAGATGAACAGTTTTATTATTCTAAAAGGCACTTTGGGAGCATTAGAAGTGGAATTACTTAGAATATCAATTTTGATGTTAGGCTCTTTTACTAAGTCAACTGAAATAATTAAACATAGTTTCAAAGGGCTTTTAAATTAAACCTGGATGAATGAATATAAAGGAATCAAAACGCTGTAGCTTCTAAGATATTGCTTTGATTTCTTGCTCATGAGAGGTGATAGTTGAAAAAATAAGAATAGCATTAATGACTAAGCCACCAATGATTTAGCTCACTGATTAGTTTCCACTAAAGAAACAAATATTTTTAAAGCCCATGAGAATTAACTTCAGGTGAAATGGGAACCTCTGGAAAACAACAGCAGAAGATGCAACTTGTCTCTTTGAGTCATTGCCGAAAGGTTTGAAAAAAGAAAAAAAAATAGCAAAAATCGATGTAGAATAAATACACAGAATGAATGCAACATCTAATAATGACATCTCTGAATGCTCTAACCAAATGCTAAACATTTGGTAATTCACCACTAGTAAATAATAAATAATTCCTGAAAGTTTTTCTCCAATGAGATGCTTTTAAACAGATTGCTTACTTACTTTAATACATGGTAAACATCACTTTGTAATCAAAAATTATGCTGATTAAAGAATGTATGTTATCTGATTATTTTGATTAATGGGTATAATAAAAACAAGCATAAAAGTTGTGAATGACAGCTATTTAGCTTAATTTGGACTTAATGCAACTATGTCTTCTAAATGAAGGATGATTTAGATTTTGGCATTAAGATGTCTAGCCATGGAAAAGTTTGCTTTTGGCAGCATTGGGATTTCATCCAAACACTAATGCAGAGAAAATCAGTTTGCCATTTGGAGTTGAATGAATTTGCCATTTAGAGTTATACAGATAGTTCTCCACTTATAATAAGCTGCTTAGTAACCGATTAAAGTTACGATGAATTCCAAAAACAGGACTTCCAAAAACAGCCAGTTTCAAGATTCTGATGGCAAATTCCCCGATATCACGTGACCGCATTTTGGACACTCAGCAACTGGTCCACCTCTATGGCCATTTGCAGCAGAATAGTTACATGACCATGATTTACAATATTTCCTACTAGCGTTTACTTCGCCATAGTGAAAAACAACTGCCACATTTGCTTAACAACCCCCACAAAAGTTGTAAAATCAGATGCAGTTAGGCGGTGACACACTTATGACCATCATTATTTATGAATGAAATTGTGGGCTCAGTTACTAACTTTAGTCAAGGACTATTTGTGGGCAGCTGTACACAAGTAGATTTAAAATCAGGTAGATTCCCAAATGGTTTGGCTCTAAAATGTTTTCCTTTTCTAATGGCAGATAACCAATGTAATTTACATTTCATATCAACCTCCTGAAGCAATCTAATCAAAAAGAAAGCTTAACATTTTTACTTGTTTTTAGGTCAGAGCTTGAGGCCAAGTATAGAAATGTTTTGAAAACATCCCATGTTAAAATAGACAATTATCTATAAAATGCATTAGTGCTCTATGCTTTAGGAAGTGTCACTTTTAATTCTTTTATACCTCAGTGTGAAGAAAACTGTCAGAAAAACAGGACCTTGTTACTACATTTTTAGTTGTACACCAATTTTAGCAAGACAAAATTGCAAACAAATACAAATAAAAATGAAAGAAAGAGCATGAATAATCACTAAAAATATGGTTGCAAAAGCCATGTGTTGCAGTATATGTCTACCACACCAGAATTCATGAAAAAGGTTATTTGTACTACACAGAAATTACCAAGCCTCTTAACTTTTTTGTATTATATACTATCAATATCTTCACCATGGTGACGTGGTCAGCTGAAATCCAACATGATTTGGAGGATCACAAGTTTTATCATTCCTGCTAAAATAACATGATGAATCTATATTTACTTACAATATAAATATTTATTTTACCTATATTTGCTATTTGAAAAAAAATATGAAATAATATCACAATATTTAAGCAGTCTGTAAAAGAACTTTTTTTTCATTCTATTTTCCATTTTTAATTAAGTTCTCTAACTCATTTAAAATTTTAATGAAATTAGAGCTTTCATTTTGAGAAGTGTTTGTGTTCCTGAATTTTATTCTTTTTCTCAAAAAACGTTTTGTCCCTCATAACAACAACAAAGCACCATGTAAAATGGTTAAAATGTCAACTGTCAACGTATACAGTAACAAATTTTCAAATTTTTTCAAACTCTTTATCTATTTCCATGCCCAATACTGCAGTACAGCTCTTTCAGAACTGTTTTTGTTAAAAGAGAGTCAAATATTTTTAGCTTGCATAAGCTGAACTATTAAATATTCCCATTTATTTTCTTTCTGACCTTCATGTACATAAAATGTGGTCTAGTTTTATTTTCAGTTATAAATCCAAAGATAACATTATGTGAGCCAAGGGCATTCCTGCTACACAAAATGCCTTCCATATACCTGTAGTAACCTCTGTTCATAATGATGTTCTGTACTCAAGGATTCTCTACCTCTCAGAAATCGATTTTGTGAGAGCGCAAGAACTGGAAATGCTGTCACCTTCAAAGCTCTCCATGTTCAGGCCGTAACTATTTGTGGAATCACTACCTCCAGTAACATCTCCCGTCCCTCATAAAAACAAATAGGTTGGCTGTCTCCAAATGCCCTTCAGTTGCAGTTACTGTGTCAATGTGCTTTCTTTAGAAATGGAATGGGAAATGGAAATGGAAATGGAGTAGAATACTTTATTGGCCAAGTGTGATTGGACACACAAGGAATTTGCCCCCAGTGCATAAGCTTTCAGTATACATACAAGCAACAAAGCGATAAATCATAAGATACAACCAACAAAATGATGGTCATAAGATACCAATAAGAGTACGTAATAAGAAAGATGGGAAGGATAATAGTGATACAGTTCTGCTACGTGGTTAGGCATGGATAGTGCTGTGGGAATTATGTGTGTAGCAGACTGATGGAATTGCATCTTCCTGGATATTTCAAAGACTTTTCTCTTTTGATGTTTTATAAAGACACGGTTACTTCAAAGAATAGAGGGGCTGAATGACATTTTCCCAACAGCATAGTAGCTGTTTTTAAGTGAATAGTGGTATATTCCTAGATTCTCATATACTGTAAGTTTTTTATGGATATGGTGTGCTTTGGTTTTGTTTTAATCTGAGCTACAGATGCCACTCACAGTCAGTTTATGATTGGAATAGCTCATAAGTTCTATAAGATACATACAATCTAAATTGTATGTACCATATATCTAAATTGCATATATGTGTACGTGGTAAAGTTAAATAAATTAAATTTAGTGAAACAAACAGTAGTCTTCTGATCACTTCCTTTTAAAATAAAATGCTAACATAATTGAGATTTATTTGCTTAGTTTCTGACTATTTTCTGTCCATCTATTCCTTTTTTTTTTACTAATGCAAGTTATAATTTATATTATTTTTCAGAAAAAGGGAATGAGCCAAAATGGCATAAATTGGGTTTTTTTTTCACTTGTTACATTAAATGGGGATTTTTTTTAGCCATAAGCAAATCAACTTGACCATTTTCATTTCCTACCCTGAGTCATGTATTTGTTTTACATTATATCATGTATAACCAAAAAGAAACAAAGCATGTTATAGCTTGCTATTGTATGCAAACCATACCAGTAGAGTTATTTTTGAGTATATATCTATATCTATATCATCTATCTATCTATCAATCATTATACTATAATACGTTGGTTTAAATCTGAAATATATTTATTATAGATTCTAAAAAAAACCACATTCTGGTATCCGAGATCAGGAATTGAATTATGCTATTTTGAGGCTGAAAAGTTGTGAATGGAAGGAAATAATATTGCTTTATAAATTAAGGCCAGGAATAGAAATGATACAATTTCCAGGATCCTATATTTTCCAATTTCAGCCTTCAAGGCCATTTGTGCCCTTAACCTTGATTACAGGAAGTAAATGTTTCTTCTTTTGTCCTATTCATGGATGGGGGTTATCCATTTCATGTGGAGCAGTTATAGTGGTGATTCTGCTTTTACGATGCCATTGTTCTGTTGTGGGTTATAAAAGATGCTGTTCAGTCACAGAAAGGCTCATTTAAGAATATGATGGAAATATATTACCTTGCTTACTGACCTTATCTGAAATTCGTGATGAGGATGAAAAATTGTAAAAATTTATGAACAGGACAGAGCTCTTACGCCTCAATTGTAGACACACATCATATGCCCACAACTGACAAAGATGTTGATAGTGAATAAAGAGATTGGGAGGCATCAGATTAAATAAAAGATATGTAGGTAGATTTGGGATAAGGCTGCATTGTTTACCAGTTTTCTTCCATTTCCAATTCAAGGTGTTGATTATCACCTTAAAGGCCTATATTGCATGGGTCTAGGGTATCCGAAGAGGCATTTCACCCCAATAGAATTTGTCCACCCCACTCATGCCACCAGAAGTGGCCTGCTACAGACCCCACCTGCTAAGGAATTTTTGCAGGCAGGGTCAATGGGAAGAGTGCTTTCCACTATATGCACAACAGAAGTGGTATTCAGCCAATTGTAACAGGTTCTGAAGAACTGGTAGCGGAAATTTTGAGTAGTTTGGAAAACCGGCAAGTAGGATGGCCCTGCCCCCATTGCCTCCCATCCTCCCAGCTGATCTTCTTTTATTGCCCTGAACAGGAGAATGGAGCTGGAAAGTAGGTTAGTGGAGTGGAGAGAGAATGGGGATTTTGCAGTAACCTTCCTCCAGGAGTGGGGAGGGAATGGGGATTTTACAGCATCCTTCCCCTGCCATGCCCACAAAGCCACACCCACAGAACTGGTAGTAAAAATTTTTGAATCCCATCACTGATGCACAACCATGTGGCATACTGTGCAACTTGGGAACTTCTCCCACCTTTTGGCCTTCTAGAAGGGTGTTAAAACTGGGTTTTGCTAGTTGATTTGGGGCCCTGAGGGAGATACTCACTGCTGGAGGTGGTTGATGGGGGTAAGAAGACCTTATCTCTGTACCTTCCATCTCTTGATTCCTGATTTTCTGCATAGTTTTACAATTTTAACTGCTTTTCTATTTATGTTTTTATGATCTATAAGCTGCCCAAATTTACCTTTATTGGGAAGATGGGCAGCATATAAATTTAATAAATAAGGATTTTAACCAACAGTCAGTGGAAATATTGCAAGGATGTGGAGTGCAGTGCTTTGCTATTGTACAACATTAAAAGGAAAGAGTGGGGGGGGAATCCTCAGAAGATTATAAGTGCTATTAATGCAAGGCATCTCAAATAGTTTGCCTTGTTTCCTCTCCTGAATCCACTTCTATCAATGTGCTAAAATTCATATTATGCGTTATTGATTTCAGGAAAAGAAGAAACCCTCTTCAGACACTTCAGATATTCTGTGACTTTTAGTTAAGATGCATTATTCCTGCTTATCTTGTTCCTCATAGTCAAACTAACATTCTATATCATATCTTGAAGTCCTGCATTTCCCCTTACTACCCGGTTTCCCTGACCTTAACAGAAAATTGTGAAGGCTCAGCAGCTATTTACGTACTCTTTGATGATTCATCAGTTTACTGAGATAGACCATTTATTAGTATGGAAATACTGAAATATGCAACCCCATTCATCTGCAGCAGTGTTTCTCAAACCTGGCCCTTTTAAGATGTGTAGCCTTCAGTTCCCACAATTCCCAGTTCCCACAATTCTGAAAGTTGAATCCACACATCTTAAAAGGGCCCCTTTAAGATGTGTGGACTCAACTTCCAGACTTGTGGGAACTGGGAATTGTGGGAACTGAAGGCTACACATCTTAAAGGGTTTAGAAACACTGTTCCGGGGATTGAAAATAATATAGTTCAAAATTGTGCTTAGATGTTACTTGAACAAATAGAATACTGAGCGTCTGATCACTGCCGATTCTATATATCTGAAAGAATCACCATGTTATTCAAACCTGTTCATATGATGGAATAAGTATAATCTTTATTGTCATTAAATACAATGAAATTGGTGCAAAATTATAACAGAAACGAAAAAAGAAAGAAAAAGAAAAAAAAACTAGTGTGTGCATGCAGTGATTGTGGTTGTATTTAAAAGTCTCACAGCACAAGGATAGAAACTATCTTTAAACCTGTTTGTTTGGCTGGCTATACTTCTATGTCTTCTGTCTGATGGCAGAAGTGCAAAGAGACACTGACCAGGGTGTGAATCATCTCCGAGTATCTTCCTTACTCTGCTAAAGCAGCGAGATCTGGCGATGTCATCCAGTGGTGTCAGAGGGCAACCAATGGTTTCTTGTGCCGAATTGGTCACTCTCTGTAGTGCCTTCCTGTCCGCAGCTTTTAAGCCATCATACCATACTGTAATACATGAATGAAGTAATTCAAGCATTTTGATGACTTCTGTGGGCTGCAACAACTTAAATGGATTCCCTAAGCTACTGATTCCTTTGATATTGTACAATCATAATAATCACACCTATATGGAAAGAAGCAAATTTATTCTTGGAGTACTTAATTAGTTCATCAAAGCAGATATTTTGTACTGCTTGATTCATTCTTTGTTGCTTCTGTAATTGTATTTTAGATTTCATTTTCATACTGTGTTTACTTACAGATCATCTAGAGAATTTTTGTGGATAACATATTATTTCAGTAAACATTTAATAAAGTAACTCCATGTAGAAAAAAAAATCCTGTGTCAGCCCCCAAATTTGTAAAATAGTTTTAAAATATCGGAAGGCATATTTTCAGAGCATACAAGGCTAGTGTGTGTATATCACTGAC
This sequence comes from Natrix helvetica, assembly GCF_964273705.1. Classification (NCBI taxonomy): domain Eukaryota; kingdom Metazoa; phylum Chordata; class Lepidosauria; order Squamata; family Natricidae; genus Natrix; species Natrix helvetica. The sequence goes on along the minus strand of NC_138552.1, from coordinate 29,621,978 downwards.
TTCTAAAATTGTTGTATGTACTTCATATTGTAGCCTCAAACATTGGTAATAAGAAATTGCCTTTTAATTGCACAGCTGTTGACCCATTAAATTTCAGTTTAAGAGAATCTATACATTAGCATTTTTGCATCAACTGAAATTGCACTTGAGAAAATTGAAAATACACGACATGATTAAGATGCAAATAGGCAGAAGATTTTGAACACATTGACATCACCATCTTTCCTGAGATTATTCAAGTACCAATGTGTGTTTAACCTTTCTGATAACTCAAACTGATATACAATCATTGTATGTGTGTGGAGGGTGTGTGTGACCTACGGTAATTTTACTGTGACCGCAGTAATCCTGTGAGGCAAGTTGGACTGAGAGAAAACGACTGATCCAAAGACAGGTTATTTCTTTAAAAACTTATTAGCAATGTTACCTAAATTTAGTAGGATTTGCTTTGGAGGGAATTATGCCTAAACAGTTTACAGTTGTGTTTTTATTTTTGTATTTTAGATATATTTTCATGTGATCCGTTTTGATTGTAACAGCAATCAAAACATGTCTAATAAACAAATTTGTCTATTTGTCAAAGTCAGTGTTTTTCAACTTCAGCAACTTTTAGGTTGTATGGACTTCAACTGCCAGGATTCATGAGCTCGTGATATATACATTTCTCATATATAAATTTTATAAAGTTCATCAACAAGAAAGTCGATAATTGGGATTTTCTACAGCTTCAGCAGCACTTCATAAAAAGCCCTGACTGGAGACGCACCAATCACACCTATATTGTAAGACCATGCAAACTACTTGAAAAGGGTACTTTATAAAATAGATAAGGGGGAGTAAAATATTCAAGGTATTAAAGCAGCTGCTTCCTCTGAAATGTTCGTTGTGGCTCCTCTGAATATGTTTCATGATTGTCTGTACATGTTTGTGCTTATTTTTGCTTTTCTGGCAGTTCCAGTGGAAGAGTTGGCACAATGCACAATAATATAATAATAAATAATAAATAAATATTTATTTCTTAGCCGCACCCTCTCCCGAAGGACTCGGGGCGGCGTACAATGAAACATATGAAATAAATATGTGGACAAAACAAACATATAACAGAGACATATACCGAGACATACACAAGGAGGAGGTCGGCTGATTAATAAAAAACAATTAGAATACAGTGATTAAAAAACCCCTAAATAATTAAATATAATTAAAATACCCAATTAAAAACCCGTCAGGAGCGATATGGTTAGATCAAAGTTGAGCCAGGCCAGCTACTTGGAATAGGTGGGTCTTAAGCTTAATACGAAAGGATAATGTGTAGACATTTCTTAATCTGAGCAACTTTAAGATGTGTAGATTTCAACTCCCAGAATTCCCCAGCCCTGGTACAGATTGTTGATGAAGCTGTACTGAATCCTCTAAGGGAAAGAGGTTGCTTTAATCTTGAACAGCAGCACTATGAATATCCTGCAAAACCCTACCACCTAGGACTCTAATTCATGTATTTAGTATTGCATTGATGTGTACGTTACCAGCAATGTGTGAAAAGCTGGGGTTATATAGAATGCTTAGGGAAGCTATAGAATGTGTGATGTTTTTAGGCAAAGAAATGTCTGTGTTATTTTAATATGCTGTGTATACTTTCCGTATATAATACCTCTCCATTATACAGAATGCCAAGAACTATTTAGATAAAGTATGAAAAGAGAATCAAGAAAGGGTTAGAGTTAACCTTAGCCCTGACCCTTTATTGAAAAGACATATATGAATATGAAAGAAGAAATGCAGAATAAAGGACTTTCTTACTGAAAAACAAAAAAATAAAAGACTAGCATTGTCCTACTTGTTGCAATAGGACAGGTTAGAATGCGATTTTAGCTGGAGTATTTTATACTTTTGTCGGCTTGCCTTTTGGCATTGCATAGAATGCCCAGGAAGTGTGTGAAATATTAAGCATTTTATACTTTGACATCTCATTTTTGGCATTCCTTAGATTTCCTAGGCATTCTATAAATGCCTAATTTCACACATTGACGGTAACGCCTCATCTATATAATTTACAAATATAAAATAAAATAGAATACATTTCATTCCAGGAACCATAGAACAAAAACAAGGAAAAAATCCACATTATTCAAACTGGACCAGCGAGATAGAGCTCCAAACTAAAATGGGAGTTGAATATCAATACTGAAATTCAAAAGCCTGCCAGAATAAAATTATTTTAATTGTCTTGCAGAAGAACCACAACAAAGAAGCCTGTGAATAAAAAATCTGTCTTTGGGATCAGGACACTACATCTCTATAGTCTATGGGAGTTTATCTGTGCCCTCAGGGTCACCTAAATCAGAACTCTTTTAGCAGTTACAGGAAGGTTTCATACCCATTTGCATTCTGATTCAGGTGACCCCCCCCCCCCAGGGCCCAGATAAACCTCCAAGAGGCCCTGACTCTCAGAGGGAGTGCTAATGACCAAATTAACAGTTGGAAGGGATCTTGTAGGTCATCTAGTCCAGGGGTGTCCAAACTTGGCAACTTTAAGACTTGTGGACTTCAACTCCCAGAATTCCCCAGCTGGGGAATTCTGGGAGTTGAAGTCCACAAGTCTTAAAGTTGCCAAGTTTGGACACCCCTGATCTAGTCCAATCCCCTGCCCAAGCAGGAGACCCTACACCATATCTGACCAACGGCAATTTAGTCTCTTCTTGAGAGTTTCCAGTGATGAAGCCCCCACAACTTCCGAAGGAAAGCTGTTCCATTGGTTGATTGCTCTCTCTGTCAGAAAATTTCTCCTTGAATTTCCAGGTTGAATCTCTCCTTGTTTAGTTTCTATCCAGGTGACTGCAAGGAATATAAATCCTTCCATTCCCCACCATTCATCTAGAACTGAAGAAGCTTCTTGGATAAGAAGCAAAATGTCTTCAAGAAAAAAAAAAGAAAGTCCAGGTGCTTTTGGAAAAAGTACCTTTGGGACTTGTGCACCTTCTGAGGAGCAAAGTCAATGGGGAAACTAGATTCACTTAACAACCATGTTACTAACTTAACAGTGATTCACTTAACAACTGGGTCAAGAAAGGTCATAAAATGGGACAAAATCCACTGTCTTACTTTGTTGTAGAAATTTTGGGCTCAGTTGTGGTCATAAGTCAAAGACTACCTGTACCAGCAGAGAAACCAGAAATGAAATTTGCAAAAATGAAGAACAAAGTGGACTGAGTTGAGATGTATGCATAATTTATAGTGGTAGGAGTGGCAAAGGTGGAGGTTTTGAGGGAGAGGTAGTGTCCAAGCCAGTGTGGCTTCTTGGTGACTGCCTAGACCAGAGGTCAGCAACCTGTGGCTCCGGAGCCGCATGTGGATCTTTCATCCCTCTGTTGCGGCTCCCTGTTGCTGGTTGGATCCACAGTTGATAGGGCTTTCGGTTAGGACAGGTAGAGGAAAAAAGGATGCTGTGCTAGAAGGAGACTCTATGGTGGGGGAACCGGACTTCCGGTCAGGAAAGGAGAAAGGATGCTGTGCTAGGAGGAGACACTATGGTGGGGGAACTAGACTTCTGGTCGGCTCCAGTGTTGAGCAGGGGGCTTCCAGTTAGGACCTTTGTGGCTCTTTGAGTGTTTCATTCATTTCATTTCATTTATTCACATTTCTAAACCGCCCTGCTTACCCCTGGCCTAGACAAATCTCCTCAGCTTTCTTGCCCAAGATTCACACTACAATGTTTTAAAAAGTCATATATATATATATGTATATATATAATTATATATATATATATATATATAATCTCACCTCAAGCAATTTCAACCAAACTTGATACATAGATGACTTACTCTCTGGAGAAAAATTCTAAGGGGGTAAGACACCCCTAACACCCCTCGGTACATGTGTTCTGTTAAGACACAGCCTGTTGTGCCTTTAAATGGCTTCTACTGTACAGTGCAGTAGAGTTGCCATGGTAACGGCTGCACAGTACTCCACAAGGGGACTCCCTCTGGTAAGGGGAAAATCCAACATTAGAAATTACATTTGGTTACAGACATTTGGTCCAGACATTTCTCCCCTATAAATAAATACCCAGGCATACCCAACATTATTGACAAATGTTAAATAATATTGCAGATGAAAGCAACTGTGCAATTTGAAGGGTTTTTTTAATCACACAAAAGAGTTTGTAACCTAATGCATAAAGCCTGTAAAATTGACAAGGACTATATAGCTTAAAACTGCACCTCAAATCTTTTTGATTTGGCTGTTGAAACTATTTCCACAAGCACAAACAACATTGTGGCTTAATATTGATACTATACTATACCATATTATGGTTTGGTATGGTTTGTGAACTTAACCACTGTGATTTGTGGTTATTTGATAATTATTATTATTAAATAGGTAAGACTTAATGAAATCCACATTCTTTGATTCTTTGTCAGCCCAACCCGATGACTAAAAAATGCCTTAATGACCAAACTAGGTGTGGAGGCAAGGGAAGGCAAAATGAAATTTGATGGCTTTACGACTCTGGGCTTGTAACCAAGAAAGACGTACAAAATTATTATTGCATATTATTGCTGCTGCTGAGTCTTGCTGGTACAAAATTGTTTCCATTCTTGCCTTTCAATTAAGTAACGTTGCCATCATATTTTAACAACTTGGTTGCTGTTTGGTGTGAGTTTATATCATAGCACAATGGGATTTTGATAATATCTATGTTCAATCAGCAGGTTGATAAATTTGTATAAGTGTTACAAGCCAGCTAACAAGACAGCTTTTGTAGAAACCCAGGTGATTTGTCTTCTAGCACTTTGTAATTTCTGTCGATATTTCTTGCAGAGTGCCTCCTGCACAAAATCTTTAGATAGATCTTTATTTAGAGCCACTGGAAATTGTGGGTAAAATCATGACTTTGTTGAATTGCTTGTGATCTCTCCTCTATAGTAGGTCTTGCCTTGCTGCCTGCATGCAGTCCCCCAGGCTCTGTTTTTGGCTGTGATGGTCTCCTGCAGCCCTTTGCCAGCAAAAATGGAGCTCGGGGAGGTTGTGTGCCACTCTCCCTCCCGCCAATGTTCCTTTACCACTGGCAGAGGCACTGCGGGCTGGTCTTTCGCTGTTTCCACTATGGGCTTGCAGGCCAGATCTAAGTAGCCCGGCTGGATCCGGCCCACGGGCCTTGAGTTTGACTCCCCTGTTCTAGAGGGTGTCATAAAAAAGGCTTGCTTGCTTGCTTGCTGAATATCTGGCATGGACTCAAACAGCAAATCTGTGCTGGCAACACAATTGGGAAGAGTAAGAAAATGCCATTGCAGCTTTAATTAAAAGGGTTAACATTGTGTCAGTGGAAACAGTGGAAAGGAGTATTTCTATGGAGCTCCACCTCATTATTATTTTTTTAAAAACCAAACAGATGTTTTGGGAATTATTTTATATTATGTCCTATTACTTAAATAAGTGAATGCTTTCTAGTTTGCTGTCCTCTGGAATCATAATAAAAGTAGCTAAAAATCAAATGAAGCTTATTATAGCATCTTGTAGAAGGACCTGTGTGATCTGGAATATGAAAGAAAGCTTAAAAGACATACTGTGTTTCATCTGTGTTTTGTACTAATTACATGGACACGATCAAAGTATGTAAAGCTGAGCAAGATGTAAAAACGAAAGAGTTTAGCCTTTAACTCGTTTTAATAAAGGAGCAACTGAACAGTACTCTAGGCGATTTCAAAATCAGGATAAAGTGAACTAAGCATATAACATATACGCATGATGGAGTTTAAGGTATTCAGTAGACTGAATATACACATATTGCTTGATTGACTCAGTTCTCTAGACTTGACAGTTTTTCAATCAAGTCCTCTTGCCCTATGGATTAAACTTTTGAAAACTATTTGTCAGGTTTAGCCTTCTTATCTACCTTGAGCTTATTATCTGTAGACGAGTGCTTCATACCTCTGAGGTGAGCTTTTAATCAATGCCATTTAGATTACTGGAATGAACCGGCAACCATTTTTAAATGAACTGATAAAGATATGCTGTTTGATGTGATTTGGCTGGTTTGCCTTAATATCGTTTGAGCCAACAATTGTGGGTTGTTGTTTTTTTTTGTGTGTGTATTGATCATCAAAAAGGCAAGAGTAATTTTCTCCCCTTCTTTGTTTTACTGTTTTAAAAGAACCAACTCTGGTGAGTTCTACATAATTACAACATTAGTGGTTAATCCCAGTAACTGAATAATAAGACAAGATCGCAAACATGCTAACCAACCAGCATTAGTTTTTTTCCAATATACTATACTAGTTATTGTAATTTATAAAAGTATTTCATGGCTTATTATTTTACGGTAAACCTGCTTATCATGGCTTATTTAAGTTTTAGCAAATTGTTTAGCAAATAATATCTCCTTAGCATCATAGTTTAAAGTTGCCATGGTTTTTCGTGGTCTCGTTTCCTTAGTCAAATATTAAACTAGAAACCTTTGCCTTGCACAATCATATCTTTGTTGACAATGATATCTATGCACTTAATATGCACTGTGCACTATAATTGTGATCCCTGTGAACTTCTGAACCTAGAAAGCTAAAGTACAAAGTATTTTCTGTAGCTGTTTACATTGAGTTACCTTGGCTGGGAATATAATATTAAGGATTTTCAATAATGGAGCCATAGGCCATAAGCTTGGTATTCTCTTCTTACACCTTCCAGTCATCAAAAACAGTATCATCAGCATATACAAGATAGCTGATCTTTCTCCCAAGAGTTTTAATTCCAATTTCTATTTCTGCCAGATCAGCACTTCTCAGATGTTTTTGTGCGTATATGTAAAATCGGTGACGGTATATAACTTTTGCTTATTCCTTTTCCAAGGAAATGAATCATTTGATTGATTGACTGATTTAGGTGCCATCAACTTGATATTGAGTCTTAGTGACCACTTTATATTTTTTTATCCATGTGATTTTCTTGGTAAAATACACAAGAGATTGATTGTTGCCTACTCCTGTGCAGTATGAAATGACACTTTAATTACCGTGATTAAAATGATCTTCTGCTTTCAGCATCTTCCTATATCCAATACAAGTGCTTGTTTGCTTTAGCTGGGCAGTTTGGGTGACCTTCACACTTTAGGTGACAGTACAAGAATTATATTCTGTTGGCATACAATTCCTACATTTTCCCCACTTCCCTCCCGGAAACATCCCTCACCCTGAAATGATGAGATAACACAAACAAATAGGGAAGAGGGGTTGGATCTTTTAATTTCTTTATATCATTTTGCTGGTGTTTGCACAAATTATTCAATAGAAAGATGAGGTAACCCAATACATACATGCTTTTTAACAGCTACCATATTTTTCAGAGTATAAGGCACACCAAGATTTTGAAGAAGCAAATTAAAAAAAAAAGTTTTTGCACTCTGCAGACCTCCCAAAAATGGCCCGTTTTTTGCAAAACAGGCCCATTTTTTTCCAAAAAAATGTGCATGAATACAGCCTTTAGGAGGCTTGTAGAGTGCTCCTGAAGGGTGGGGTTGGGCGGGACAAAACCGAACCAAAAAAGGCCTGTTTTTCGTGAAAATGGGTCTGTTTTCTGTCAAAAAAGGGCAAGCATAGCCTTTAGGAGGCTTATAGAGTGCTCCTGGTGGCTGGGGAGGGCAAAATTGAGCAAAACCTGGCCTGTTTTTTGCTCATTTCTGCCCTCTCCAGCCCCCAGGAGCACTCTGGAAGCCTCCTAAAGGCAATGCACAGTCATGTTGGTGAAGGGGCGGGGTTTCGGGAGGCAAACAAAGCTGTATTCAGTGTATAAAATGCACCCAGATTTTCAGCCTCTTTTTTGAGGGAAAAAGGTGCGTCTTATACTCTGAAAAATATGGTATCTACAATTTGTTGCGGTCAGCATGGTCAAAAGCTTTTGTTTAATCAATAAAAAAAATATTTACCTTTTTTTGTGAAACTCTCTTGCATTTTTCATTATCTATCAGATGTTAGCAATCTGTTCCCAGGCACGTCTTCTTCTGAATACAGCTTGTATATTTGGCACCTCATTCCCTATGCATGTAATTCTCATTTTTAATTGTCTCATTCAGCAGCCATTCAAAGTTGCAATGATTCTGAAAAAAAACTTTATGACCAATGCCCTCCTTCATGACTTCACCGCTTTCTTCAGTTACATGTTTGCCGTTGAATTCAGGAATCATCATCCTGTACCTGAGTCTCTCCACACACCTCTTGTACAGATTACAAGAGATGAAGCAGGCACACAGTGGGGATTACACATCAAAAAAGCAATGATGTGAAGGGAGGGAGGCACAGGAGAGATTGCATACAGACATTGCTTGGTTCTCCCCACACCCAGAACAGAAAGATTGGAGAGAAGGGATTTCAAGAGAGTAGGGAATACTGTTTGTGTAACATTTTTGTGAGGCCAACAAAATTACACACTAAATTTGTATTATTTAATGAAACCTTCTATTGTTTTTACCAGATCATGACATTCAGGCGTATTATTCTAAGGATTAAAATCAGTTTCATCAACTAACTAAAAAGAAGAAACACTGCTTGGAAGCCACACATAATTCCTCCATAACCACTGTAGATATTTGGAAGCAATACATCTTCTAAATTCACTCTGACTGAAATCTATGGTATTTTTTTACATCTGTAATTTCAAGCAGAATACTAGAAATAATGTAATGTTTAGAGCTATCTGCTTGTACCTTTATAAATTCCCCAGTCCTATCCATCCAGAGTCACTTCTTATGAGAGAGACAGCTGTATAAATTTAATAAATACATAAGAAAATATAAACTATAGTAAAAATTAGCCTATGTAATTGAGATGATTCCCCCCTTCCCCCAAAGAAATGAAATGACTAGTAGATATAATCTATAAATTAATAATGAAGTTTCCCCTCATTTATTTCTTATTTATTTATTTATTTATTTATTTATTTATTTATTTATTTATTTATTTATTTATTTATTTATTTATTATTTATAACATTTCTAGACTGCCCATCTCTTCTCAATGACTAGGTGAATAGTATAGTTCTTGGAGAAAACATGTTAATAGTGTGAGATAATTTGAAAGAAATTGTATGCTTTTTCTGTTACATTTTTATGTTCATGTATATACATATGCTAATTGCCAGTGCCTTCAGAAATGCAATATGTGTGCTAGCTTTTCTCTTTTTTTTTAACATCGAGGACTATTTCTGTTTATTTTCCTATTTTAAGAAACATAACTGAGCATGCAGGAAGTTGTTAAAGAGATTGTTTTTCACTGCAGTTGGGAATGCATGAGTGCTTAAGCCAGCTAATGTACTGTGTGATTTAAGCAAGTGGTCCTGAAGACAATATAGTATTCCAGGTGCTTTTAAGAAGCAATTAACCACTGGGCCATGACTAATGTACATGTGATATGTAACTGTGATGTGAGAATGTCAGTTTTCTTTCTTATACCTATATGTCTATATAGTATCAAACTATAGTATCAGGAGTATCAAACTCAAGGCCGGGGAGCCAGATCTGGCCTATGGGATGCTTAGATCTGGCCCACGGTGCATCTGCAGAGAAAACAGAGATCCATTTTCCCTGGCAGAGGGTGCAGGGGGCCATCACAGCTGAAAATGGAGCTCACAAGGGTTGTGTGCAGCCATTCTGGGTTCTGTTTTTGTTGACAGGGTTGCAAGAGGCCATTGCAGCCGGAAATGAAGCTCAGGAGCCTGTTTGCACTGGCAGAGTACTCAGTCCATCAAAGGCGTCCTTGACATGAATGACATCAAGTAGGCCATGCCCACCCCAGGCTCCCAAGGTCAAACATAACCCTGATGTGGCACTCAATGAAATTGAATTTGACAACCCTGTTGTAGATGATTTAGACTTTGGAGTTTATCCTATATTATTAGTTCTGCATTTCACTAAATAAATACATATTGAACTAGCAAAAAATAATTGTAACACACAATTATATTATATAGTTCACATTTAACTAGAAATGATACTTTTTAATAGAAGCACTTTACAGAATCACATAAATCTCTGGAAACATTAAAAAATTGAAAAACCAAAAGGAATGTCAGGATCTTAAAGAATGTAAGAACCAGATGTGGGTTGCTACCAGTTTGGCCTGGCTTGTCCAAATCAGTAGTGGGATTCAGGCCTGAGTTGCAGAGCTGGCAGCGACCCAGGCCTGCCATGCCCCCGAATTGGTTCCCTCACCGCCGCTGGGCTGCCACCATTTTGGTTTTTAGTGACTGTCCAATTTTGTCAGACATCTATCAGAGTCTGAAAAGAATACTTTGAAAATGTCTTCTTAAGCAGTTTTAGAATACAACAAGGGAGGTTTCAGCCTTGCATTTCTTTTAAAATTATGTCTATCCACTCATCACAATTTGCCCCTCACAAAGATGCTGAGGTTATAACTTTAATGGCGGGAAACAAGAAAGATGTTGCTGAACTCTTGCTAAAGGTGAAAAAGAAATTATGTATAGAATCCTTGATAACAGCAACATTCCCCCTCTTAAGATTGCATCTACAAATGGTGCAATTGCTATGCAAATAGGCAGGGGAAATGTTGACAGACATAATCTTCCTTGTCTCAAAAATTCACAGTTGTAGTCAGGAAATAAAGAGACATTTGTTACTTAAAAGAAAAATTGTGGTACATCTAGGCAAAATGTTAAAGTGCAGAGACATTATTAGGAACAAATATATATATTGTCAGGATCATTAATGTAGTTGTAATAGGTCTGTGAAAGCTGGACAATTAGAAAGGGTTATCAAACAGAAATGATTATTTTGAATTGTGGTGTTTGAGTAAGTTCCTGAGAATACCTTGAGCTGCAAGAACAAATAATTCAATAGAAGATGAAGTAAAATCGAACTTCTCATTAGACACACCAATAATGAGTAAATAAAATACAGGTGATCCTCAACTTACAACAGTTCATTTAGTCACCGTTCGAAGTGACAACGGCACTGAAAAAAGTGACTTATGACCATTTTTCATACTTACAACCATTGCAACATCCCTACGGTCACGTGATTTACATTGCAGTGTCCCAGGGTCATGTGAACATCTTTTGTGACCTGACAAGCAAAGTCAATGGGGAAGTCAGATTCACTTAACAACCGTGTTACTAATTTAATACCTGCAGTGATTTACTTAACAAATGTGGCAAGAATAGTCGTAAAATGGGACAAAGCTCATTTAACCACATTCTCACTTAGCAACATAAATTCTGGGCTCAGTTGTGGTTACAAGTCAAGGACTACCTGTATTTTCTATGCATAACATATAAAGGCAAGAGGCCTTAGGCAGACCCTGATATGTCTAAAAATCCAAGCAATTGGAAAAAATGCCAATATGAGATAAGAAGGTCAGCTATTATCACCATTGAGGCATGAAAATTGGGGATTGAGAATTGAACAACTGAAAAGCAAACTCTATCTGCCCATAAAAAAAAAACAAGGAAAGCATAGAAATGACGGAACTATCTGGTTAATTAGAAAAGGTGCATTCAAAATCTAGTGGGAGTAGATGCCTTCTTTAACCATATAGAACAAAGGTCATGTGAACAGGTTTTATATAAATTGTTCTGGTTGATCCCTCTGTAATACAAACACAGTCTCATACAGTATAAACACAAAGACTGAGACACACATACACAAACAACACCCATTAATATCTTTAATCTCATTGAATTGCCTGCCTAGCTAAATTTCTTGAAAAGGTGGATAATCACCTGGATATATATGAATAGACTCATGAACAATGCCAACTATTAATAGAGCCTGCATGCTGTAAATCAGAAATCTCGTATTTTCACAAAAGATTCAAAAGAAACAGGTATTTTATCTTGAAGAGATGATTTGGATTAGGAATAGGAAACAATTATCTTTGTTATTCATGAATGACTGATTTACTTTTTTTAATGTTTGAGCAAGATCAACTTTCCATCTATCATGGAATTTAAGAGCAGTGTAAAACAAAGAAAGTAAGTCTCGGTGGGAAGTTATGTAAACAAAAACCACTTATTGCCTCTTGTCAACAAACCAATTCACAGAACAGACAGCCAGCTGCGTAATTCAAACTGATGAAATGTGATAGTTCATCTATCAAACTATGGTGATTTCCATCTTTTCCCTTGCCTAACATTAATTCAGAGGAAAAAGATATTCTGCAGTTCTAGGCTATATGTAGAGAATGCTAATATATCGAGAATGTGTTACACATGCAGGTAGAAGTGGTAGGTTGTTCCCTCCTGCGAGAATTCCGTGCAAAGTTGAAATTAAAAGTTAAAACTCAATTCAGTAGAAGGAAGATATACTTAGCGCTTATATTTATTGGAAGAGAGATACATTCTGTATATCAGCATACTTCTGACTTTATCAATATCAATATCATAAATCTGGAGAAGGCATAAGAAAGAATGGTTCCTTTCATACAACAGAGTTATAGTATAGAAGGAAATTTGCCATTTTGAGTAATTTTTCTGCCACCTGTGTTTATGCCTTTTAATAAAATATATTGCTTCAAAAAAGCGCAAGCAGATTTTTTTTTAACTATCACAGACTAACATACTTCCTCCACTTACATTGTCTACATGTAGCGTGTTTCTGTATGGAGATACTTTCAGTTCAAATGCTAATGTGTTTACCTTACTCCCTAGTGCAGTAGTTGAAGTTTCTTATGCAGGAGGAAAGTCTCTTATTTCAGCTTTATTTCTGGAGAATGAGTCATCTAATTTAGCCATCATGGGCCTTGGTATGGGCTTCAGACTGTGACTCATTTATTCATCAGATTGCTGGTAAAATAAACCTTGTCTAGATGAACAATAATTATGTCAAAGTAATCTCCAAGGATGTCCATCTTTTACTGTGAATTCTTTAATATATTAGCTCATTTTGATGATTTTTAGAAAGACTTTTTAATTAGTAATTGTAAAAAAGAAGAGTGGTGCCTAGCACATACTGTCATTTGCAATCTTTATAACTAAGTGATCTTCAAAGGACCAGATTTAATACCTTTAGAGTAGGGGTGTCAAACTGGCGGCCCACAGTCTGGATGCGTCACCTGCATACCACGCCCACCCCAGTTCCGTGAATGGGGAAAACGCTATAAAATGTCACACGACAGCAACATGACGTGGCGAGTTTGACACCTGTGCTTCAGAGAATCATTTTATTTATTTTCATTCGTGCTGCATACTAAAAACATAACTGGGAGATAATAAATCTTTCAAGTGACTTCATTTGTGAGGGTTTTGTGGCATTTGTATGTTAATATTTGCCTGGTACATTTGAACAACTACTATGTGTAAGATTCCTATTCATTATGTACCATCAAGTCATTGCTGACTCTTAATACCAATACATTTTTTCTGTGCCAAAGGTGCTTTTTCAGGAGACTTTCTTGTTTTTTTCCCTTTTTGAAGACGTTTCGCTTCTCATCCAAGAAGCTTCTTCAGCTTTGACAGGATAGTGGGGAATGGAAGGATTTATATTCCTTGCAGACAGCTGGTCGTTTGCATTCCTTTTAGAGGATTGTTGATGAGGTGGGTTCTGGCTGCTGCTACTGCCAGTTTGTGCTGTGCGCACACGCTTGATGCACAGTACTAAAAAAAATGCTTATGCGCATAAGCAAAAAACAAGATGGCGCTGCCTACGAGAGAACCAGTTCAGGGGCGTGGCAGGCCGAGTTACTACCTACTCAGCTGAACCAGTCCAAACCGGTAGGAACCCACCTCTGGTTGTTGAAACACTTGGCCTGGTTGACTGTAAAATTGCTACAGACTTTTAGCTATACAGTTTGGGATGAATATCCTTTGAATGTTGTGGAAGTAGGATTTCCAGAGGAAAAAATTGCAAACTACAGGAACCAGGAGCCCTACTCAGGTGACCCTGAGGACACCGATAAACCTCCCAGTGCTTCAACGACCCTTTAAAAGAATGCAAATCACCAGCTGTCTGCAACTAATATCCTTCCATCCTCCACTACCCTGTCAGAGCTGAAGAAGCTTCTTGGATGAGAAGCGAAACGTCTTCAAAGAAAAAACAAGAAAGTCCAGTTGCCTCCTGAAAAAGCACCCTTGGGACAACCATGCCCAGGATGACTGAGAATCTCTACAGACTTGTCCCTAACCTGGTTTTCAAATGACGTACTTGTTGCTGCTTTAACTCTATTCACTTTGCTGCTAGTCATCCTTTTCTTCTCTTTCTTTCCATCTTTCCATTAATAGAACCTTTTCTAGAGAGCTGAGTCTTCACATCGTATGTCCAAAGTAGGATCCTGTAAGTTGAGCAAAGGTGATGTGGTCCTCTAGTGAGAACTTGAGATTGATTTGTTTAATGATCCACTTGTTTGTTTCCTTGGCTGTCCATGGTGTCCTCAAAAGACTTTCCTAACCACCAAAGTTCAAAAGCATCATTACTCTTCCTAGTGTTCTTAAGGAAGCCTGCAGTTTTCTTAAGAACTTGAAATGTGTTTTTATACCTGTTTGTATTTTACAGTGAAATTTAAAAATATTGATTAGGAATGGTAGGAAAAAGCATACTTCATTTGTACACTATTCTGATCTACTCCATTTCTTGCGATGACAACTTAGATTATAATTAAACTTCTTCAGAATCCCTTTAGACTCTTTTTATGCTGAAGAAAACAAAGGGACCAAGTCATTCATTTATTTTAAAAATAACACGTTTGTCAGAATTTTGTGAAGGATAGATTTATTTAGCCAAAAGATAAAATAAAAACAAACCAGAAATGTTCTGATTTTCACAGTAAATGTTTTCTTCCTCATAGATTAGCTTTAACTAAACCAAACAGCCCTGTTGTCGACTAACTTTACAAAGTTTGCTGAAATCTAAATTTTCAATTATTTGTTTTAATTTGTTTTCCAGAAAGATAAAATAGATTTCAAAATTATTGGCAGTCAGCAAATAATCACTTAGAAATATACAGAAAATACAAAGGTAGTTGTATATAGGAAAGACATTGGGAGATGAAGCCAACAGATGCTGCCTAGGAAGTAGTTAGGTAATAGATTTCATACCTGCAGCTGCATAGTGAGCAAACAACGCAGCTCAGAAGGGGCCCTCCCTACATTCTTGGGCAGTGAAGGTGATAGTGAGAGAATTATACGTGCAGACTTGCAAGGTTCTGTTAATGTAGTTTCACCATAAAGTAGAATTAGTTTAGCTGTTTCCTGTCTTGTCTACCTGATAAGACTGACATCAACACTGGCAAACTATATTATTGCAATAATAATGCAATAATGTAATAATATAACACAACCCAATAATGTAATGTAATATAATGTATTATTATGTATTATATTTGTCAGCCCCGGTATTCCCATCTATCCGGGGCTGACATTCTGACAGGGAAAACACCGCACATTGAAACACCGCATCTCACATGTTCCCAGAAGTCGGGTCTCTCTGCGGCTGTGGCTGGCATTAGAGGCTCCCAGTCATCTCCCCCCTCAGCTGTATATCGAAGCAGGGGGGAGGGTGCAGGAGCGCTGAAGTAGCAACTCCATGCAGTTGCCAAGGAGAGTGGGCGTGGCAAGCGCTGACCAGCTAGGACACTAACCCGGAAGCTTGCAGCAGCTGTGGTTGCCATCTGGATGAGGAGCATTTGATGATAGGATGCAGGAAGCAGTGTTTACATTTAACAGCTAGGGAGGAGGGAGCATCGGTCGTGAGGGAGGATGGCACATGGGTGGGGTGGATCACGGGATGAGGAGCATGAGCGTGGGTGGAGCTGCTCATAAGGTGGTGGGGAGCACAGAGCATTAGCTGTAACATTTATTCCCTTTGTCTTGCAAAGTGGTGGTCAGTTAGTGCTGACTTGGATGAACAAGGACCTGTCAATTATATCCTATCCTATCCTAGCCTAGCCTAGCCTAGCCTAGCCTAGCCTACCCTACCCTACCCTACCCTACCCTACCCTACATTACATTACATTACATTACATTACATTATATTTATTATCTTATCTTATATCATATCATATCATATCATATCATATGTATTGTATTGTATTATATTATATTATATTATATTATATTATATTATATTATATTATATTATATTATATTATATTATATTATATTATATTATATTATTACATGACGTGACGTGACATTACATCACATTACATGACATTATATTCTTGAAATATGTAATATTGAAAAAAACATCTGGGTGATTTTGGGCTATTTCAGCGATGGCGAACCTTTTTAGGCTCACGTGCCATAAATGGGGGGAGCGCAGGGGGGTCTTGTGCAGGCGTGCCGCACCCATAATGCAATGTGCGACCCCCCCAGTGCGCATGCGCGCACTACAAACGCGACCAACCCCCATTTTTGCATGCTTTTTTTGCCCTCCCCAGGCTCCAGAAGCTTTATAGGAGCATGGGGAGAGTGAAAACAACTCCCCCACCCGCCCAGAAGCCCTCCGAAGGCTTCAGGGACCTTCCAAGAGGATTCCCTGAAGCCTCCGGAGCAGTCAAAATAACCCTCCTGAGAAAACAGGAAGTCCGTTCCCTATGGTTTGCCCGTAGGGCCTTTTTTTTTGTGCTCCGGAGGCTTCATGGAAGCTCATGAAGCCTCTGGAGGGCCTCCGGGCGGGGAGGCTCTTTTCGCCCTCCACGGGCTCCTATAAAGCCTCTGGAGCCTGGGGAGGGCGACAAATGGCTTTAACAAAGGGTGAACTCAGCTGACCAGCACGTGCATGCGCGCTGGCCAGCTGACAGGGCAGCGCCTTGTGTGCCCTGACAAATGTTGTGGGGAAAACCAGAGAAGGAAAGGATACTAGGTGTGTTCACTGCCTTGAGTTGTACATTAAAAAACCGGGACAAAAGTCTGTGTTTGCATAACATCCCTTTCTGCTCTGTTTCCCCATCTAACTCCCTTTTCAAATTGTACATTAATTGAGCCACTCTATGCACCTGAGGTAGTAGGACAGTGTTTCTCTCTTTTTTTAAAAAAAAACTTTATTAAATTTCAGAAAAGTATAAAATATAAATAGCAAAGTAAAAAGAATTTTAAAGAAAAGCATAAAGGAGTAGGTACCCTGTTTCCCCGAAAATAACACCTCCCCGGATAATAAGCCCAATCGGGCTTTTGAGCGCATGCACTAAAATAAGCTCTCCCCCGAAAATAAGCCCTCCCTGAAAATATTGCAACACAGCAACATCCACGAGGTGACTATGCTCGCCTCCTCCTGCACCTCAAAAATAATAAGACCTCCTCCCCAAAAATAAGGCCAAGTGCTTATTTCAGAGGTCAAAAGAAAATAAGACCCTATCTTATTTTCGGGGAAACACGGTAGAGAAAAAGCAAAATTGGGGAATGCAGACAAAAAGCTATAGAAAAAAGTAACTTCCAATTTTCTTCAGTACAGATAAAAAAACCCAAGTCAATTCCCCTTTGAGCTAGAATAAGCTATAACAAACAGTACCTCTACCACAAGCCAGTCTAGTGATCAAAATCCAAGATTAAAATTTCATTTCTTTAAGTTTCAAGCAAAAAAATAAATAATCCGAGGGTGGTTTCCAAGTAGAAATGAAGCTAGTCTTTTATTTAATCAAAGCAGTCAGTTTCACAACCTCCTCCGACTCTGTTAATTTTGTCACCCATTCTTCCAATGTTGGTATATATGAGTCCTTCCATCTCACGTCATAGAGCAGAGGTGTCAAACTCTATTTCATTGAGGGCTGCATCAGGGTTGTGTTTGACCTCAGAGGGCTGGGGTGGGCGTGGCCAGCTCAACATCACTTGTGTCAGGAGTGCCTCTGGTGGCCCAAGCACTCTGCCAGCGAAAATGGGCTCCTGTGTTCTGTTTTCGGCTGCAATGGCCTCCTGCAACACTCTGCCAGCAAAAACAGAGCTTAGGAGGACCGGCTGTGGATCTCCTGAGCTCTGTTTTCACTAACAGAAGCATTATGGGCTGGTCCTTTGCTGTTTTCAGAGTGGCCCCACGGGCCAGATCTAAGCACCCCATGGTTCGATCCATCCCTTGGGTCTTGAGTTGATACTCCTGGCCTAGAGGGAAGGTCACATTCTGATACAGCAGAAGAGTGATGCTGCTGTTGTCAGGTAAGTCTGTGCCTTTTAATAAGATTTGTTAACCACTGAAGGTGCTACTATGAGTTGCCTTCTGATTTTTGTTTTTGTTTTGCAGGATATGTTATTCATGAGTTTTAAGAATTAAAGCCCGTGGGATTCAAAGGTCTTGAGTGTTTTAAATTAAACAGTCAGTCTTTGTTACTTCCAAATTATGGCTTGTACCCATAATTTGATTTAAAAGGAGTACTTGGATTAAAACGAAAGAAAAAAATCCATGAACAATTGCGAACTTATGAACTATTGCATCCCAACACCACTACGTAGTAAATGCTTAAAAAGCTGTTTGTGCCTGCCACCCCAGTTGTAGCAAAAATGTTGTTGCTTTTTTGCCAAAATGTTGGGAAGTACCCAAATGTTATCATGAAAGTCTCGTTAAGTTTTTATGCACCATTTCTGTAACACAAAGCCAGGCTAATTTTTGTAGCTGGGACCCACATTCTGCTTTCCTTGTTTTGATGCCCTAGAGGCACAATCAATAAAATTGCATCTTACAAGTTGAGTGGTGTGGAAATTAGATTCCCACCCCCTTCCTTGTTTTCACAAGCCTTTAGCATTATTCAAGATTATTTTAGTGTTTTAAATCCAAGTCTAAAGCTTAAAACACTGACGTTACCCTTAAAACTGGAAACCATGCTATTGATTCTTAGTACTCTATTGCTGAATTTCAGAGCTTGGTTGAAGGAGGCTCCAGAGAACCATTTCAGACTGTGTACTATGCTTAATATATCTGTGTAATGTAAGCAAATATATTCTTATAGTAAGTTCTCCAGCAGTGCCAAAATGTATGAAAAGATAAAGGAAGAGTATTTGTAGCTCAGGTTAAAATGGGGGGTGCTTGGTGCTTTCTGAGGTGCTCTGATAAGGTTGCCTAGTTTGGGTAATGAAACATCTGCAAGAAAACAACCAAGTTCATAGAACAGCAAGGGACCTCAGAGACCTCTCAGGATGAAAAAATAAGGTTCTTCTTTTTTCCTTTTTCATATGATTTTTTTTTAAAAAAACTAAAAGATAAGGATTTACATGTAATGATGGAATTTTGAACAATTTCATGACAGAGATTTATTCAAACAATCTTTGTTATTGTAGGCATCGGAAGAAACACTGTACCATCAAAATGAAGAAGAAATGGTTCTCCAAGGAACGGACCAGTATCGTGTTAGGAGGTTGTCCTGTCGTAACCTTCAGCTTCCTCCTTTGGCATTTAGACAGCTGGAGCAGCTAGACTGGGAGAAAAAGACTGATCCAGAGATGGTGCAGAGGCCCACCAACCTTCCACTGAGAACTCTTCCTCTCATTGCTATTACTGCTGCGGACACTGTCAGGTAAACATGGAAGCCTACTTCTTGTCCCTTATGACGGCTGAGGCACAGTGTTTCAACAGCTAGGTTTCTGATTGTGTGTGACTCTTAATCGTGAAGTAAATTAAGACAGCTCGTCTCCAATGAAAGGCACATTTAGAATATTGTAGGCTAATATAACAGTGGTTTTAAATAGTAATTCTGACAAGAGAGGCAGTAAAGGGAAGCAAAAATGCAGGGTTTTAAAGAAATCAAAACAAAACACCACGTAGTTTATGCCACAGAGTTGTCTAGTTAATGCCAAGAACAAGCTATAAGATTAAATTGAGTGAAACTATTTCTTTGCCTTCCCTCTGCACCAACGCTTTATTGTCTATATACTGTATATAAAAATGGCGGTGTATGTGTATGTTCCAGCATATAACTCTGGAGCCCCTCGAGCAATTTCAACCAAACTTGGTACACAAATGACTTAATCTCTGGAGAAAAATAGTGTGGGGGGTAGACACCCTAACTCCCTTTGGGATGTATGTTCTGTTAAGATGCAGTCTGTTGTGCCATACTGGCTTCTACTGTACTCTGCAGTGGAGTTGCCATGGTAATGGCTTCACAGTACTCCACAAGGGGGCTCGATCTGGTAAGGGAGAAAATCCAACATTAGAAATTATGTTTTGTCTGGACATTTTCCCCCTATAAATAAATACCTGGGCAACGCCAGATTATCGGCTAGTATAGTATAAAACAAGAGCATGTGATCCCAAAATCTTATTGAACTCTAATTCCACATATCCTTGGTTAGAATATCCAAAGTTTAGGAGCACCGAGTTTTATAACTCAACAGTTCTTAAAAGTACATTTATCTTATTTGGAACAAAGTCCATAGTTTTGAAAGCCATGTGCTCCATTTTTCTAGAACTGTACCATTTAAAATGCTTAAATGCTCTTCCCTAACAGAATTAAGTCAGCTATATCCATGACTCTTAAACCATCACTTCATATTGGCACATAATCTGCTTCTTGAAAGTGACAGTAGTATCTATATGATGCTTGAGTGGCTGGGATTACTGTAGATGAAGGGAACATTGCTGACAGAGAGATAAGGACCAAGATTATCCACCATAGAGAGAATTGCCATATACATTCATCTGTACTGTTGAAGTTAGCCTAATATCACATAGCTTGCACTTTGCATATGACTGGATGGGTAGAGGAAATGACACATTTTTCCATTTCTGTCCACAAGACTGGTTGTGATTCCTATTGTTGAATTGATCTGATAAATGGGAAATTTTATAGCTGTGGCCAAGATACAGAGCCATATCCTCTTTTTGTTAAGATCAGTACGCCTTCTGGATGTTTGGTGTGGGAGAAAGAGGAAGCATCAGCACACAATATTACAACCAAGTTACAGACGAAGGAGCTTAAATATGAAAATATACATCCAAGAAGTTTGGCTTGATGATTTTACATATGGGATCACTCTAGCCAATGAGTAGAAATAGCAAAATGCCAAAGGAAACATCCTAGAGTAATGCAAGAAAAATATGCACACAACTGATGAGTGAGCAAAAAGTAGTATCATATTTTGAAAAAAAGGAATGCACTGCACATATAAAATTAGAACGTTCCTCCAAGGAAGTCAAAGGAGCATACAATTAAAAGGGGATATGCTGATTATCACAGGTGTGTTGGGAGAGGTGACGCATTCAAAGAGTCTCACAGCATGCAGATCTTTGCCACACGTCACAGAAAATGTCACTGTCCATCTTCCTGCACAACATAAATTGTGTGTTTAGTCACTGTTCCTAATTTAGTTTTGATTTTTTTGGAAGTATGTTTACACCTGAAGTCAGAAAATAATCTACATCTACGTATATGCTATAATATATTGATGCTAGGATGAAATGGAGAAGAACCATCACTGTCACATTGATAACTTTTTAAAAAGCTGCTGAGCAAGAATGTAACTTAATTGTCTTAGTGTCATGAAGGTCTGGATGGGGAAAAACAAGCTCAGACTTAATTGAATGCTGTTTGTCCAAAATACAGAACCATTTTATTGGTTTGAACTATTACTATGGATGGGCTCAAGAACTGATTCCATAAATGGGGGTCTTTCTGGATTTTCAACTCTCGTTGCCTTCGAAAATAATTTGGAACCTTTGGTTGGTGCAAAATGCAGAGATTAGGCTGCAGATTGCTGTTATGTTAGTATTGCGCCTATATTTAATACACTGTACTGGTTACTAAAAGACCACCGGGCATATTTCAGTATTCAGTATTCTTGTTTTGACCTTTAAAGCCTTACATTTAAAGACTTCAAGTATACTTAGAGATGGTCTCTTCTAGGTAGAATCTTCCCAGTTTATGCATATGTCAACGGATACCCCCATCCTTATAACCATCCCATTCAGGGAACTTTGCTTGGAGGAAGTCATTCTTGGTGGTGTTTCTCATGCTTTGAGATCCAAGCTTTATCTGGCAGCATATATAGTCTTCTGCAAGTTGCTGAACACTTTGGTTTCTGTATTTGATCTCTAGTATTCTACTCTTAGGGAACGCGGTGGCTCAGTGGCTAAGACGCTGAGCTTGTCAATCAGAAACTTCGGCAGTTCGGCGATTCGAATCCCTATCGCTGTGTAACGAAGTGAGCTCTCGTTACTTGTCCCAGCTTCTGCCAACCTAGCAGTTTGAAAGCAGGTAAAAAGGCAAGTAGAAAAATAGGGACCACTTTGGTGGGAAGGCAACAGTGTTCCTTGCGCCTTCAGTGTTTAGTCATGCCAGCTACATGAACATGGACACATCTTTGGACAGCGCTGGCTCTTCGGCTTTGAAACAGAGTTGAGCATCGCCCCCTAAAGTCAGGAACAACTAGCACATATATGCGAGGGGAACCTTCACCGTTACATTCTACTCTTTACATGTGTTTATATTTTATATACACTCCAGTAGACAAAAGTGAACCGGGCAATATAAAAGTATTGTAAAATTAATAGTTACTCTTTTATTTCAGGAAATCCAGATGTTGGTTGAGGACAATTATCCTCTCCATGCTGTACCCTAAGAGTAGCTTTGAATGGATGGGCCAGCAAAAAAAAAAAATCATCAGAAGGAGTTGATTCTGGAGCTCCTAACAGTTAGCAACTTTATCACAGGCTGAACTTAGTACCTTAGAT
The DNA here is from genome assembly GCF_964273705.1 of Natrix helvetica. Lineage (NCBI taxonomy): Eukaryota > Metazoa > Chordata > Lepidosauria > Squamata > Natricidae > Natrix > Natrix helvetica. The sequence continues at coordinate 29,599,390 of NC_138552.1, read as the reverse complement.
CCCAGATTTATGGAGTTGGAAAGGAGCATTTAAGCCATCATCCAAGTCTGCTCAACCTGGGCATCCAAATTAAAATATCTACAGCATTCAGACTATTGGATTTGAAATGTTTAGATTTTTTTAAAATAAAAACAGTCCTTTTTGCTGTACATGCATCTCAAGCACTGCGATTATGGATTCTGTTAGATCTGGGCAACGAGAGAACAGACTGCGGACACGAAGTGACTTAACAGCTCTTTATTAGTAGTAGTAGTGATCCAGCTCTGCTCTGTGGCCGGAGGGTTCCCCTTTTATAGTACTCGGGTACGCCTCTCGACCAATCAGAGCGATACCTGTTTCCCGCTGTAGCAGCGGACCAGAGAGGAGACTTCCTCTGATATATGTTAATATCTAACACCCCTCCCCTCCTAGACGGAACGTTGCGGTTAGTAACATAGTCTTTTAGGTATGTTGGAGTTTGCCTTACTCGGGAGGAGCGTCGCAGTTCGGGTTGGTTAGAAGTGGTTGCAGGATCGGATGCTTTTTCTGCTTCGCGTTCGGGGGTTTTCGTGCCTTTGTTGCTAGGGCGTTCCGGAGTTTGCTTGGGGGTTGCTCTGCTTCGTGCTCGATCTCTTGTTCAGACCTGGGCTCGCAGGTGTCATAGTTCTCTGCGTTGGGGCTCTCGAGTGGCTGACTTTGCATTGGTAGGTAGCTCTCGTCCTCTGTTCGAAGGTCTGAGTGTGCTAGGCGACCCCAAAGTTGATCGATGTGCCTTTTCCAGTTCCACCCATCTTCCAGTTCCAACAGATACGATCGTGGACCCGTGATGCCAATGACCTTTGCCGGCATCCACAATGTCCCCCCTGCATAGTTGTGGGCGTATACTGAATCTCCTATGCTAAAATTCCGAATTTTGCTTGTAGAGTCTGGGGGAGCTGTGGCAGAGTAATTTGGGTGAAGACGGTCCAGGTGAGACCGTAGACGGCGGCCCATGAGTAGTTCAGCGGGGCTCCTACCCGTTGTTGCGCTGGGGGTAATGTGTTGGATCAATAGGTAATGGTCAATGCGTGTTTGCCAATCACCTGGACCCATCCTAGCGAGGGCCTCTTTTGCGAATCGCACAATTCTCTCCGCCTGTCCATTTGATGCCGGATGGAATGGCGCGACGAGGGCATGCCGAATTCCCTGACCTGCTAGATATGTCTCAAATTGCATGGCCGTGAACTGGGGCCCGTTATCGGAGACCAGGAGGTCGGGCAGGCCATGAGTGGCGAAAAGTCGCCGTAGAACCTTAATGACTGCCTCTGCCGTGGTTGAAGTCATTAGGACTACTTCTAGCCATTTCGAGTATGCATCCACAACTATAAGGAAGGTCTGACCTTGGAATGGCCCTGCGAAGTCGATGTGTATTCGCGACCAGGGTGCTTTAGGCTTCTCCCATTCTGTGGCGGGCGCTTCCGGGGGTGCTGGTCTCGATTCCTGACATGGGTCGCAAGTGGCCACCCATTCCTCTATTTCTTTGTCCATGTTTGGCCACCAAACGTAACTTCTTGCTAACGCCTTCATCCTAACAATCCCCGGATGACCAACATGTAAAGCATCTAATACATTCCTACGCAAAGCATACGGAATAACAACTCGATCCCCCCACAATAAACAACCTTGTAACACTGAGAGCTCATCCCGTTTTGACCAAAACACTTTGAATTCCGGGCCCACGTTTCCCTTCGGCCACCCCCTCCAAACCCAAGTTTGAACTTGCTTTATTAAACTGTCTTTAGTAGAGAACCTTGCAACATCGTAGGAAGAAACCGGTCCTGAGTCCAAACAATCAATGAGTAGCACCGGTACTTCGGGAGTGGGGTCTGGCAGAAGGTCCGGTAGTGGGCAACGGCTGAGTGCGTCTGCGTGTCCTAGAGTGGAGCCCGGTCGATGAATTAATTTGTATGAGTACGCAGCCAGGAAAACAGTCCACCTGGTCATGCGAGGAGAAAGGGAGACTGGAGTGGGGCGGTTTCCCGCCAAAAGTCCCAACAGCGGTTTGTGATCTGTAATCAGTTCAAAATCGCGGCCGTAGAGGTATTCGTGGAAACGTTTTACTCCAGCTACAGCAGCTAGCGCTTCCCTGTCCATCTGGCTGTAATTCCTCTCGGCCGATGAAAGAGTCCTGGAGTAGAAAGCGATGGGTGCTTCTTTTCCGTCGGGCATCCGGTGGCTGAGGACTGCGCCGACTCCAAAAGGTGATGCGTCGCAGGTCAATACCAGCGGTAGTGTCTGGCTGTATTGGACTAACAGTGAGTCAGTGGTGAGCAGGCGCTTCACTCCGGCAAAAGCTGCAGCTTCGGATCGTCCCCATTTCCATGGTGTGTTCCTCTGGAGTAGACGGTGTAGTGGCTCAGCAACGGTCGCCTTCTGTCTCAGAAAAACGCTGTAGAAGTTAAGTAGTCCGAGGAAGGCCTGCAACTTGGTCTGATTCCGTGGTGTGGGGGCGTCCTGGATCGCCTTAATTTTCTTTGAAGTGGGGTGTATTCCCTGACCATCGATTCTATAACCCAGGAATTCTACGCTAGGCACGTTAATTTGGCATTTTTCCTTTTTGAGGCGGAGACCCTTTTCTCTGATTCTGGCCAAAACAGTTCTGACTCTTTTATTTAATTGCTCCTCGTTTGCAGCGGACACCAAGATGTCGTCAAAATAGGGGATGACTCCCGGTATCCCTTGCAAAAGTCGTTCCATGACGCTCTGGAACAATCCTGGAGCAATACTCACACCGAATTGTAGCCGGTTGCATTTGAATGCTCCTCTATGCGTCACTATAGTTTGGGCCTCCGCTGTGGCGCTATCTACGGGCAGCTGCTGGTAAGCTTGTGCCATGTCTAATTTAGCAAATACCTTTCCTGGCCCCAACAAGTGCAATAAGTGCTGTACTACAGGCACAGGATATGCGCTTTGTTGTAGCGCGACATTAATTGTGCATTTATAGTCCGCGCAGATGCGGACTGATCCGTCTGGTTTGACTGGGGTCACGATGGGCGTTTCCCAGCGCGTGTGATCCACCGGCTCAAGAATTCCTTGCTCCACTAACTTATCTATTTCCGTATCTATTTTTGGGCGGAGTGCAAAAGGCACCCATCTCGGTTTAAGTCGGATTGGCGCCACTTTGGGGTCTAAATTGAATGAAATCGGTTTACCCACATACTTACCAAGACCGGGGCTGAACACATCCTCGAACTCCTTAAAAATCCACTCAGCGCTGCTGTTTTCCACGGCGTTGATTCCGGTGACTTCTAGCCCCAAGGATTCAAACCAATCCAGTCCTAGGAGGTTTTGTAATGGTGCGCTGGCGATGGTCACGGGCAGCTGGGCTATGATGTCCTTGAAACGGATCTGGAACGTGCCTTGGCCTACGATGGGGACTCGGTTCCCCTGGTAGTCTCGTAGCAGGATGTCTGGAACGCGTAGTTGGCTCTTTTTGAGGCTAGGGATAGCCTGTTTTATGGATGCCCATGAAATGATCGTCAGGGACGATCCTGTGTCAACTTCCAGCTCGCAAGGTGAGCCCTCCAAGAGGACTGTGACTTTCAGCTTTTGTGACCGCTTGGTGCGGACCTGACTTATTGTGGTGAGATATGTTCGCAACTCCTCTCTCTGGGTCAACTCTATCTCAGCATCCGAATCCTGAAAATACTCTCGTTGAGCGTCTTGATAGAACGCTCTTTCAGCTCTTTGTGTGTGATCTCTCTGGGGATACGCTCGCTCAGCTCTTTGGGAATTTTCTCTCTGGGTAAACACTTGTGGATTTCTCTCTGGGCGCCCTTTATGATTTCGCCAAGCCCCTGGGGTGGGCTTCTGTTGGCGGTACATGGGTGGTTGCCTTGAGGCAGGGGCTTCGCTCCAGCACACTCGTGCGATGTGCCCCAGTTTGTCGCAGTGCGAACAAACAACGTTCCTGAACCGACAGGTAGACCGGGGGTGATTCCCTCAGCAGCTTGCGCAGGGCGGCAAACGGGATCCGGGTCTCCCCCCAGGTCTCACGTGACTGCTCCGCATCAGGTGACTTTCCTCGAGCTCGGGATCCCCGAAATCTGGAATGGTGTCCTCGTAGTGGACTCTGGTGTGTCTTGGCGCTGGCTGGCCTGTGTTGAATCCGCGTTGAATGGTCTCCACTGATCTGTCTGCTGCTTCTGAAGCTCTTGCCTCGTCGAGTACAATCTGTAGGCTCAAATTGGTTTTGGCTAACAGCCGTTTTTGTAGGGAAATGTCTCTCAGCCCGCTAACGAGTCAATCCATAATCTGCTCATCCAGGTCTCTGAATCCACAATGTGTGGCTGCTTTTCGTAGGGCTGCAACGTACTGGTTGATAGATTCTCCGCCTTCTGGTTCCTCGTGTTGAATGCTTGGCGGCAAACATGGCGGGAAGGTTTTGGCGTGTAATGAGTCTGTAGAGCCTGTTGCAACGCCGCCCATGATACTGCCTGTATTGGAGTAGGCGCGGTGAGGTCTCTGGCCGTGTTGAAGACTTCTTTTCCGCAGTAGCCGAGGAAGATGTTCTTCTTCCGGGCGTCAGTGATCCCCGTGTATTCGTTCGCTTCGAGAAAACACTCGAAACGAATCATGAAGGCTTCCCATTCGTCGTTCTCTGGGTCGAATGGAGCGAGGGGAGTGTGCATCGCCATCTTCTCTCGTTTGAATTTGCCGCGCTGTGGTGACCTAAGATGGCTGCCGGAATTTCTGCCGAATTCCTAGGCTGGATCGAATCCGGAGATTCTGGAGGTAGCGTTCTTCGTCCTATCTGTCTCTCGATCCCATCCTCGTCGCCAATGTTAGATCTGGGCAACGAGAGAACAGACTGCGGACACGAAGTGACTTAACAGCTCTTTATTAGTAGTAGTAGTGATCCAGCTCTGCTCTGTGGCCGGAGGGTTCCCCTTTTATAGTACTCGGGTACGCCTCTCGACCAATCAGAGCGATACCTGTTTCCCGCTGTAGCAGCGGACCAGAGAGGAGACTTCCTCCGATATATGTTAATATCTAACAGATTCATTGCTGAAACTTTTCTTTTTCAGTTATTAGATGCAGTATCCAAGAGTCACAGCAGGTAGCAGCACATAGCAGTCTTTGGTTGATACTAGAAAAAAGCCAAGATTAGGGTGTACTTGAGAGGTCATTTGATTAGAAAAGCCAGTTCTAGGCTATTGGTTAGGATTGGAAGTCAGCATGTACGCTTAAAGAATGGCAAACCACATTTTTATTGTTTTGACGCGATCTACACAGACATGCCTGTGTGATCACCAGGAGCTGAGTTTGATTCAAGGAAGTTCTTACCTTACTTCTTAGCAGGAATAGCCAACACTCCAGAAGATAGACTTAAGATACAGAAGGATCTTGACAAACTTGAACATTGGGTGCTATCTAGCAAAATGAAATTCAATGGTGAAAAAAGTAAGGTTCTACATTTAGGCAAGAAAAATCAAATGCACAGATATAGTAGAGGTGGTGCCTCACTCAATAGTAGTAACTATGAGAGGAATCCTGGAGTCCTATTGGACAACCATTTGAATATGAGCAAGCAGTGAGTTGCAGTTGCCAAAAAAACCCAACACAGTTCTAGGCTGCATAAACAGAGGGATAGAATCAAGATCACGTGAAGTGTTAATACCACTTTATAATGCCTTGGTAAGGCCACACTTGGAATACTGCATTCAGTTTTGGTCACCACGATGTAGAAAAGATGTGGAGACTCTAGAAAGAGTGCAGAGAAGAGAAACAAAGATGTTTAGAGGACTGGAGGCTAAAACATATGAAGAACGGTTTCAGGAACTGGGTATGTCTAGTTTAATGAAAAGGACTAAGGATGACATGATAACAATGTTCCAATATATCAGGAGTGGCCAGAAAGAAGAGGGAGGGTCAATCTATTCTCCAAAGCACCTGAGGGTAGGACAAGAAGCATTGGTTGGAAACTAATTAAGGAGAGAAGCAACCTAGAACTGAGGAGAAATTTCCTGACAGTTAGAACAATTAATCAGTGGAACAACTTGCCTCCAGAAGTTGTGAATGCTCCAACACTGGAAGTCTTTAAGAAGATGTTGGATAGCCATTTGTCTGAAATGGTATGGGGTTTCCTGCCTAGGCAGGGGGTTGGACTAGAAGACCTCCAAGGTCCCTTCCAACACTGTTATTCTATTTGTGATTCTATTTGTGATTTCCAAGCAGTTTTGAAGGGCAATCAGAAACATCTTTTGAGGGACGCTAAAGCTAAAAACTACATACCATATATGTGAAGAAGAAGTTGCACATGCATGGATCAAAACTTTCTAACCCCTTAGGAAAGGAGAGTGTCATTTATTCATATAGGACTGGAAAGAAAAGAAAAGAATCCATTCTCCTATAGTCCACTTTCTTATCCAATGACAACTATTATCTTTTATATTTATTATTATTTGGTAAGCATGAGTGGGGAGCCTTCTCAGCACAATCCTCATGATTTCAGTGCATTTAAAATGCAGTTTATAAATCAGTGCTATAGCTGAAACTCAGTTTCACTTACTCTTGGCATTGTAATAAGGCCAGGGTTCATTGTTTTTCCTTTATTCTTGTTGAATTGATGTGAAATGCTATGACAATGCATTATTGGGGGAAGTTAAAACAAGTAGGAGGTAGGGAAAACACTTGTTTAAATGTTTCTATATTTTGAACCGGGGCTGCAGATTATAGAGCGTTTCAGAAATGACCTTGGAGAAACTATGTAAAGCTGAACCCTGGAAAACAAAACAAATCTAAGGAAGAAACCCAGAGTAGCTCAAACTCCATGGAACATAAGAGGGAGGGGAAACAAAATGCAGTTACATTCTGTTACTACTGTCATCATCATCTTCTTTTAACGAGCCCATAATCCCCTGCGGGGTGGAATCTGGGCAACTAAATGGAACTGAGTGTTTACTGGCCGGATGCTCTACCTGTTGCCAATGCAGAGTTTTGATCAGCAGATACATTCTCATTGTGCCCAGAGAGAGAAATATCTGCCTCTACCTAGGATTATGAGGTGAGAGCTCCACCTCTAGGCCACTGCACCACTCCATTCTGTATATCCAGTCAAAGTACAGTCAATATGTATCTAATTTCTTTTTAACTTTCGTGATATGTGTTTTTTAATGTTGTACGCCGCCCTGAGTCCTTTGGGAGAAGGGTGGCATATAAATCCAATAAAACAAACAATAAAACAAACAAACAAAGTACATTTTTAAAGCCAGTATCTTCATAGATACTTCAAAAGTACGTTTAGTACATTTAGTAAACTTACTAAAATGTTCAATGTGCCAAAATACAAGGAACACTTATATTTAAATTTAAATAAAACCAGTGTGAATTTGTTTTCTTTTTTTGCTCCATCTACTACTTTGAATTTACCCATTTCCAGGTCTTCAAAAGGCCTACATATCCTCATTCAGTTGCAAGTTAGTCACTGGAGTTATACTTGTAGTTTGCAGGTAGTCCTCAAGTGACACCCCATTATTTAGTAATCATTTGAAGTTACAACGGAAAATGATTTATGACCAGTTTTCACACTTACAACTGTTGCCCCATGGTCATATATTTAAAACCCTATTGCTTAGCAACTAGCATGTATTTATGACTGTTATCTGCTGCCCCAGTGTCATGTGATCATCATTTGTAACTTGCTCAGCCAGTGCCCAACAAGTAAAATAAAGGGGGGGCGAGCTGGATTCACTTAATGACTGTGTGATTCACATAAGAACTGTGTCAAAAAATCATAAACTGGAGCAAAACTACCTGTCTTAGCAATGGAAAATTTGGCCTTGGTTGTGATTGTTAAGTCAGACTATCAGTACTTGTCTATACATTTTGGGCATTTTGATTTTAAGAAGAGTTTTTGATTTGAACAAGGTAAGTGAAATATGAAATACTAGCTGTATGCCCATGCTTCGCGACAAAACCATGTGATCAGGATATGCAGGAGGAATTGGCTCAGTGGTGGTCGGTGATTGAAACACATAGGGAATATTGCACCCACCGTCTTGAGTCTGGAAGCAGTTCCATAGGAGGAAAGCGTGGACATTTTGGTGAGGTACTGACGTTTAGTACTGTAAGGAGCCCCAGACTGTTCCTGAGTGAAGGAGTGGAATGTCTGCCAGTTTGAACTTGGAACAGAGTTCTTTTCAGGTGGGAAGGGGGAGTATAACTCCTTAGCACCAGAGTGTGCTAAGGATTTGATGGTCATTTTGAAAAATCCTTTCTTAGCGAGCACCTAGAAGCCAAGGGAACCATACGTGCCAAATTTCAAGTTTGTAGGCTTCACGGTTCTGGAGATTTTGTGATGAGTGAGTGGTATTTGCCTTTTATACAGATTTTACTTCTCCAATAGTGGAGCATGCTCTGATTGTTTTTTAAGAAGCAGAATCCTTGTTAGAAATGAACTAATAACAGCTGTAATGATTTGCATGAAAGCTACAATATGTCAGCGTTCCAAATATCATGCAGAATTAAATCAGAGTCCAAAGCAGAGCTATCCTTAAAAGTTCCAATTTAATAAGCCAGACATGTTGGCACATCTGTGGGATCCCGAATCTGAAAGCTTTCTGGGTTACCACCCAGTTTAAAGTCTTGCCCCCACACTCACAAGTTCATCACATGGTCCAATCTTCCTCTGCCACGCTGGCATTTTCACCCATCTAGTTCCGGTCAGGTGCAGAGGTGCAGAGACAAAGAATGACCTTGGGCTTTTAGAAAGGAAATGACGACAACACATTCTACAATTCTACTCCTTACTATTCCCCCTCCCAATTACTACACTAATGAAACTGCATAGGAAAATAATAGAGTGTGGCAGGCCAAAAATCCTAAAAGGAATATAACTGCAGGCCTGACACAATATCCCTCCTAATTCAAAATATAGTCCACTCGGCTAGACAGCCAGCATTTTCTCCTTAAAGGTGTGGCTGTGCAATCTTTCTCTAAAGAGCAAGCAGCAGCCTAGTTGATTAACTTGAGAATTCTATCCTCACATAATCCCTTTCAATCAGTTTTGATTGCCCGAGATCTGGAGTGCAGCCATAGGCTCATTTCCAAAAAAAAATTTAAAAAATGAATGATTGGCTAGGAACTTCATCACTAGAGCAAGTTTGGAATAGTGGTTTTGTTGAACCTGCATTTCTTTGTATTCCCCATATAGTTCTTTCCCCTGCGTATACATTTATAAATAAAGCAGTGATTCCATAGGAAGAAATCCATTGTGTCTCCAGCAAAGATAATTGATCCTTTGAAATTAGTTTCAAGACAGCTGCTGTCTCCAGGATCAGAAGAGGGTAGCAAAGGTGTTATTATTTTATATTTCAAGTGGCCTCAGTCACTGTGATTAGAGAATGACAGAGTCAGAAAGATTCAGAAGGCCGCTGCTTTTCAGGGATCAAAATTTAACCGTCTATGACAGATAGTAATCTGGTCTCTGCTTGAACACATCCTGAAGGAATATATCTACCATCTTCCTTGGCAATTGTTTCTACTGTCACATTTATATTATTGTTAAAATCATTTTTTTTTAAAAAACACCCAGAATTTGCCTTCCTATATTTTAAAGCTATTGTGCTGTGTCTCTCATCAAAGGTGACTTCTCATTGTTAACATTCCCAAATATTTCAATCTTTCCTCACCGAACCAATTTCTCATTCCCAGATTATTGCTCTTGTCTGACCCCATCAGCATTATGACCTTTTCTCTTTCCATATTGTTTTTCAAGTTATTAATTTTGCATTTGTGTCTGTTAAATTTCATGCTGTTATTTTCAGCTCCTTTTTATGAAGCAATTACCTTGAATTTTATTTCTGCGGTTGGGGATATGAGCTGTTCTTTGTAATTTTATGTTATCTGTAAAATTTATAATTAGTCCCTGCATCTTTTCATCCATGTCATTAAGGAAAATGTTGAAGGGCCTAGGACATTGGTGCATCCATTTAATAGGTCCCTCGAATTTAATGAGGAGCTGTTAATGAGCAATCTGAATATATATATTTAGCTAATTCTGCATCCAGTTAATTGTTAGGGTACCTACCTAGCCCTCTGTTAGTTATCTTACTAATCAGAATTTCACATGATACTTTGTCAAATGCTAAAATCAAGATATTTACATCTACTGCAGTTTCATAATTGACTTTCATAATAACAAAGGTTATTTGATCAAAATGACATATGTCAGTTTGGCTTATTTATAAATCCATGCTCAATTCTAGTGATTGCTGCATTGTTTTCAAGGTACTCATAGATCAGTTACATTAAAGGTAAAGGTTCCCCTCACACATACCGTATGTGCTAGTCATTCCCGTCCCTATGGGGCGGTGCTCATCTCCGTTTCAAAGCCGAAGAGCCAGCACTGTCTCAGTGGTCATGTGGCTGGCACGACTAAATGACAAAGGTGCACAGAATGCTCTTCACTTCCCACCAAAGTTGGTTCCTATTTTTCTACTTGCATTTTTACACGCTTTCAAAATGCTAGGTTGGCAGAAGCTGGGACAAGTAAGGGGAGCTCACTCCATTATGCGGCACTAGGATTCGAACTGCCAAACTGCTGACTTTTCTAATTGACAAGCTCAGCGTCTTAGCCACTGAGCTACCATGTCCCTCAGTTACTTTATAGTGTGCTTAAAAATATTTAGTCTGCTTAAAAATATCAGTTACACCTCAATTACTTTATAGTCTGCTTAAAAATATTCCTACTGTAGGTATCCAAGTTAAATTGACCACTCTATTTCATTGGAACCAATGAAAATTGGTTTTCTCTTCTTTTGGAAATTGGCAACAATTCATGCATATGATCACCTTACTCTTCCTCTAGAACAGCGATGGCGAACCTTTTTCGGCTTGCGTGCCATAAGTGGGGGGAGGGCAGGAGGGTAGTGTGCGGGCGTGCCGCACCTATAATGCAATGTGCAATCCCCCCAGTGCGCATGCACGCACTACAGGTGCTCCCCCCATTTTTTTGCATGCTTTTTTTGCACTCCACAGGCTCCAGAGGCTTTATAGGAGCCTGGGGAGGGCGAAAACAGCCTCCCTTGGAAGCCCTCCGGAGGCTTGAGGGACCTTCAGGACGCTTCCCTGAAGCCTCCGGAGCAGTCAAAACAAACTTCTGAGCAAACTGGAAGTGACTTCCGGTTTGCTTGGAGGGTCGTTTTGAGCTCCGGAGCAGTCAAAATGAACCTCCGAGCAACCAGAGGTCCGTTCCTAAACTTCCGGTTTGCTTGTAGGGCCGCTTTTTTGTGTCAGGGAAGCTCATGAAGCCTCCGGAGGGCCTCCGGGGAGGGGAGTCTCTTTTCACCCTCCCCAGGCTCTTATAAAGGCTCTGGAGCCTGAGGAGGGCGAAAAATGGCTTTAAAAAAGGGTGAACTCAGCTGGCCAGCTGACAGGACAGTGCCTTGCGTGCCCTGACAAATGGCTCCACATGCCATCTGTGGCATGTGTGCCATAGGTTCGCCATCACTGCTCTAGGATTTCTCAGAGGTAATATATAAAGATTTGCCTGTACTATTACAAGTTCTTTGAGTTCTCTAGAATGCCATTGTTCTGGCCTTGGGGATTTAAATATTTAAAACAAAAATATGTCCCTCAATCATGTTTAGATAAATCTCTAATTCTATCATTTCATCCTACTCTTCACAATTGCTAATACTTCACATACTTTTTTTAGTGGACAAAACTGAACTAAAACAACAGTTGAGTATTAATTAGCTCTCCTTTTTATCTTCTTTATTGGACTGGTTGAGTGATTTGTTTTTCTAAATTTTGCATACTTTTCGATAAGCCTTTGTTGTTTACTCTTGGTATCTTTCACTGACCTCTAAATTATGAGTTTTAGCTTGTCTGACATAATTTCTATAAATTGAAACTATATCCGTGTATTCTTCTGTGGTGAACTGACAGTATTTTTTTACCCATTTCAATCTTCAGATATTCCTTAAGCATTTTGAGCAGATAAGGTGCAAGGCTAGGGCTGCTGAATTGTCAACAGCAATTATGACTGAGAATGACTGGCATTAGTTATGCCTAAAGCTGTGTTGGACTATTACTGTGGCTAATATCCAGGTTGGTTTGCACCCAGCACGCTCCCAATCACTTCCTATATCTAGATCAGAGCAAGCATACATGTCACTGAGTTCAGCTAACAAAATATAGTTTGATGTTTATTTCTCAGTAAATATCAAAAACAGTTAACTGGCAAAAACAAGACACGACACATGCAAAGGCAGAGAGAGAGGGGGGGAAGCATGAATAGTTAAACATTTACATTACCTATAAAGCTGTATCAAAAGGTACAGGACATTTCGGAACTGCTAGAAACAGTGCTGTGGGTAATGAACATGGACAGGCCCAAAGGAAATAGCCTTTGGTGATTCCTACAGTAAGCCTTTGATGTTCATAATAGCAGCAAAGTAGAGATGGCAAGTTGATCCCTCACGTCTTCTGGACCATGGAGGTAACAATTTGGTGGATGGGACAATGTGTGTCACAAGACCTACATATATCCATAGTTTGGGCCGTGTTTTTGTTACCTAACACATACACAAACTTGTAGATCACCCCTTGCTCATGTGTAAAGCTTGTGTTTTAAGAGGCATGTGATCTACACAATGTGTTTACGTTTGCTCCTGTTTGCTTGGTTGCAGCTGATCACTGCATCAACTCACTGGGCCACTTTGGTCATGAAGCTTCACATAGTTTACCTGGTGGCCTTCTTTAAAGAGAATTGCTCTGCTTACACCATGAGCTTCTCTATTCTATGTGACTCTTTCAAAACTCTTTCATGAACTCTCAGGAAGGGTCTGGGAATCATGTTTCTGTATTTTATTGATATCTAAAGACTATTTAAAAACCAAACTACTATATGGTACAGCACAGTTTGTGTACCCCTGTCTTTGACCCACCGGGATCTAGTGATTCAAGGTGTTCATTCACATCCAAGGAGGAAATCTGGTGATTATCTCTCAGCCAAATCTACTGAAAGTTGTTGCTCTGTAGGAAAATTGGAAGAGGATGTGCTATTAATGCGACCTTGAATGTTTATGCATGTTGCAGTCTCTCAAAGATAAAGAATCGTCAATAAGAAAACAAACAAATGAATCATTAAACAATATTCCCTTTCCCCACCCTCACCTAATTATCATTACCGCAGTTTACAGAGATAAGTTATTGTCCCACTAAGTGCTAATATTAATCCAAGGTTATACAATAAGTTTGTCTGGTTGGTGGAAATATAAACTTGGATTTCTCAGTGTACATCAGATGTTTTAACTGGAATATGAGGTTTAGGAAAAGTAGGTCAAGTAGTAAAATCTGAATTCCTCTCCTTTTAACCCCAGACACTGGTAAATATATATATATAGTGGATAAAATATTTTTTCTTCCAGCCAGACTGAATAACAGTAAGCCCCTGAGTTATATGTTTCATAGCAAATATGACTTTTCAAAAAGTGAAAGAGATGCTTTTGTTGGATAATAAATTTTCTGCTGTGCTGAGATAGGCCAACACTGAAATACGTTTTTTTTTCTTAATTGCAACTCCTATTAAAGCAAATGTAGGAAGTGAAAATCATAGAAACTGCCAAGCGAAAGACATATTTACCAGAGTAATATATATAATATATAATATATATAGTTAACTCTTGCAACATTTATCCTCATTACCTATACAATATTTATTCTAATGATAATTTCCTGCTACCAATTCTACTGATCTTTTGTCATTAGATATTATTTGTCATGCATAGGTAACTCTATAGTACGGCAAATGATGTGTTTGATATAATACATTTTAATTTCAGCATAAAAGTAATTTTAAACATCTAAGGTTTGCTAAAAAGTGGGCGGAGGAGAAAGTAAAATAATATTGAAGTAAAATATGTTTTAATAATAGTCTTTATTTTCTCTACAATTAATAGCAATAGCACTTAGAATTATATACCTCTTCACAGTGCTTTATAGCCCTCTCTCTAAGCTGTTTACAGAGTTAGCATATTGCTCCCAACAATCTGGCTCCTCATTTTACTGATCCCGGAAGAATGGAAGGCTGGGTCAACCTTGAGCTGGTCAGGATCAAACTCCAAGGTCGGTAAAATTAGGATCCAGATTGTTGGGGGCAATATACTGACTCTGTAAGCGACTTATAGAAAGGCTTGTACAGCACTGGGAAGCAGATATAGGTCTAAATGCTATTGCTGTATACTACTACATTTTTCCTGTCTTTTTGTACCCCCTCTAATTAGCCCAAATGGTGCATTATACTGGAACATTTTTTGAATCAAGATAGGTCAAACCAGTTAACTTAAAGAATGCATAAAATTCCAACCCATTACTACTGTGATGTTCACCAGTTTTATTTGCAAAGTTCTGGATGTTTCAGCATCCCCGCGGTCATGTGAGTAATTACTCTTTTAAAGTGATGGTAGCACCATCCAGAATTGTAGTTAAAATATATTGTAAACCGTGTTGCACCATGCGGAAAGAGAAGAGGGATCATATCATAGTCAACAGATGACACCAAACATAATGAGATTACACCAGACTGCACTGTCTTTTATAGCATGTCCTAACAGTTGTATACAGTAGTTCATAGTAACTCTCTTTTCCAAAATTATCTTTCAGAATAACATAGTCCACTTTTTTCAGATCATGCTGTGCTGGTTCAACAACTGAAATTTAGTGCCAGAATGCCAAAAATCAGCAGCACAGTTTCCTGTCACTTAAAGAGGTTAATTTATTATTTTAAGCCTGAGAGTAGTGGGTATACAGTTGTAAAATAATTTACACAAACCTTCCCAGAAGTTGAAAACACTTAGGCAAATTGGAACCAGAAATTGTTTAATGCAATTTGGCTCAATGTAGCTTTTGGCATGGAAAAAATAAATAAAAATGTACCTCATTCCTAATATTGTGAGTTCTTGGGAAGCTGACATAACACAGTTTTACTCCCGATTGTTTTTGTTATTTGTCAACTTTTGTTTTTATACACATTCTCTCAACAAGATTGCCACGTTGACTTTTTTTGCAGCTATATAAATTTCTTGCATATTGCGCTACTTGCATTATTTTTTGAGTTTCTTATCATTTTAAGTCAAAACAAATGAGGCAATTGCTATATTCTGATCATTTGATATATTGTGTTTATGTTTCTGAACTAAAAGTTATGCATATTTTGTTTGTTTCATTTACTTGTTCATGAGCATATAGGCAGTAAAAGCCTTGGGTATTATATTCCAATACTTTGCTATTGCTTTATTGTGGAGTTTTATTGCCATTTTATTGTGAGGCTTACAAAAACTACCGTAACTTGCTGGATTTCTGATGCAGCACTCAAATGTCTCTCTGTAGTGTTTTCTTTTCTTTTTTGCTTCCATCCTCTATAGGATTTTGCTTGAATCCTTTATCAAGTTTGCCATACCTCTGCTAAACATGAGAAATCTGACATTTGGAGCGACAATGATTCAAATTAGTGCTTATTGCATACTTTCTTCCCCCTGCAAATAGCGCCATTGTCAAAGTCTTTTATGGAGAACTCTTGCCTCTCTTACCATCTCATTGCTGGGAAATGAAGGAGAATTAAAATCTATTTGTTGAATATCTTGAGATACTCAAACAGAAATGCCATTTTTTTTCCAGGTAATCTGAAGGATAAGCATTGTCAGGTTTCGAAGTGATGAAACCCATTCAAAAGATATATGCAAAGTCCGTCTTCCAAAACAAATTTCTTTTTTATTTAGGTAGACATCAAATTGGCAAAGTCTGTTGTAATTCCAGATCTGACAGAAACTGGAATTTCAGCACATACCGTATTTTTCGCCCTATAAGACACACTTTTTTACTCCAAAAAAGAGGATGAAAATCTGGGTGCGTCTTATACGCCGAATGTTTAATGTTTCCATTAACAAACCGTTCAAAGTTCTGATGCGAGAGGAGTGGAACACCTGGATGGCAGCTGGGAACCATGATCTGACGTCTTACTGGGCGGATGAAGAGGCCCACTATCACACAAGTGTGTGAATGGGTTAAAAGGCCATGGGACTCCGTGAAGGAGGACATTGTTGTAAAATCCTTCAAGAAGTGTGGCATTAGTAATGCCTTGGATGGAACAGAAGACGACGTCTTATTTGACACCAGTGAGGAAGAAAGTGATGACAATGACTGCGTGGATCTGTCCTTCCTCATTTCTGATAGCAGCGAAGAAGAGGAATTCTTGGGGTTCAAATAAAAATATTACAGCCTTATTTTTGTTACTTTCACTATTTACTGACTTTACTGACTGTTAATTAGAGTAAAGATAGTTCTTAATATGTTACATGGTTGACAGAAAATTGTTCTTAAACTGCTGTTAACTTTATACAGTTGATATAAAATATTTTACTACAGTATTTGGTTCAGAATCTTTTTTTTCTAGATTTTCCTCCTTTAAAATTGGGTGCGTCTTATATTCCGGAGCGTCTTATAGGGCGAAAAATACCGTAATATTGAAAAGTAGAAACATCCCACAAAAGTCACATTCCCCAATAAAAGCAAGAATCATCATCGCCCAGTGTCTTCAACTCCACCTCCAGCTCTCAGCAAGGACAGCCTCTGTTCCCACGGGAAAGACAGTCACCTAGCCAAAACAATCCTCACTATCTATCCACTCTCCCCACCTTAAGATTATGGGGAGTCCAAAAAAACCCCTTACATAGTAAAGAGAAAGAAAAGGAATAAATGAGTATAATAGAGAGCTAAATATAATGGCTACACATATGTCAATTTAGGGTTTGACAAGCATATTATAAAGAAGAATTAGCACATTTCTCCAGACTCTAGGAATGCTACAATTTTTTTGACAGTTCATCTGTTTTTAAATTGCTTAGCAAATACAAGCTAGTGAGTACATTGTGGTCCTTTGCAAAACAGGCTTTCCCCAGTGCCCATGAAATATATCCTATCTTCCGCCTGTGATTCTTTGTGCAAGAATTCTTCAAAGGAAATTTTGCTGCATGTACTACTTAAGTTGAAAATATAGGAAGCATAAGATTTACTTTTGTGGGCTTGCCTAAGTATCATTAATATGTGGCTTCTGTTCCTCCACTTAGCTTGAGGTTGCATTATTCAAAGTAATAGAAATACAGAGATTTGGAAAGCATGGTTTGGTAACAGAATGTACTGAAAATGAATTCAGAGAGAAAGTTTTTCTCTGGGTTATGTTTTTGTGGCTCAGCAGGATAGCATCTGTATTGAAAATAAGTGGGAATGAAGATGAATATAATCAAGATCAAGGGGACTAGCCATCTGATTCACCAATGGTTTTTGTAGGGACTTACATCTCATCTTAGTCCAACAGCTTCATGCAGGTTGGCTCCCTTCCTTCCTTCCTTCCTTTCTCTTGGCAGTGATTGTGCATCATGACTCACCAAATAGTAAGGAAGAAGGAATACAGCTTTATAGCAATATGATGATCCCTGGGAATGTTTGCTACTATTTCTGTTTAAGAATAACATGGCCAGTGTGGACTAATTCCTCTATCTCTGCTGACTCCATCCTATTGATTAAAATATTTGTAGGTGGAAAACTTAGTCCCTTGGAGGCTTCTTCAAGGATATTTTATAAACGAGTAGCAAAGATAGGAAAATACTGAGTGATCGTAGTCCACTTCTTATACAATGCACAAAATGGAATGTGCAAGATGAATTTGAATCCCCTAATACAGTAGATTAATGTTGGCACACAAAACTACCACTACATTTTCAACCCTGTCAAATAGAAAAAAATAGTGAGAATGATTGTATTGACATATAAACCTTGTATATTATTACTATTGAGCCCTGCTGATGCAGTGATTAAAGTGCTATATTGCAGGCAAACTCTGCCCACAGTTTGAAGTTCGATCCTAATGGGCTCAAGCTTGACTCAGCCTTCGATCCTCTGAGGACTCAGATTGTTGGGGGCAATATGCAGAAAATGGTTCTACATTGTAAAATGCCCAGAGAGTGTTATAAATCACTATGGGTTGATATATAAGAATAAATGCTATTAATATGGCTATTATTTACAAGCAGAGTGAGTCTACTTTGGTGGGTTTTTTGTTGTTGTTTAGAGTTTCTCTTTATTTCCCTTATGTTAAAATAGTTGGAATCCTCTAAGCTTTAGATTTGTTCAGCTTCAGTTACAGAAGGGCAGATTTCAGTTAAACTACAGAGAAACCAATAATGAGACCCGGAAGAGTGACAACTTTTTCATTTCCAAAGCTGTTGAGGCAATGATCTACATCTATATCTTGGAAATGTGTCTATTTTGAACCATTCTTTTCTTATTTACAGTTAGGGAAAATTTAATTTCAACCTAGCCTGAGTTGTAAATTTCCTTCCTTCCTTCCTTCCTTCCTTCCTTCCTTCCTTCCTTCCTTCCTTCCTTCCTTCCTTCCTTCCTTCCCTCCCTCCCTCCCTCCCTCCCTCCCTCCTTCCTTCAGATTATTTCTTATGTTGCTATTTTCTTATTTAAACAAGGAGTTTAAAAAGTACACAGTGACACAAAAAAGGGAGGGGAGGTGATATCAGATATCAGAATAATAACTTGTATTATTGACACCGATTTCCATTTTTTAAACTACTCAAAATAATTCTCATCATTTGCCTAACGTAAGAAAAAAGGCTGGTTTGTGGTAGCATATACTTTCTTGTAGGCAAATCACGTATTTCCTGAATGTCAGTTTTAAACTATAAAGGATCATTTCATTTAGTAAAGTTTAATTTTACTTTTAGAAAGCATCCCTTAGGCCCCCTTCACCAGATTTCATTATTCTGAGCTAATTGGGGCAATGAGTGAATTAAATCCTTCGACAGTAGTAGTAATAGTAATAGAATCTCTTCTGCTTTATAATCAAACCCATGAACAAGTATTTAACTTGATTGTGTGCATCTGTTTGTGACTTACACATCACGGATGATAGCTTCCAATGCTATCCACTTTTATGGTGTCTCTTGTGACATTTTAATGTTGAATGTTTTCTCTTTTAGTTTTGATTTGTTGAGGAAGTATTTGAAAAGTGAAGGAAATATTTCTGTTTGGATATTAAAAATGTTAAAGTATGATAGGTAACTAGAATTACCGTGGTGGCGCAGTGGTTAGAATGCAGTACTGTACGCTAATCCTGCTGACTGCCGACTGCCAGCAGTTCAGCAGTTCGATTCTCACTGGCTCAAGGTTGACTCAGTCTTCCATCTTTCTGAGGTCAGTAAAATGAGGACCCAGTTGTTGGGGGCAATAGGCTGACTCTGTAAACTGCTTAGAGAGGACTTTAAAGCACTATGAAGCAGCATATAACTGCTATTGCTAGAGTTACTTGAACTGAACTAATCTGCATATTTGTGTAAAAGCAAAATGATATTTTGGAGGTATCCTCAGAATCTGATAATTTTGACCCAAAGAACTTCATATTATCATGATGCAAATTTTATCCCTTTTGTATGTCTGCATGATGATACAGTACACGCCCCCAAATCTTGCATTGTGCTATTGTGATCCTTGTCTATGGAGATTCTCAGTCATCCAGGTCTTGATTGTCCCAAGTGCTTTTTTTCTCTTTGTTTTTCCTTAAAGATGTTTTGCTTCTCATCCAGAGGCAACATGTCTTCAGGGGGAAAAAATGAAGTCCCACTTTTGGGATATTGTGATCCTTGTTTTGTCCTATAGATGCCTCTCAAATTTACTGTGATAAGAGGAAAATTAGTTGCACAAGATCACCAGTGCAAAATCATCTGAAATAAACTATTTCATTTCAGGGTTATCCGTATCATTCTTCAATGACTATAAACTGCACTTCTGAGCTTTATCCTAAGGTACAGCCTTAAATTTATCTTTTGAAGTGAAATAGGGAGAAATGAGAATGACCAACTTAGGTGATTCCTAAGGCATCAGGCAGCATCTTCCAATAATAATTGAAGTATTTGCACTTCCTGTGTGTTTGTACTGTTTCATCTATATTGTTTTGGGTTATCATTTTAATTTTAATGACCAAAGTTTATTGCTTGCCTTTGCCTGAAATATTACTGAAATAATAGTCATCTATGGATGTGAAATGGTTCTTTTTGGGATGCACTTAATGTCACTGGTGGAAATTAGCAGCTCAGCATGATTTGGATGCTTCTCAGGGGTGGGTTCTGGCTGGCACTACTGCCAGTTCGCTCATGCGCATGCTTCGCTCGTGCAAGCACTTGCTGCACACTGCACATGCATGTGCAATGCAATAGAAATTGTTAGATAAAAAAACATGGAAATGAAAGATACCAGAGAATGTTACCAATAGAAGAATAATAGAATGACATTGAATATAACATAAAGATATATTATTATTGGATAGATGGAAGATGATGTAATGGATTGTTATAATGTAAACGATCCCAATATTTAGTATAGTCGTTGAAAGTGAAGGCATAAATAGTGATAGTCAAACAAATAAGATACAATGATAATAATGTATATAAATACATTGGATTTGATAATATGTGATTTCATATAAATTTCTAGTGATGACTATGGAAAGAATGCACAAAAACCTTGTAACCAATCGACACACTGTATGAGATGAAAGATGGTTTTATGTTTTATGTCTTGTTTGTTTATATCTGTCTCAAAATAAAAAATTTCTACAAAAGAAAAAAGAAAGAAAGAAAGAAAGAAAGAAAGAAAGAAAGAAAGAAAGAAAGAAAGAAAGAAAGAAATTGTTCCGTGCATGCGCAGAACTGAAAAACATGATGGCGGTGACGATGGCGGTGACTGGGGAACTGATTTGGGGGTATGGCAGGTCTGGGTCACTGCCGATTCCAGCAACCCAGTCCACCAAACCACTATCAGTTTGGCCGAACTGGTCTGAACCAGTAGGAAGCCACCACTGATGCTTCTGGATTGAAAGGATTAGCCAGCTATAAAATATTATCCAGGGGACGCCAGAATGTGTTAACAGCACACAATCTTCGGGGAGGCTCCTTTCATGACCTCTGAAATATGTATGTATACTATATCTTCTTGATTATTTTTCCACTACTTTCCTCTGTCTGGACCCCCTACAGTAAATTATTAGCTGAACATCCTACAGCTTTTTAGGGACATAGCTGAAACCCAAAAGTTCAACCTGGTGCCTGATGTATTATTCAATAGGGCTGTGCCTCATTTTAAAATCATTTGGAAGAAGATATTTGGAACTTGCTCAAGGGAAATGCCTCACCTCTCTTTATTAATTCAAGTGTAATGGTATGTGGAATGACCTGGGAGGTGAGAGGAAGAGATGCTGCCTAGAGAACATCAAATAAGGTGGAGGGGGGAGAGCCCACAGCTGCAGAGAAAGAAATTCCTTTTTCTGGAAGCCTATAATTCATAGTTATAATTTAGGACAGAGATCTTCAAACTTGGCAACTTTAAGACTTGTGGATTTCAACTTCCAGAATTCTGGAGGTTGAAGTCCACAAGTCTTAAAGTTGCCAGGTTTGGGTACCCCTGATTTAGGATATCGGAAAAATGAGCCATTTGGAAAAATGAGAGGATATAATATAATTCTTTATCAGCAGTAGTGATACTGATTTACAGATACTGCATGTGGGTTGCAGCAATCCAGAACAACAGTTACTACTGTTTAGTATTCACCTGGAGTTCTGTAGGCCAGATACTATAGCTTTATAGAGAGATGCAGATATAGATATACGTATGCATAGTTGTATTCTACACACAAATATCAAAGCACACAAACAATCTACTATGTAGCATTAGACCAGTGGTTCTCAACCTTTCCAATGCCATGACCCTTTAATACAGTTCCTCATGTTGTGGTGACCCCCAACCATAAAATTGGTGTCTCGGTTCCTAAGACCATTGAAAATATGTGTTTTCCAATGGTTTTAGGCGACCTCTGTGAAAGGTTCTTTTGACCCCCAAAGGGGTCCCGACCCACAGGTTGAGAACCACTGCATTAGACAAAGCAAGTTAACGAATAATACATTTGATAATGTTACATAAAACATTTAAAATTCAAATAGCGATGGATTGACAAGGACCCTTTTTTATAGTCACAGTTAAAAGATTGGTATGTTTCCCGCTGTTATTTTAGGATTCTTATGCTGCATTAATAAATTTTTAACATCGTCACAAATATCTCTTCCGGGTCTTAATTTTAAAATAAGTCAGATAATATTCTGCTGAAAACTCTTGTAAAGTTTGCAAGACAATAAAATACGTTCCTCTGTTTCAAGGTGAATAACATTGCAGGGACAACCATTTTGAGTAATAGGAAACACTACTGCTGTAAACCCTCTTCTGTTTTATAATGAAATTGGTACATGCAGATTCACACATATCATTGAACATTATACGCTAGTTGAGGGTTAAACTCTTTTTAATTGCTGTTCTCGGATTGAAAGTTTTAAATTCCTATTCCCACAGGACCAGTTTCCATCCCCAGATTGAATAAAATGTTCTTTCTGCCTGACCACTGAAAGGCTTTTCCACTGATGTCTGCTTCCCATCCAAGAGAAGCTTTAAATAGCTTTAAATAATTTTTTTTATCTTTGGTGATTAAGTTGGATTGATTCTAGGCAGACAGAGCAATCTAAGATAGAATTCTCTATTGGAATTCCTAGCTAACATAATTTAGAAAAGACTGTTTTGGAACACCCAATAATATGCATCATGCTTCCTATGTTTATATTTCCCCCTTTCTGAATATATAATAATTTCTTATTCAACTATATTACCCTTTTTGTACTAGAAGCAGAATGTTAAGTATTAGTTTAGAATTAGCTCTTTGTCTTCCACATATCCTAGTCACCATATATTATTTGGGAGTCTGAAATATTTCCTAGGATAGATCTTTTAAATAAAAACATTCTCACAGATTGAACACTGTGTTTTCTATTAAACTAAATGTCATGCTTTGCATCTGAATAGTGTTCCAGAGGCTTTATTTAATTTATTTATGATCATATTTATATGGCTGTCCATCACACACAATGTGACTCTGGGCAGCATATTATTCCCAAAAGTTCTGTGTAAGATCAGGGCAAATACATCTGCAGACTGATTATAGCATGGTGTATACTCTCATGAAGATGCAATAGAATAGAATAGAATAGAATAGAATAGAATAGAATAGAATAGAATTCTTTATTGACCAAATGTGATTGGACATACAAGGAATTTGTCTTTGGTGCATATGCTCTCAGTGTACATAAAAGAAAAGATACCTCAAGAATCATAAAGGTAGAACACTTAATGATAGTCATAGGGTAAATAAATTATAAGCTATAGATTTAGTTCATTTGTCTGGGATGCAATAATTTTAATTTATTGAATGAAATCCATCTTCCTCTAGGTAGCCACATACACTTCCTCCCAAGGTAGAAGGTCTACAAGATTATTAATCTCAGTTATTTGGGGCAGTTTTTTTGCCAAAAGTATATCAGATAAGAAGTTTTTTATGTTGCTTGTTTCCTTTTTAACTTGATCATACATGGAAACTATTGCATTTATAATTCATGTTATCATATATTTGTTTATTTACATACTCTTAAATGGATTGGCAAATGCAGAATGTGAAGCTCCATCATTCTCAACAGATGCATACCACACCATCTGGGTACTAGTCACTTTGGCTCCACATTAAAACAAGATGCAAAGAAGCAAGATTTTAAAAAAATGCATTAACACTGAGAGCATAATTAAAAAGTAGCAAAATAATATTAAAAGCTTGACAAATAGAATGATCTATCTAAAGCAAAATGTGGAAGAGTTAATGTAGTTTTCCCCTTAATGTAACTGCAGTCAAAAGTGGGAAGGACAGCTGTAGCAATCCTTAATCATACATACTATGCTATTATGTTTTTTTTGGGTTTGGGAAGCCCCTAATGCAGTGGGTCTCAACCTTCCTAATGCCGTGACCCTTTAATACAATTCCACATGTTGTGGTGACCCCCCAACCATAAAATTATTTTCTGTTTTCCTTATTTTTTCGAAAATATCTGTTTTCCGATGGTCTTCGGTGAGCCCCGTGAAAGGGTCGTTTGACCCCCAAAGGGGTCCCGACCCACAGGTTGAGAACCACTGCCCTAATGTCTCAACCATTTCAACTTTACATTGGCATTGAAGTGTTTTCAAGGCACTTAGCTCCTCCTAACACCTAATCTCTCACAAAAGAAGAAGAAGGATGCTATTTGTGCAGTGCCATCTTGTCTTATCTGGCCACGAGAGGTTTGCCACTCCTTCATGGGCTAGGGCATATAAGTGAAATTCTAGAGTTTGCCATCCCAGTGGAACTTAATTAAGGAAATTGGATTGCTGAGAAAAATCTGATGGCAATTAATGTTTCTGAAGATGCTTTGTAGAGGCAATGGCATTTGTCTCTTTAGTTATTATTCCTACAAGCAATGCCACTGACTGCTTAGCAGTAAGAGACGAATTCTTGCTGGAAGCACAGGCCTTGATAATTTCCTGATTTATTCCCAGATTAACTTGTATGATGGAAAATGATTTGTACAGCAGCCCATATTAATGTGGAATTGGGTTGATTAAAATTTGGAATTTGTTGCTGACTTAAATTACAAAAAGGTGCACTTAATAGGAGGGGGATTTAATGAAAATTGCCATAGCTCTTTAGTGATGAAACAGTAATACGTCCCAAGTAGATCAATTTTTAGTGTGCCACTTTGTTTTATTCTCAACCTCAGGACTCACCCAATGCTGCTAATAAACTTTGATATAACTTTAATTTGATTTTATGTTGAACCAAGTAATCTTCAACTTGCAATCATTCATTTAGTGACTGTTCAACGTTACAAAGGCACTGAAAAATAATGACTTGTGACTGGTCCTCTCACAACTGTCACAACTCCCACAGTCATGTGATCAAAATGTGGGTGTTTGGCAACCGGCATGTATTTAAAATGATTATAATATTCCAGGGTAATGTGACTCCCATTTGTAACTTCCTCAGTCGGGTCTGATGAGCAAAATCAATGGGGAAAGCTGAATTTGCTTAACAACTATATGATTCATTTAATAACTGAAGTAGTTCGCTTAGCAAAAAACTTGTAGGATCAGGCATGGCTCATTTAACAACCACCTTATTTAGCAATGGAAATTCTGGTCCCAGTTATGGTTGTATCTCAAGGACTTTCTATATCCCATTGTCTCACAGATTTATCATGGAGCCAGATCAATTCCTACTATCATTCCAAATTCCAAAGCAGCGGTGATGCCTTCCTGTTATTCGACCCCTTTATTGTGGCCATGCATCTCCCTTTATTTTTCCTGGTTCCATGTTCACTGTATTGCCCTGAAACTAATTACTTTATGTTCTGTCCCGTGATTCTAATGAATATGCAGACACAGGCTTGGCTGTCTGCCATGACTAATGACGGAGATAAAGCCCGCCCTTGGCTAGGAGCCTAGAATGCTATCTTCAAGAAACCAAGATTAGACTTATGGAATGCTTTCTCAATGGCTAGTAAAGTGGACTGTTGTTTCCTGCAAAGATTCCCCTCCCGTCGCTCCACCTATAAGCTCTTTGGGAGGGGCCACAACAGTAGCCACCTGTCCCTATTTCCTTCTATGATGTCTTCTCCACATCTGCTCCCTTCTCTTCTCAGCTCTATGCACATGCATATCAGGGACAACCTCCCTCTGTTCCTCCTCACTGCTCCCTGACTCAGATGCCATCTGGTGGCCAACAGGCCTCTCTAGTCCCTGCTCTGACTCCAAACACCCTCCAGAGTCTTCTTCATCCTCCAGAGAAGTCCCATAATGGTCATCGCTGTCAGAGTCCACCAACAGCTCAGCCGGCCACTGTTGGGCCACAACACTTTACAACATTCACAAGATGTCTGACAGCATCTTTTGAAAACCACAATTTTATCTAAGGCATAAGCTACTGTACAGTTTATCATATATATGAAGTGTTGTGGATTTAAATGCATTAGAATGGGAGGGTTGAGGGAGGGAAGAGGAAAAAAACCCCAATGGGTTTATCAAGCCAGTGCTTGTTTTTGATACGTGTCTGGAGAAAAAAAAGATAAAACATCGCTTTAAATTATATAGAGCATTGTGGGAGCTAAAGAGTTTGGAAGGAGGCACTTTTAACAGTTTGGCATCTGGTTTATGCTGGCAATATCTGTTACAGCAGCGATTTTGTAAGAGGCAATTCCTTTCTTGCTCATGGCATTATTTTTGGTGTAAGCAGTTGGTCTCAGATGTGTTCAGTAGGACTGATTATGTTTGAGCAGTG